>NC_060881.1:30709356-31029275 GCF_021901495.1 Neodiprion virginianus | reverse complement strand
GAAAAAATAGTATTGTGTCGTCAGTATATTCAGAACGATCGAGTCTCCAAGTTTTCATACTTTATAATAGATATAAGTATACGACGTTTGAAAATAGTTGGTATTATGTAGTTTACATCGTAATTCATATCAATATAGTTTAGAGGTTTAATTTTTATGTAGGCAACAGTTACGTGGTAGCAAAATTCACAGTTATGTAGACATTTCTACGTGCTGCTTATACGTATACGTACATACCTATTGACACAACGATTACCTATTTTTTCCATTCAGAAATAAACTCAATTTTTGTTGTTCCACCAGCCTGCTTGAACAACAATATTAGCCGGCTCAAAGGTCAGAGGTGGTGTCAATTAATTGTTTTCTTATCAGTTACGATTTTACAGATATTTCACTTTCTTGTTACAAAGAGAAAACGATAAGTTATGAAAAGTGGAATGATATTCCATGTTGTTTAATGGGATGGTAAACTTGATTTAAACATATACGTTAGAAATGACGTCGCACGTCAGAGGCAAGAAAATTCCCTCCTGCGCAATTTACGGTCCCACGTTTAAATTTGTAATAAATAACGTTTCCAACTGCAGAGGCAATCTTCCGCTTCAAAAGTCAGAGACACTGTCCCTCTAAAGCCGCATATGTTTAAAGTAGTGTGCGAAAAACTGTGTGCGTTGTTAATTTGAAGCCAACAACAATACGTATGATAATTCATACACTTTATGCCGCTTTACAAACGCGGTAGTAAGCATAACATTTGAAAAAATTAATTTAAGAACCGTTTATGATTCTGTTTTCGTAATTATTTCTTCACTTGGTGTATCATTTTTTAATTTTATTTTAATAATTTAAAAGATATTCTTTCTATGACCTTCACGTTAAACTTGCAAATTGGAGGCTAGCGTCATTCACTAATAGTTTAATGCAGTAGGCAAAAGGCAGAGATGTTTTAGGTAAATAGTATACGTGTACGTAAAATTACATTTTTTTTTGTCGCTGCTTTCAAGTGATTTTCTTTTCGTTTTTTCCCCGCTTCTAATCAATATTGTAAACACGTGTGTGAAAGCAAACAATCTGAATAAATAACGAATGATTACAATTAATAAAGGAGTAGTTATTAAATAGAGTAACTTCATTGTGGCAAACGTGTTTTGTTGGCAAAAAGAAATTTTCACGCGCGATGATGATAATTTTTATCCAGATTTTATTTTATTTTTTTTCGCTTAATTCCCAGTTCTAGCATTGGTCGCATGGCATCGATCTTAAAACCATTCCATTATCAAATACTGCACAACGTCTCAAACGACCAGCTCATTGTCATATTATTACTTCAACTTAGCAAAACTAGGCATTAAAATATAAGTTTTGATAATAATAACAAGCGTTTAGCCTAATCTTTTCACGATATAAAATCTGATTCAAGTACCTATGTCTATTTATGGAAGATGGAAAAGCAACCTCCCGTCGTGGCGCACAAGAATTTTTTATCTAATTTATTGTTACTCGTTATTAGATCCTGTAAAATTTATGATTCGAGAAGATCATCGGGACAGTGGTATATTGAACCATGATTTATCCTACGAAAATTGAGAAAGTAGACCTTAGTTCATTATTCGGTATCCATTGATAATTAGAGTAAGAAATTTGAGATGCAATTTTCAGAAAGACAAATCTACTCTGTGCGATAACGGAGTAGATACAATTACGATTGTAATTTTAATTTCTCTTTCCGAGCTTGATTTGTGAGTATTCAAATCATGTATGTATTACTGAATTTGATACTGTAATTACTACTGACACGTTAAGACGGTTTAGCACAGTGGTTTTAGTATCTTAAACGCTTTCGTGGTTGGATCTATCGTTTGAACCAAAGGAAATTAACTATTTCCCAAACAAATGCGATGACTGGGAAAAATTCAACAATCGCAGGACATAAATGTAAAGTTACAAGGTAATAGCTGTTAATTTTTGTATTACAGCAATGCATTCGTTGAAAACTAAAAATAAAAATAATTACATAAATGAAACGCAAATAAGGAGTTTATCGAACTGATTTTGTGCTTAAGAAAAATAAACAAAAATGTACCAAAAAATACGTTCACGCATAAAAATAAAAACAAGTATCTTTTCAATTTACGCGAGAAATGCAATACTGTAAGAATTAACACGTACTATTCCACAATGCAAATATGCGAACACGTTAAAACGTAACTTATTCAAATTTGTTTTATTACTCTTTTTTTTTTATTATTTTCTTTTTTCATGATTTTCTACAGTGCTTCTACTAAAAATGTCGTTAAGTATCTTTTGTCTTTCAAAAACCTATATCTTCATAGTTATCCTCGAGGAAAAAAAAAATCAATCATTTTGGTAAGTTAACAATTAATTAGTCGCGTATCATGCGTTAGTTCTCGAAATAATATGGTGTGATAATAAAAATAATAGTAATAATAATCATAATGACTACACAATATGTAGAATTAAAAAGAATGTAAAGAGAACGTATTTTCGTGTAATGATAATAGTGGTAATAATAATAATAATGATAATAATAATATTTAAAATAATAGCGGTAAGATTTATTATTATTATAGTACTAAAGATAATAATAATTATGTATAATAATTAAAAATTCATTTTATGATCGTTTTAATCGCTCGAACGTGAAACACAATTCGTTAACTTTGAAAAATACATTTTGGATAATTGTTATCTCGTGTTTCAACGTGTATTTGTTTTTTTTTTTTGTTTGTTTTTGTTTTATCCCTAGTTTTTCGATTTTCCCTTGTTCGCGGTCTCTCTCTCTCTCTCTCTCTCTCTCTCTCTCTCTCTCTCTCTCTCTCTGCATTTCTCTCTCTCACTCTCTGTTTTGTCTTCTTTTTCTCCAATCTGACAAAGTAGAATTTGTCACCTCTTTCTCTGTTACTCTCTTTGTTTTTTTCCGGGGATTCTTGTGTCGTACAACGGCAGGTCGCGCGCTAGACGTTGTCCTATTTTTGTTATGTAAAATAATTAATTAAAGGTAAGATATTATTTTATGTTATGGGTTTTTACGGGGGCCAAGAGACCTAAGATGAGCACACGCAATGCTTCCTCGGCAATGCCATACTATCTTTATCATATTTGGCCCAGCCAGGATTACTTCTTAAAGAAGCCTACACCTTCCCTTCTTCTTCTTCTTCACCTATAGCAAAAAAGAACAAAAATTAAAAACGAACGAATAAGCTAAGACCATCGAAAATTGGAATCAGATTTTCTTAAAAGCTCTCCATTTGTTACCTGCAACGCAGCTCTGGTTGCTGTTTCAAAAACTTCCCGCACTCCCTCCTTGCTTTTGGCAGAACACTCTAGGTATGCGAAGGCATTAATTTTTTCGGCCATTGCACGTCCTTCTTCAGGTTTAACTGGCTCTTGTTTCATTTTTCCAAGTTCTTTAATTGTACCGGGATCATTACGAAGGTCTTTTTTGTTACCGACCAATATTATCGGCACATTGGGACAAAAATGTTTGACCTCTGGTGTCCATTTTTCGGGAATGTTCTCCAAGGAATCGGGACTGTCGATGGAGAAACACATCAGAATAACGTCTGTGTCCGGATAAGACAGTGGACGAAGCCTGTCGTAATCCTCCTGACCAGCCGTGTCCCAAAGGGCTAGTTCGACCTGAAAAAAAGACAATTTTCAATTCACGTCTGGGGTTAAGAAGAAAACGAATGAATCGGCAAATGATCTGTCAATATTCAATCTCTCAGAAATAATAGAGAATTTACAACTATAGAATTGTTATATGCAAAGGTGAAAACAGTATTCGATATCCTTTTAGGTTTAAATCATAGTTACCTGTTTGCTGTCCACTTCGATGTCCGCGACATAATTTTCAAATACGGTAGGTACATAAACCTCGGGGAATTGATCTTTGCTAAAAACGATCAGGAGACAAGTTTTACCACAGGCACCATCACCCACGATCACCAGTTTCTTTCTTATAGCCGCCATGAATCCTGTGAGATAAGAGATACAACGAATTAGGAAAATTATTAAGAAACTTAGAGTCTTTGATTGAGGTAGACAAAAAGCAGTTCTAAGAATTTTTTATCGTACTGTTTTTTGAACCTCTATACTTTAGCACTACATGTAATTATTTAGAGGACGGTGTTACGTGTACTTATATTTTATATACTCGGTGCTAAGTGTGAAATAGATATTTAATTAACTATTTTCTAATCGCAATACTCGTGGGAGATATCTATCTATATGTATAATTACTTTAAAAACAAGCTCCCTTTAAAAGCTTCTATTTTTCAAAACCAAGGGGATATTTAAGAATGTGCACTGTGTCATGTTTACTCTCTTTGTACAATTATTCGATATTTGACTAATCAAAGCGTGTCGTAATATGTTATTGATAAACTATTTGCCTTAAAAAATAAAAAATAATACATAACTGTGCTTCCAGATGCAGTTATTTATTTATTTTGGTCAGCTAAAAACGTTTAAATACAGCTAATAATTGCGTTATACATTCATACACATACATACAACACGTGTACACGGCATTATAGAATCGGCTGCATTTGCCTCTGTAACATTCAAAAAGTAGTAGAAATTCGGTAATGGAAAGATAAGGGGAAAAGTAAGCTGTTCAAATAATAATTTAACTTCGCTGACTTTTCTTTCTTCGATTTTAGAAATGTGGAAAAAAGAAAGAACAGATTGACCATCGAGCGATTGTGGTAATATTCAGGGAATATCTTTAATGCCAGACAGGAGAAGGAATTAATTTTTCTACGCAAGAATGATTATGTCATTCACCAAAATAATCAGCGGCCACATATGTTCTTGGAAAGAAAGATAAAGATAATACGTTGAATTTATCTCTAGATAGTTCAGTATCAGGTACGAGTACATGGCTAGTGGACAATAATTTTTCTTTGATACCTTACACCATTATTGACGATTAATCTTTTCCATTTCCCCCTTCTATTTTCTCCTGTCTATACTCTAGCTCTCTGTGATATTGTGTCAGATACTAAAAGTGAGAATGTAATACTCGTTTGAAATTGCGTGTTCATTTATCGAGATGGAAAAAAAAAAGATAAAGAAAAGAAAGGAGGGGCGGAAGTTGGCTTCGCATCTTTTGTAAAATGGAAAAATGATGGAAGCGATTGATGGGAAGACTTTTAAATTGCCAAAAGTAATTAAAAAATATTTTCGAAGTATGTAACATATCCTTACCATGGATATTTCTAGTCTGAAACTATACAAAAGTGTTGAAATGTGACGAGCAAAAGGGTGGCGTTGAACGTGATGATAAGAATTTGCTATCAGGTTTGATAACAATATTTACAGAGGAAATAGAGGCCATGATAATTATATTGCAGACTGCCGACATGCTATAGCAGTAAAGAGATTCTTAAATGTAAATTAAGTTCGCTCAGCAACGGATGTTGCCATTTTTCTTAACTGCGGCCTAAGAGAAGAAATTACAATTGATATACGCATTGAACTGTAATTAATGTTAAGACGCTAAGTGAAGCAATATCAAAAAGAGTCAAGCAAAACACACCAATAATAATACTAATAACAGCAATACAGGATACTCAAAGTCATTTTCATTTTTTTGAAAGGAGAGCTACAAACGGTCAAGCGATGGGAAAAAATACGCAATAATAATAAAAGCATTGTCAGTAAATACAGTTGTTTTGCCGGCAAAATCTTCAATCGTAACGAAGAAAATAATTCGAGAGAAAAAAAAAAAAAAATACAAATATAAATTTGAGTTGATAGTTTTTAATCTGATAATCGATGTAATTTGCAACGACAAATCAATAGAACCTGTATAAATAGAACTGAAGTAAGAATATGAAAGATGATTAAAAAAAAAAAATGTGACTCAAGTTTTATTGTTCCTTTCAACGAATTATCAACAGTGAGTCATTGCTATCTTACGTAAAGGGGACTTCACGTTCCTCAAGAGTGTGAATTTATTTAGTTTTTCCTGATAAAATAAGTAGCAAACGAAGAGATCCTAACATCAAAATTAAACACCTGTGCGCAGAATAATAACGTGCAATAATTATTATTTTTGGCATTGAATTAATGAAGCAAATCACTGTGGTAACATGAGAAGCACAAAACAATGACGCGAAAAAGTAACAAACAAATCAAAGACTATTAGCAAATTTTTGCCTGGGTAGCTAAGTAGCGTTATCTCAAGATAGACTTATTTACAAGGACTTCAGACCACACAAAGCGAACACTCATCAACACTTTCAAAAATCAAAGAGTGATTTAAATCTTTAAGACCGATGTTGTGTATTTCCCCCAGTTTTTGATCAAGAATATTATTTTCAATTCACAATAATTCATATGTTTCCTATAAAATTTGCAGTACACATTTTTCTTATTTTTCAAACCCTGTTGCTGCTACGCGTTGTTAAAAATCGCCCTAAAATTTTTTTCTTTCATTCATACAAACTTTGCTACGGATTTGAACAGCAAAGAGATAATAACATCACAAACAACTTTTGAACCAATTTTTCGATCATTGTCAAAGTGAGGATGACGAGGTCTTTCGTGCTCACAGTTTTAGAAAACTTTGTCGCCTTGTTCGAACTATTGATTTCGTACGATTGATCTCAAAATAGTTGTTTTATTTATTTACTCAGAAAAGAAAGAAAAGAAAGAAAAAAAACGCTAATATTTTAAATCTGCTTTTTCTGTTTCGCTTTCATGCTCTCTTTTACTCTGTCAACTTGATAAAGAATTTCCATCTACGTATTTACCGGCAATATTTTCATTCCAATCCTACAATACGACAGTAGCAAAGAAAGGTACAAAATGAAAACAAAAATTTAAAAAAAAAAATGTTTTATAGATATTAAAAATATCTATGTAATATGTATACCATTTATATACATTATAAATATATATATATGTGTGTACATTATTACCGATAGAGCACTATTGTAGTATCGATAAAACTCACTGTCCGACAAAATATGTTCCAACTGTGATTTGTCAACGAAACTGACAATGAATTGTACATATCTAAAGGGTATAGATTTCATTTTGTATGTGATAGTGAGAAATTCGTTCAGAGAATTCATCCGCGGTAAGACGTTTCTAAGAAAATCGCGGATGTATATTTAGAATGCAAGAATTATTTGGCAAATTAGACAAAGTCATCGTTAAATATATCAACTCTGAGAATTGATGTTTCAAGTTTGACCATATTGAAACAACCTCTGATCGTTGAAAGTTTGATGCATCAAAACAGGAAATTTTGCAAAACAAGGTGCGTAGAGTCAAATCCTGAGAAACTTTGCAGCATAAAACACATCGTTACACATGTTTACAAATTCCTGGTTCAAAAGCGTCAATGCGAAGAGATCAAAGTCGATTTTGACGTATCTATTACAAATTAAAACTACATACCTAACTGCTGCAAATTGCTAATCTGGTGATTTCAAAACCCTGCCCGAAAAAAAGTACAATGCAATAAAGGAATATTGTTAGTAGAGTTCCGTGAGAATTTTAAAAAATGCGCGAATATCGACTGCTGCTCGGTCTTGTCGTACGTAACAAACGAATTGGAAGATTTTATCGGACGTTGTGACAAGCTGTAAAACGATATACGATAAACGAGGTGAAAATATTTCTTTGGTAAAATCTCTGGACCTACGAGGGCTAAAGCTTTAAAAGAAATATACTGGGCCGTACCTGATCCAGGGTACCCAGTATCGTCAGGGCCGAGTCTCCGGCCCACAATGCATCCCATGTTTTAAGTCTTTCTTTCAGCGTCTCTCTGTTTTAAGTGGAGATTTTATATGTTAGAATGGATAGCGAGCTAGGAGACCATCGCAAATAACCACACAATTAGAAAAATTGATCTTTAAACTTCTTCACACTGTTATTTATGGGCACACGTCTCTTTTAGTGTCAAATGTATGAAAAATAAAAACAAAAGTAATTAAAGAGTCGGGATTGCTACTTTCTACAATAAGTAATCACTTTTTCGCACTCTTTTCAAATAAATAATTCAGTAAAATAAACGAACAAATGAAAACACGCTAAGCGTTTGTTTTTTTTATCCGACTAAGAGGACAAAACACCAAACTAACAGCCAACTAAGAGGACGAACGATACGTATGCACAAAAGATATATTACTCATTTACGTATTGGGATAAATCACCGAAGGCTCATTTAATGGAAATGTTTAATTGTATTCGAGTTAATAAGAAGGAAAGAAAAAAGAAAACAAGATGGCATACTACTGAGAGTTCTTTGCAAGACGCGTTGTTTTGTTGTTATTTTCCACCCCATCTTCGTTCATCTTCTCTTTCCGTCAAGCTTAATAATTTATGAATATTATGTATATTTATATATCTATATACTGAGACGTCGAATAATCTTGCAAAAATTATTAACACATGCGAAGAACATTGGCACAGGACGGAAAAAAAAAACATCGTATACATATAAGCGATATCATTCCTATTGTACTGTACAAGCCGCTGATACTACTGCTGTTCTTTCTCCTCTTTTTCTCACAGCAACAAAAATATCGAATCCTACATATATATTGATATATATATATATATGTATGTATGTATATATAATATATATGTTTTTTTTTTCTCAAATAAAGAATTACAACACTTTACAAAGAAATATACTAACACCTTTGCAGCATACGTTTGTGTATGTACAATACAGTAGTATATTAATGATCACGTTGCAACACTACTTCATGACTCATCGATAAATAACAATCACGCTTCTAATCCATGACGGATTCTAGTCTTTTTCACCGATATGAATTTTCGTTTTTCAACTTTGCCACGGCGCTATACGCCGTTGATATCCGGATATTATTTTTACCAAAGCTACGTGTGAACAAGAATCAAAAGGACAAATGTGGGAACGGGGACGGAGCCGAGTTATGCACAGTGTATAAGAATGGAGGAAAAATGGCGATGCAACTGGAATAACCGTTGAAATGAAGAAAAAAATGCGAGTAATCTATGCTAAGGAAATGAAATTTGTCAATTGTTTTGAACTATACAAGGGGGGGGTTGCATCGAGTCAACGAGTCGATAACAAGTGAAAACGTAATAGTTTCTTTCCGGTAGATGAGAATGATGTCGGCGAAGGTAGACGACGTTTAGAAAAATCAATTTTTACACACGGTACCTGTAGTACAAAAGTGAGTAGATTTGTAGGAAACAAAATTCAGCTGCACATGAGTAACGATGCCTCGGGAAATGAGGAATACTTTCAACGATAACCCAAGTTGCGGTATAGGGCAAAGATAAGAATAATGATGATGATGATTATGATGATGATATTAAGATATTCTATTGTTATAACCGTTTTTCTCTCGTCCTTGATGAATCGATGTATTTTGCACAACACTTTGTACGATGAATATGACGATTATAAGCTACTTGCTAACGACCCCAGTAATACGACGTCTAAAATCGCGTGTAGTTAAAGATTGCTCTGAAACTTTCGCCCCTCCCCCTGCGCCCTAATCTGTGTAAAATAAACGGTTCAAGGCGGCGGCGGCGGCGATGACGACGATGGGTGACGATGATGATCGAATCTTTCTTCGTAACTCGGAAAGTTACTTGCGTACTTACTTATAGATATGATTGGTAACTTGCTTACTTACTGAAAGTTCAATATTACCAGATTCTTGCTTTAACTGAACTCAGACGCACGCACGCACATACCTACGATGTATGTACATGCACACACATGCACACGACACGCACACGGGCAGAAACACGCAAGAGACGCACAATATGCGGCATACATATACTCACAATCGGTAGCAGGGCAACGCGTAGAGAGAGAGATAGGAAACTACCCTCGGACCGCTTTGCCTCCGACTTCGGCGCACGAAACACAAGAAAAAAACACACGATTTTTAACACCAGATTGTCCCCGCCCGATGATGACCACTGATTATGCGATCTTCTTTCTTTTTTTTTCTCTCTGCGATTACGTTCCTTTTTATATCCCTTTCCCTATACCCTTCTTTTTAATCCTCGAAGCTTGCGGATATGCTTCCTTACTCCGTACGTAGAGCTTGTTTTCCACTCTACAGTGCGTGACTATTTCATCTACCACACCTATTCCCGTATTTAACCACCACGTATCGTTCTTACTCTCTCACTCTTTCTTTTTCTTTCTCTCACTCGCTCGATCGCTCTCCCGTTCTCTCTGAGTTTCCTATTTTCCTCACTTCGTGTTTCGTTTCGTTTTATCTTTTTTTTTCTGTTGTAAATATATTCTTGTTCTTTCAGAATGAATAGGTGTTCGTTATGTATACGTGTGTATGTGTGCGTATATGTGTGTATGTCGTCGCTCTCTCTCTCTCTCCGTGTGTACGTATAGAGTATGAGAAAAGAAAAACAAACGCCGTGTTCGCGAGCTGCGAGTTTTTCGTATATCGGAAAAACTGTCGCGAGAACGAAACTTCGATACGAGTAACGTAAATGGGACACGTAACGCGGCACAGTATCGCACAAGCCCACGGTAACGGATTATTTTAAAATATAATTACGTATTTACCTGAAATCGTATGCGACAGATAGTCAAGAAAATGGCTGCCGCCCCCTCGATGACCACACCTCAATAATCTCGCCGCGGTGAGGCACGGGGCGCCCGGGTCACGTTGTGGGGGAGAGACTCGCGGAATCTCGACCAATTGTAACGCGGCAATCGTATGACGTCAGAAGCTTAACCCAATCACAGATCGCGGTGATACCCGGAGGGGGTAGCTGCTTGGTACCAAAAATGCGATGGTGGCGCCATTTTAGCTTACCCCTGCATGGCCGCGCCACCGTCGCGGAAGTGTGAGATATTGCCACGGGAGAGGGATGAACAAACGCGAGGCGCGGCGCGTAAAAAATTGAAATATGAATAATTATAATTAATTCATTATACGTTTTATAAGCACGTACATTCATATAAACACATAAATCACTGGCATTGAATCAGTATTAAATTTACCGTATGTCTGTATTTACATATGTACTAGGTAGATGTAACGTATATGTAGTTTCATTTTTTTCTACTAGTTTTTAACTACGTACAATCGATTTACGATCGCGAATTTTTCGTATACGTATATAAATCTAATGCACGCATACGTACATACATGGTATACTAGCGCATGCAACGATGTATGACTGTATATTAGTGGATGACCTCAGCCGGCGCGGGCAATCACGATTGAGTTGTATCGACGTGTGCTGTAAAATCCATGTAAAATCTGTATACCTGTGTACCTAGTTGCTTATTTGTGTTATCGCATGCGTGTATACATATGTAAGGAGTACGAACCACGTCCGTTCAACCGTCCCAGTCACGTAGTAATATACACATATTCGCGCAATACTAAATCTGTGTGTGCGTGCACGGTAATCGCATGACGTCACCCTATGACACATACCGGAATCAACGAACTTTGCTTGATTTATGATGATTATTGTAAACAGACCGATGAGGAGAATGAAGAATCAGGGTCCAGGGGTAGGTCATGGTGTATGTACTTCGCAAAATTACAGCAAATGGTCATTCGTTTTTTCGTATTCTCGGCGTGAATAAATTATTCGTTCAAAATCCAACGTAAAGTTTCGTTATTGACTCTCCTGTACCAGCCACCAGATCACAATAATAAATACGGTATATCTAAATTCAGAGTGCATTGTCAAACGAGAGGGAAAGTTATTCGGAACAAGAATTGTTTGCTATATAGATTAATTGATTTCACAATTTGAATTGTTAATTCATTTATAATCGTCTATACTTTATTTAACACCTTATAAATTAGTATAATATTGTGATTTTTCCCATTTGCTTTTACACTATGCATCTACCTAAGTGTAAGTATATATGTATGCATGTGTACAGATAATTTAAGGGGCGATTTTTTAGCATGATTCTTCCCCTGATTTTTTTTCTTAGTTTTTACAGCATTCACTTCATAATTATACTCAACAATTCGTATAATATTGAGGCATATATTACTAAACTTTTGCTAAAGGTTTACAATCGATCGTTGATCAATCCAAAAATGCAGCAAATCATCGTCGTTTATTCGTGTGCTATACTTATACGTATAGTGTTTAAACATGATACGTATTAAAAACGTATATTTTCGTGAAACCATTTTGCAATATATATGTACAAAAATAGAAAACGGAAGCCTAAGCAAAACATAGAATAGAACGAACAGAGGAAAAAAATAGTTACAATGTGGTGCGCTATCGCATAAGTTATTGGAATACCAATGAAATAGCCTTCCTAATCTCTAATATTATACAATGTCCAATACCTCTTTACTCTCTAAAAATTCGCCTAAATTAGGTTACTTTCGGTTTCCGGAATCGATAAACAGCCCGTTCTACGGAATAACCAGACTTTCTTAGGTCTATGCTGTCTTGTGTAAAATTTAAGATGGCAAAATCGATGAAAAATCCTCTCGTCACCATTTCTATTGTCATATTCTAGCGTATTTGGAAATTGCGTTTGAAAATAAGATCCAACTTTTGCAAAGTTTGAAACGCAGGATGAATTTTTGTTTCAACTCAATCATGATTTCCTTTATAAAATAAAACTGCATTTCAAAATGGCTGCCGAAATTTACGAAATAATAATGTATTTCAATGTGGTACTTTAAAAAGTTGGACCGGAATTGATCAAACACATGTAAATTTTACGGCCTGCATAATAGAGTCTATTTTATTAAAGAAACATGTATACAAGGGACTTCGGTTTTTAAGAATCGCGACCACCTTAATGCTTTTTAAAGAGCATATTTCAGGCTTGTTTTCATTGAATTTTGAAAACAGGTTGTATTCGTTGCTGTAGTTCATGTAATTCTTCAACAAGTCATTTAGAAGGAAAAACGTGTAGATCAGACGTGTGCTTATCAAATCGTTAAAGATTTAGACGATGGTCAGTGACGGTGACGAGATTTCGGGAATTTTATAATTCTAACAATGAGAGGGAAAATTTTAAAGAATACCGAGGTACTCTACATATTTCTGCACAGTTGATAATGAAAATAACGACTCAAAGAATGATTTTTTCTTTAAACGGGGCAGTCTTATTCGGGATTTTCAATTTTCTTGCGGAGGTTCTGGATCGTTCGGATTTCCTCCCATTTGACGTCTCAGAGAATCTATCAGATCAGGATTTGCACTCTGCATTTGCTGTGCCAGCTGTTGACCCCTAGAAAAATACACCAATTTTTGCCATTAGAACATTCCGAGCATAGCATGATTACATGTAAACTCTATGAATATGAGATTACATAAAAAAATAAGATTGTAAATATTTGTTTACAAAATGAATTTTTAAATACCCGATGCGTCAAGTTTTCATTTCACATTCGTGATAATAATAGATTGATTTCTTACGCCTCGATCAGAGCTTCCATTCGGCCTCCTTGTTCTACATTTCCGCTCATTAAATCACTCATCATGTTTTGCATTCCAGGGTCAGAGAGCATTAAACGAGCCATATTTCGAAGCGCAGGGTTACTGAGTAGGGAGCTCAAATCCATATTGGGTGCAGCTCCTCCTGCTCCTCCAGCCGAATTATTTCCAAGAACCATGTAGCCTACACCCTGCTGGGCAAGTTTCTCTTCGGACAATTGTAAGTTCATTTTGTAACTCTCGTTACCCGGTTCCATTTCCAATGCCTTTTGATAACTCTGTTTGGCCTCTTTGTGCTTGTCTAAACTTGAATAAGCTAGCCCTAAACGTCCATAAGCCTTGCTGTAAGAAGGATCTATCGCAAGTGCTGTATGACAGTCCTTTATCGCTTGAGCATGATTTCCTATTTTACTATGCACCGCCGCTCGGTTGCAGTAATACACCGCGTTGCGGCTGTCCAATTGAATGGCTCTGAAATAGTACAGATCAAAGTATTTTATTGCAATATTTTCATCGCAAACAAAATCACTTGTTATTATTATTATTTCTTGACAGTCTCTCGACCTTTCAATGATTTGAGATTTTACAGAAAAATTCTGATCAGTACCAATGACAAGAGCAATAATCAAGTGTTCAGAATCATGTTGGAAATATTCTTCGTTCTCTTAAAATCGGCCTCTTAAATCACAAAATGAATGTAAAGTTTCATCGGCAAGGAATATTGCGAGTCTTTGATACATTTTAAATGATTTCATTAATGTTTCACCTACTTTGTGTAATTAGCTAAAGCTTCATGATGTTTCTCAGCTTTCATAAGGTTGTTTCCCTCATTTTTGAGTCTTTCAGCTTCAGCTTTGGCCTCGGGCGTAGCCGGAGGTCCAAAATCAGGTTTGGCATTGTCGACAGCATTTTGGTATAATTCTAATAAATTAATGTTGGGCAAAGCATCGGAAGCTTGAACGTTGTAGGCACTTTCCAAACATTGAATTGCAACCTCCAAGCTCTCCCTTGAATTATCTGACAGATCGCCATCCTCCAATTGCTGCGTTAATAACTGCACAACCGATGCAATTAATCCTTTTACTGCCATCTTGAGTTTGAGTTAATAATTACTGGAAAAGAAAGAAAGTCTTTGAGTTATCAAGACCGCCGATTCACATTTTTAACAAGAAAGAAAGATAGAAATAAGGAACAAAAAAAAGAATAGCAGAACCATCTTTAAAGTTATTCAATCGAATATGGATTCATTTCTTTCTTGTGCGTTAGAAATTCGCAGAGAACCATTTTTTGTGGAATGAGGTGGCGAAAAAAAAAATTTGAAATCATTACGGACGGTGATTATCTGCTAATTCATCCTCGGTGGGAAATTAACCGCCAAGTTTTACCCGCTTTTCGCACATCTTACGCGTCCGACTTCACGTCTTACGGAATTATTGTTTTTAAATATCGATGTATGCATCAACTTGTGGTGAGGACTTGCTTTTAGACTTGTTATCCGTATTGCGTCGAGAGTAAATAGGCGCGTTGATAAATACCGACATAATTGATGGTAAAGTGTGATCAACGAACCTGCCTTTAAAGAATTGATAGTGAACGTGTTAAAACGAGTGGTACCAGCGCAAAAGCGGCGACAGCAAACGATTGATTAGGATAAAAATTTCTACGTGTCTACTCGGCTGGTAGGCCGGATCACCTTTTTTATACGTACAACTTATGCCTATAACCAAAAAGATTGAACTGCTGCGGCCGGCTAACGCTTTGAGCATAGACTCATAGAGTAAATACGTAAGTGAGACTGCCGATTTCGAGATGTTACTATTCTCCACCGCCAGAGGCGCTATCGTAATTTCCACTCCATTCTCCGGCGCCAAAACCAAAGTGTCATTTGTTAAAACGGCACCAACGACGGCACGACTCACGCAAAAAGTCGGAGCTTCTTAATTCGCTAAAGCAGTTTCATCATTTCACGATATCCGTGGAAAAAATGGTGGATATTTCTTCAAATAACGAAGTTAAAATGATTTAGAAATTGGATTGAACGCGACATTGAACATTTGTTTTAGGCAACAATGCAGAATTTATATTTCAGTAATAACGATATAATGTATAATAACACTTAACAAGTCATATAACATGGTGTATAATATAATAGTATATACGTATAACAATAGATTAAGTATGATGATCATGTAAGAATAAATTAGTATAAATTAATTTCAACAACGTTATTGGTAAGATTTACAATCTTTTTTTTTTTGTTTTTCAACATTTTTTTTCTTTTTTCCTAATTCCAAAAATATTCAAATATTAAACATGCACAAGTGATTGAAGAAAATTCGAAATTTAATTGTATAAATTATTGACTGGCCCTTGTTGCACGATTTTATAGACCGTGCTATTTGTCGTGGCACCGACAAAAATATATCGACGTTGAGAATAGTTGAACTGTGTCATTGTTTGAACACCGTCGAACCATTGTTGTATGCGCAATTGAAATCCCTGTACATAACAACGCAAAACTCGCAATTGAATAACTGATGTTGTATCTGCAAACTACTAAATTACGAGTATGTATGAAAAAATTTCTCTGATTTATTCTTACCCCGTAGTACATGTATTCGTAGACAAAAAATCGTCCTTCTTCAGTGGTAACGATTACGAAGGCATCACTAGTCCCAGAAGCTAAGGTACGAATAAATGGCAGTGTTTAATAAAGAAATCGAAGGCATGCGTAGAAAGTTTTCAAAAATTTGGCAAAATAAGTATGTGTGATCTGAGAATTTTTTACCTCCAGAATAAAATACTTCGATAGTTTTCACCAGCGATTGATGAAATAGACTTTGATAAAAATAGTAGTTATCAAATATTCTATTGTAATAAAAAATGTGTACAGAATTGGCCAGAGGATCATCGAGTAATACGAAATATTCGTTTTCCAGTATCAAACTCTTGACATTCTGGCTTCCTCCGGTCCGAAAGCTCCTCAACAGTTCAAACTGAAATGAAGTAAACCTCTTCGTCGTATGCGTATAGTTCGATTTTATAAACAGTTAGAATAAAAAGCATTGCTCACCTTAGATTTGCGTATTTTAAAACGATGGATCTGAGATTCGGCTGGGCGTTGTGCACAGGCTATAAGAAGATGTATTCCGTGCCTCTTGGTGGCAAAAATATCCAAAGCGATTGCACCACTCGTTCGAATTTTTTGCACCAAAGTAATTTCACCACTAGACAAGTTTATCTCGTAAACCAATGAATTTACTTCGTGGGATTTGACGAATGCGTCGTAGTAAATGGCAAGGACGACGTAGAATTTTTCTGCGAAATTACAGCAGAATTAAGAACGAATCCGAGAGTTTTCTGTGAAACTTGTTGCTCAACACCAGCATGTAGGCAACTGAAGTTACATTTTCTATCACGTTACGTGTTCGAAGTGTATCAAGGGTTGCCTATTTACTGGCACTGAGTGGTGAGTTTCACAGAAAACTCCCGCTGCAATTCAAACTTACTACAATCAGACGCGAACAGTACATTAAAGAAATTTTACCCCCGATCATAAAGGTCTTGGCATCGCTGAGATAACCGCCAATTTCCAAGCGTTCTGCCTCGACGTGTCCCTTGATCTGACCGGTTGGCATCTTCTCGGAAGTCATCCACGAAACCGTAGTGATTTCGGCGGCGTGATTTTCGTGTGTGCAATGGGGACCGCTTGATGTGACGTTGCTGACGATTATCATTCCGAAACGGGACTCTAATTCGTGGAAATTATAGACAGTTCTCGCGCCATCAATCTTCCAAATTTTACACTCGTAATCGAGGAGTTCAGCCACATATTGAGCAGGGCACAGACAAGAATCCGGCAAACCGCAGTGCCGGCCTTGTTCGACGCCGTAAAGGTTCAATTTGGTCATCGATTCTACGCTGACGGTTTGAATTTTACGGATGTTTGGGGCCCGGATAACGAGTTCTTGATCCACGTCCAAGTAGAAGAAAATATCCGGCATTGATGCGGTAGCGTTTATCGATCTGTCGATTATTTTGTCTATGTATGATTGACCGGTTTCGAGGTTTTTTATCATGGTATTTACTTCGCTCGTTATTTCCCCTGACAGATCGGTCAATTTGATACCGTTCACTAGATTGGATACGGAAATGTCTGAATGAGTCTCAAAGTCTGCTGCAAAGATCTGCCGGAGGGAAATATATAAAATTACGTGAACAAGTTTGAGGTATACATGATGCATTTTCGTGGATGCGCATCAGAAGACCCCTAATTATAGGCAATTCAGGGTAGAATTCCACTCTGAGCAGCTCCGAGTTTCGCGTCAGCCGTGAACAAATGAATAGCGAAATTGCCTAGATTGGACTTGTACTCCGAATTGCCTGTAGTTAGGGGTCTTCTGATATGCTTCCACGAAAACATACAGTATGAAAAAGAGTTGTTGCAAAAGGTATAAAAATGGGATTTTTGTACTCACGATGTTTCCATCGATCAGGGTATCCACGTTGTTGAAAATACCGTTTTCGTACTCGTGCGTCACGGGGATTTCATTTATTAGACCGACGTTTACTCTACCGTGGACACTCAGATCTTTGACGAATACCTTTTCCCCCGATATTAACTGAGTCTCTGAACTGTCGCTGAGCACGACGTCGGAGATTCGGATGCCATTTATGGACGGTAAATTCGCGTTTTCTGTACGAAGAAGGCCAGTTAGTGGCTAAATCAGCAAATGAGAAGTTTGAGGTGGTTGTAAGGTTGGAGAAAAATTTATACTTCTTGTCAGCTTAACTACGAAATACTCGAAAATGATAGGGGGAAAATAGTGAATTTGTAGAACATGATCTTTTGAATAAAATGAGCCATCGTAGAGTGAAAAGTTTTGAAATAAACCATCGATGTCTAAGCTTTCGTTTGTAATTCCACTATTTTCTATTGTTGTATCTTTGAAGGGATATTCGCAGCGCACGAATAATTTAATAAATACTAAATGCACGACTATTTCGTAATAAATTGGTCAATAAGTAACGATTTTTGGTCCAATCGAGTACCAACTTACGGGTAACGAAGACCGCGTCACGGAAAATAACGTCGCAATAAACGTCATGGTTTCCGTCGAGCGTGACTCGGTTTTTGATGAACGTATCGATGTCCACACCGTCGATTTTTCCCACACGCAGTTCACTTTGCACTTGGAGATGTAGAAATTTCGTGTTGCTCGGAAGCGTGTAATTGATGGTTGCAATACCGTGAGTCGGCAGACCGTGAACCTTTCCGGTTACGTCCAAATGCTCGATCTTTACCTCATTGCGAAATATCGTATGACCAGTCACCGTTTCGGTATCGAATTTCCTTACTATTGAAGAGTTTAACGCCAGTATATCCCAGTCGTTTACTTTGCGGATACCGATGTTACCGGAAACCTTCAATTCCCCTACCGTCAAACCTTTGGCAAAGTATTTTTCCCCCTTTATTGCTATCGGCTTTCCATCGGGAATAACCGCGTCTAAAACTATCGACGCAATATCTATTCCTCCAATAATTCTTGAACTTGTTAAACGAAAGGCGCGAACGTTTTCTGCAAATATAACTTCCCCCGTTATGATTTGATTCGTATTTTTCGTCACAGCTTTGTCAAAGAGATACGACATGGACTCCAATTTCGGCAATGATTTCTCCCACGATATACTTCCGTCCACTGTAAGCTGTGCGATTCGATTATATGGAATTAGCAGAGCATTTTCGTAAATCTGTAAAAATTATGTCAGCAGTTATTGAGGTTGCTTAATTGTACTGAATTAGTCAAACTCGGATTAATCTGATCCGTTCAATTACATACCTCGCGAACATCCAAGTTGTTCAAATAACCGGTGATTATGTCCCCCTTTACCAATAAATTTGAGAATGTAATATCCCCCTCGATTATCAAGGGGTCAGTAACTAGCGCCAAGTTGGTAACATTGACGCCGTTTATCGTATGAGCTTTTAAATAACTGGCCTCAATTTTCTCGAATTTAAATTTCCCGCTAATTGTCTGACACTTAGTTTTTGACAGCGCGTTGGCAACGAGGTCTTCCACTTTGATATTGTCCAACAAGTTGGCGTTTAGATCTCCGAATACGACGAAATTTTCGAATATCGACTGCCCTTTCAGCTCTACGTAATCGGTCGATAATTTTGTGATGAAATTTTCGCAGGTCATGCCGTTTACAAAGTCTACTTTCAGATTTCCAGTAACTATTAAATCCCCGTCGACGGTTATGTTCTTTATCGAGGTGACGTCTTTGTATTTTAACATTTTTTCAAAATCGCTCATCTTCAAATTGTTCATTTCTACCACCGCGAAATTCTCCGTCTCGAGCTGGTCGATTTCTAAATAATCCATTTCATAGCTCTTGTCGACGTACATTACTTCGTTGAAGAAATTTCTCAAGTTTATACCGTTGAAAAAATCAGCCCATAATTCGTTCACACTGATTCCATTCCTCACTACTAGATTTTTGTATTTTATTTTACCAGTTATCTTCGCGCCGATATTTCCGCTCATTATAAAATCGATTGGAATTTTGTTGTAACTTTCGGCGTTTAAATTAGCCACCGTAAGATTTTTTATATAAATTTTCTGATTCACGAATAACACATCGTCAGTTACCAGAACCGAATCTATGGGCAATTCTTCTCCACCTTCGACAACAATTGCGCCGTCAATTTCAAATTTTTTGAAGTGTAAAGGGCCGAATTTTTTCGGTATTTCCGTTGCGGTTGTGTACAAAAAATCGTCTTCTTTGTAACCGTTCAAATAATCGGATCGTAAATCGTCTATCGTTATTCCTCCAGTCAATTTAACGTCGTTGGGTATCATTTGATCGGTCGACTTTGTCCAGTAATTTTTAAACAAATAATCCAAGTCCACTTTCTCTCCTTTCAAGTAAAGCGAACAACTAGGATTCAGCTTTAGATCCCTTATCGACAAGTCACCGTTTATCTCGACATCTTCGTACATCTGAATCGGTCGAACGTCGAAATTTACCGACACACCATCAGCGACGAAGAGTTCTTCGGTTACTCGAAGGTTGCGGAAAGTAACGTGTCCTTAAAAATGTCAAACAGACTAAGATTATAATCCATGGGCAAGGCAGAAATTTATAAATATAATTGAAAGAAATGCTTTGATAAATACCCGAAATCACATTTTCTTTCGATATTCTAGCAGCCTCGTTCACGTCAACGTTGTTAATTCTTTCCACAACAAGATCGTCGACTTGTAAGTTTTTCATGTAAAATTCTCCATCCAATATTTGGTCAGTCGACTTTGTGAGTAACCGATTTGCGTTTATCCCATATGTCGCGTTCATTGTTAAACTGTAAACGTCCAATCCTCGTTTGTAGAAAATGCTACCTGTAAAAAACAGGACGACATATCGCAGTGCAGGAGAAATTCTTCGTGAAAACTGGTGCTGTGTGATTAATCGAATGATCGTTTTTCCAATTAAACAATTAATCGACGGTTTCGATTAACAGCTTTTACGATTAATTGAATAATTAAAGTTGCCTCATAATAATTCGAAATCGAATCGAAACCGTCGATTATTCGAAATCGTTGTTTAATCGATTAATTGGAAAAACGACTAATCGATGCTGCTTAATCGATTAATCGCAGAGCACTAAAAACCAGCCGAAATGGGATTTCATATTTTTACATTCAAATCCGAATACTGACCTTTTATCTCCTGGTTTAAACCTATGATAAATAAATCGTCAACAAATGATTCCAGGTCCAAATTGTTAAGTCGCGAAACACCGATATTGTCCAGAATTAGATCAGACTGAACGATAATTTTGTCTTTCAGAATCTTGACGCTGTCCGAAAAAAAGTCGATCGCTGTTTGATCAGGATTATTAGTCGTAAGCCAATCTACGCAAGAGATGAAAAATAGACGTTTTATTATTGGTTTGACTTGCAAAAATTTTCTCGAAATCTTACACAAACTCACTTGCAAACGGAATGCCGCATATCGAGGCGATTTCCAAGTTCTCAATAGTGATGCTGCTGCCTCTTAAGGGTGCGGAAAAATTTTGATCCCTCGTGTAAGAAAATACGTCATCCAATTCGACCTTTTGATCGTTCAAAATGCTCACTGTCAATGAATCCAAGTGCATTTCATCCAGGTATGCATCTCCTTCAACAACAATCGTTCCCTCGATCTCTGCAATCGTATTACTGTAAATAAATTCGGTCGAACTTTTCAGCAAAAAATCTGCCACAAGTTCCATCTCAGCCAAGCCAATCGCAAGTTCTGTAGGCGTAAGAATATTCGCCGGTGCTTCGAGGAGAAGATTCACGATGCTTCCAGAATCCATTATCAACTCGTTGAAATCCAACGGGGAAGAGACAACGATGCTTTCCGAAAAAGGCAGAAGAGATGGCCACGAATTGTAGGCTAACTCGACGGCCGGCATACGTTTTTTAAGTAAATCCTTAAGCTGCTTTAAGTACTCCAACGTACCGTCGACTTTGTCGGTTATGTCTGTCGATATTGGAAATTTAATGTTTGAAAATTTTTAAATCAAGGTCGAACAATTCGTTCGACTGTCGGTTATCATAGGAAAGATGAAGGTCAATTTTACCACGATGATATTTTTTGATCACCAGTTTGTACGGCTCGACACGGCACAATTTCCCTTGAGATTTTGTAACCAGAACGAGGATTATCGTTTTTCCTTGAACACGGGCGTTGAAATCTGTTATCAGATGTCTGTCCTTCGTTTCCAACAGATCCAATTTAGTGTAGGCAAGATTCATTATTTTGTAAAGCGAGAAAGTGTTCTGTAATGTGATTTTTGAACAAATTTGCGAATGACGTAAGTATTTGATTTTGGTCGTAAAACTCAATTAGGTAGAGCTTTATTCTTATTCGATCTCACCTGTTGAGCGACTAGCAGCAAAGTTTCGCCGTCGGCGTAAACCACGTTCACCTTAGTCGGTGATTTTATCTCGGGCAGTTCTATCCAAGTGAGAAATTCTTTGCCTGCATGTAGAGTAGAAAATCGTCGTATTGTGATTCGTGCTGTGCGATTAACCGATTAATCGGTAACTTCGATTAATCGATTAATCGAAGTTGCCTCATAATGATTCTGCCGTTAAGTCGATATATGACTAATCGATTAATCGAAAAATCAAAAAATTCATCGATCACCGTTGATTAATCGATTAATCGGAAAAATGATTAATCGAAAAAGCGATTCATCGAAGCTGCCGATTGATCGATTAATCGCACAGCATTAATTGGTGACTATTTTCCACATCCATTACAATCGTACATAAGCGACTTACCGTCCCACCAGAAAACTTTACTGGCGCTTAGTTCATTGATCACCAATAGAAACATCTCTGTGTCGTGCTCGTAGTGATGGATCGACGTTGGTCCATCCGTGGCTAAAAATTGTATTCTTTCAACCGCTCCATTCTTGAATTTGAAAACCTCCGTGCCTATTCTCGGCCAACCTTTAACATTCTGGGCAAAAATTACAATCGTAAAATGCTTGTAGTTCATTGTTGTCACCGCAATTGCTCCTGTAGTCGAAACCTCCGCTATGACGTCCATGTAAGTGCCGGTCCATCGATAAATTCTGGTTAAGACAAAGAAAAAAAAAAAGGAAAAAATAACAAATATAAATAACACAAGCTCATCGTTAATGAAAATCGTTCTGTGATTAAAGCTGATGAAACCTTGGACTCTTACACAGAGGGAACGGCAAATTGACCGCTATTATCGGCCACGACTAGGTAAAGTTGGTTAACTTGGGTGAAAAATTTCGCGTCCATTGGAAGTCCGCGGTGCTTGATTATTTGGCAAAAACGCAAATCGTTCACGTTCGGTCCAACGTGGAGACTGCATGAACCGTCCACTTGGCATATCAGTAGATAGAATGATTTCTTGTAGGCGATACTCTGTGCATGAAAGAGACGAAGGTCGATAAATTCACAATCTGAGTGCATCGTGACGAGTTAATGGAATTTGTTCAATTAATGCTTACGAGCACTTGATCACTTTACCTTATACTTTGAAATTTGCAGCGTTCGTGATAGTGAATATGCACAATTATAAACTTACTCTGACAAATTTAGCTGGCTTTTGCTGACTTATTGAGGTAACCTGGCGCAGCATTACACTCTGAGAAACGTCCATCTCGACACGAAGCACCCGATCATTCGCCAGGACGAATGTTTCGTCGAGGAAATTCAAGGCTAGGGCGTTATCAGAATCCAAGGATTTACCCCATAAATTGTTCCATTCAATTTTGTACGATCGAACGTCAACTGTACAGTATTTTAATAAATTTCAAATATTATTTTATAAACAAATTATAAGGACGGTTTATTTTTAAGTTTCATCAAGAATATACCTGGCAAGGGATCTTTGATATAGGATTTGGCTATTGCCACTTTTATCTCTCTCTGCTTTCTCGTCAAATATTCCTCCGCTACTTCTGTCGTACATTTTGGGACGATCGCACACACGAGTAACTGCGTTGCAAAATAGAAATATCGAGAAACGATCGGATTTCAGACTAATAATATTTGAATATTCGTACTATTGAATATACAATTACAAGCCACTACTCACAAAATATCCCAAAATTTTCTTCATATTTTTTGTTACGATAAAACTAACACATTGTATGGAATAAATCCAGTGCTCTGGATTAGTTGTACCGAGATCAAACACACCTTAAGACTGTTGTCGAATTAGTGCGATCGTGAACTTGGCTGAATGGTGGCAGGGAGAAGATAGAATTATTAGCTGTTATGGTGACGATGGTTGAGCTGAGTCGAAAATAAACATGCTTACTTCGTAAGGATAGAGAAGTGGAACAAAAAATTTGGAGCTTAAAATTCTCGAGGAAAAACATTCAGGTTCAATGTCTCTGTCGCTTTGTTTATTTATATATTTATTTATTTATTTATAAATAAAATAGCATAGTAGTTCCATTTACCCATATATCAAAGCAATGGTATCTATATCCATTGCGATTTAGTAAATGATATTCTAACGTAATAATAATATGTAGTATTATTACATGTATGTAATAAATTCCAGGTGTCTGCAGCGACGGTTCAAAACGTCAGCTATAGCCTAGCAGTTTTCTTCACCTTGTCATAAACCTCGGGAAAGGCAATTTTGCACTGCAGTCTGTCCCTAACTTTGTCATAAAGTGTGTGATCGAACATCTTGCGGAACTCCATCCTCGTCGTGTAAGTATCCGCGTAAAGCATCTGGTATCCATTTACTTTCCGGACAAATTCCTCAATGTCCCTTGTCGATTCCACCGGCTTAAATCCCTTTACCTTCGGCACTCCGTACACACCGATATCCACGTACATCCTATCGTCCGATGTTCTCGAATTGACCAATCCCGGTTCGGCCGTCAATTTGAACGGACACAACCATAACGGGTAAACCTGTGCTTGGAAATAATCACAGCGTAAGTCGGAAGAAAAAATAATAGTTGCGAATGATTTGATTGACATATAATTGCTGAGACATGAGCAAATTATGACAGTCTTGACATTGATAGGAATTTGAAATTGTTCAACAGCTAATTATGATCAATGTAAATATCCGCCGCTAATACTAATTGAATTTTATTATTTGTAAAGAATTTTTCATCGACACAATTCTGATCACCTGAACAGATTGATGAAATTTCAAAATACTGTCTTCCAGGTGCTCGATCGGCACAAGCATGTCTTGAATAATGTGGTTTTCTTCGTAGAGTTTTTTCGTCGCAGCGGTTTGGGTCAGCTTCAGGAGAGAAACCTTTGGCGGCATCATCCAACCGGCGAGTAGTCTGAAAATCGGATTGTTACCGAACGGTATGATGTCCTGGAGCTCCCAGAACAACGATCTGGTGTGTCTGTGATAGTAATCTCTGAGTGGAATGTATTCCATCCTTGGACCGCCATCAAACTTGCTCTCAACGTGCTTGAAGAACCAAGGCTTATACCATCGACCAATTCTGTTGACCAGGTCTTCATCCGCTTCGGAAACCATATTTCCTGTAGGAGCGATGAAGGAACGGAGATGGTTTGTAGATATGTTGCAATAATGTATTGGAATCTGTTATCGATGTATTCTTTTGTCTTATCTTACGCTTCTCCATTTACAACTGACCGGTCATAATCACTCCTCGTTCTTTTGAGAACATCAGACCCTCGACGAACTGGTTGTCTTCCTTCTTCAAGGTTTGCCTCCTGAACACTTCGCACGCCTCTTTCAGAGAGTTGACCGGTTCGTACTCAAGTTTGACGTACTTTAACGCTGGTACTATCTGTATGTCCACCGACAACAGGAAGCCCAAGGTTCCGTGGGACCATGGAATCGAGTAGAAGAGATCCGGATCGTTTTCCTTCGTACATCTGACGATCGAACCGTCGGAAAGCACGACTTCGAAGGCTCGGCAGATATGCTGAAACAAACCGTGCTTGTGCGAACTCGTCTCGATTCCCGTTCCCATAACCAAGCCACCTGAGGATCACGGAGAAAGGTGGGTTACTGGTTGGATATCGGTTATTCGAAGTCGTCGAACACTAGACTTCATTCCTTTACTGACGAAGTACATACCGACTGTCAAATCATCAATTTCGGGTAAGACAGGTATCGTCCATCCTAAGGGACCCAAAGTTGCCGTCAGCTGACCCATCGTCACCATCGGCTCGACTCGTACATACTGTAAATAGCATCGCCACTGAGTTTGGTTTGTGATAATGAACACATTCGAGCTCTCTTTAGAAAAATCTATCTATCCGTCAAACTTCCGCGATGATCTCGAAAACGGCCTAGTAAAAAATCTGAAACTAATAGGACTTGGCAGTCCCATAAAAAAGTTTTGAAAGAAAAATGAAAAAAAAAAATCCGACAAACGAAACGTTGATGACATTTTTTCAAAATAAATATATATACTGGGAAAAACATTATCATTAATTTAGAGAAAGTAATAAGAAGGTAAAAGTATAGGTTTATCGGTAAGATATTGAAAATCGATTTGTTTCCGGTAGAACCGAAAGTTCAAATTAAACGGGACGTGACAATTTTTCGTGCCCATCATTTGCTTGTAAAATCTTGCAGGTTTCAAATTTTTTTGAACACACCGCCAAACGGACATTTTCAAAACCTTGTTTTTCGGATTCTAGAGGTTCGAAAACGTAAAGATTCGTTAAAATTAGAGAAAGTGATTTTTAAACGGAACCAATCCAGTTCCAGAAAGTAAGAAATGCGAAGAAGAGAGAATCTTGCCAACAAGAAGATCGACTTAATGCTCACGAAGGTAAGAGCCACAAGTCTGGAGCCATTCGTTTCTATGGGTATGTGCTGTTTGCATATGTGACAACACATAGATTTTTTATTGTGAACGGATTTAGTTCCATGAGATTCAAATGCGACCGTGCTAAACCAGATTCAGGTTAACGAAGTAAGACGGGCAGGTAGGAGGAGAAGTTTGTGTAGCCGAGACGACTCTATGAGAAGACTTCTGACTATTAACATCATTTCTCGTATTGGCTCAACTTGTCCTTTTGTAGCAATTCCTTTCACAATTTTAATTAATTTAATTACATGTATAAAGTGACCAGTCTACTAATAAAAAAGTAGAAATGCGACTGCTGACTGCATGTATTTCATTTTTTCATTAAATTCAACGCCGACTATTTTTTTTCTTCATTTTTATATAATAATGAAATAATGAACAAATTTTTAACCATCATAAAACTCTTGTACTGATATCATTATCGCGACCATTTATGCGATGTGCTGACTCGCCGCGATCCGCAACTACGCGGTCCGACCACTTTCTCGCGTTTTTAGTACTATAACAAAGTTTAGCGCCAATTTTCAACTATCGAAAAGCACTTATAGTGCATGTTATAATTAAACGTACTTCAAAGTATGCCGCCGCCAGGTGTCCTGCAGCCTGACTTTGCGAGTGAGCGCTGACGCATGCACACATTTAATCCTACTTCATATTGAAATATGAACCATTAAAAAACATTGGGTGTAAAAACTTACCCTAGAAAATAAATCGTCAACCCTGTACGACATTTCCGTCACCTACTTGAATAAATGGGTGTATCCTCTCTTTAAGGTCATGTAAGTACTCCTACCTTTACCTTCTACCTTTGCCGTTCGTTTGTTTATTTAATATAGAAAGAAAAAATGGTGAGTTTGCTCGGTCGGTAAAGGTGGGCGTACTACATGACCTTAAAGAGTATCCCAGAATCTTTCCAAGCTATGCGAATCGATATCTCCGTCTCTACGCAATAATTTTTGAATTGGGGTCCCCAGCGCCCCGGTGGCACATCACCGGTTTTATACAGGAGATGTACAGCGTGAGGGCGAAAGCAAAAATTTACCTGCTCTCCGACGTTCACTTCTAAGACGTCTACCAAGTTGACGTTCACCTTGAACATGGAAGATTTGTATCGCGGCTGCCTGAAGCTCATTGTTTGCCATCCTGGACGTGCCGTGCACATTTGCCGGTCTGCTCCACTCTCTTTCCATTTTTTAACCTAAAAGTTTTACTTGCAATTAACATTTGTACTCTTCCATGGTATACAATCAATGAATGACGACGATGCAGGTGTTCGAAATTATCGGTGCTCAATATGTTGTTCAAAGTCCACGTACTTTGTTTTTTATTATTATTATTGTTGTTATTTTCACGTAATCAACCCGCCAATTTTTTCAACCGTCACCGAAAGTCTGGAAAAATTGGCGAATAATTGCATACTCTTTTTGCGATTTTGTTGAAAATGATTAGAACAGTGAACATGAAAATGTGGTTCAGGGTGAGAAAGGCGACGCCTTTGGGAAATTGATTAAAATCGACGCGCCACTCTCGCGCGCTTTTTCATATTTAAACGGATCGTTGTCGCCGTGGTAACGAGGCCACTGCAGTGCTTTGTACGTGTATGCATACATGCCGACATTAATTCAGAGACGAGTAGTTTTTCGGCCGAGCCGATTACGTTGGTAACGCAGACAGAGCCCGTAGCGGGCAGCCAACAGTGGCACTGCAGACTGAATCTGCGTTACCAACGTAATCGACTTGGACGAAAAACTAGCCGTCTCTGAATTAATGTCCACGCATGTACGTTACATTTATCAGCTCTACGCACGCATTTCCTTCTAACCTACTGAGGCACCGTTATGTATTTGTAATTCCTTCAGTCACAGTGGGATGCTTAGCGTCCTACCTGAAAATTTTCATGTCCTAGACTTATCACAGTTTGTTTACAACTTCAAACAATCGTTGTTACTTCGTACAATCCCAAAAAAAACCTGAGTAACAAGTTCGGGCCAAAATATTGACAAACGCTCGCGATTATTTTTGGCGATAGTGAATAGTATCAGTGTATCATACATGTATGATTCTAAGACGATTGGAAGAAGGTTATATCGTGATATTAATTTAATATGAAGCTATACGTTTTAATCTTACCTGTGTCTGTACATCCCGTATTTTTTTCTCATGAAATTTAGGAGCACTGCTCAGCTTAAATACTATCCAATTTCGCGTGTGGTTGAATACATCAAAGCCGAGGGACAGTGGCATAAGGAAACAAATCGCGAACAACCATCGATAATTGATAAGCACGTGCTCAAACAACAAGTCCACATTGGGCAGCATTTCAAATGATTTTTCACAACTCGTACGATTGTCTTTTGACACTGTCAACTTGAAAACAAAATCACAGTTGTATATCTCGAGAGAAACCTCAACGTTTTAGATCATATAGATATGTCTAGGTATGTATTTGAATTTCAAACTTCCGAAAACAACTGAAAGACGTGCCGTTGGTATATTGATTTAAATTGAAAACTAAATATATACGTAACGTTCTGATTTCAAACTTTTGAAGCTTCACGTTCGTAGTTTTAAATTTCGAACGTTTCTTATCACTCAGATTTAATCTCCAATCAAAGACACAAAAGCTTCGAAGAGCACTGCGTTCTTTTCACTTTCGAGCGTTGGTTGGTATGAAAAATTTTCAATTCATGTTAGAACTGATCTTCGCGTCGTTATTATACTTTTGTGCACCGACTGTGGCATCTGTATTTATCTATTTATTTATGGTTCTGTATTAATTTCGACAAATCCTTGCATCGGATTATCTAATCGCGTAGCGGTACAGTGACGTTAAACGCAAAGCGCGCGTCTTTGCTTACCGCCGGATCGTCGAATACTACAAGTAGACCTCGACACCGGTAGGTTATACTACACCTACCTAAGTTGTAGCTTACTTATATCGCAGGGGAGATATTTATCTATGTCCAACGTCGTTGATAGTTGATTATTCGATGAATAAACTATAACGCCTTCGTGTTCGCTGCTTGAAATACTATTCTCACGTTGTAGATATAATATATACCTACGTTTTACTCTGCGTACGTAACACGGAGGTGCTGCTAATCCATCCAGAGTACATCATCCACTGTCGAGTTATTTCCCGCAGGCATTAACATTGTCGTAACACCGCTTGACGTTGAACATCCATCGGTATATATACTTTACCCTGTGCACCTGCAATATAGCTGGTGAGAAAATTTTATCTGAACAGTTCATGTATTCGGAACATTTGAAACTTATCAGCTTGTAAAAACATGTGTAACATTCTTCGAAAGGAAATCGCAAGAAGAGTTTCGGAATAAACTTTGCATGAATATCTTTTCACATCGTACCTAGAGTTTCAAAGGAGGTAATGCAGTTTTATATTACAGGATTCCAGAATTACTGTAACTGTTTGCAGTTAACTATAATTCTCCAATACAGACACAATGTTGGGTCGCTAATTTTGGCGAAATATTATCGAATACCTGATATTAGAGATATCGCGTGAAAAATTAAAGAAACTTCTATTCGTTAGGTTTAAATTTTTAATATACGTTTTTGACGAAAAGTCTATCAATAATTATTATAAATGCGAATTTTATTTGCGTATCTTTTACCGTGTGACTGATAATCGCATAAGGTGCATGGTATAAATTATTCGATTACTCATCATCGCTCAGTTGTAAGTTGCAAAATTACAATGTACGAAGTGACAATCGGATGGTAGTAAAGGTATAGATTGGAGATTGGCGATTACCTAAGGCTTTTGGTACCCAAGGTTTATCTTGCTTATCGTTGTACATTGATATGCGTTCGATCAAAATTGACAGCAAAAAATTCGCAACTCAATACTTGTTATATGCGCACGAATTTTTGTATTGCAGTAACGTTTAATTTTTATATAACATGTAATGCTTGGAATATAATATATTGTACTCAAATTTCGAATAAAATGACAGAGCAACAATTGCATCGGTATGATTATGTGAGCGCGATGAATACAAAGATCAGTAAAAAAATAGTAGGTATTTTCTTGCCCGATCTTATCAAGATGATTGTATGTAAAAGACCGTACACTGCAGTTAACTTTGCGAATTTCTATCTTTCTATGATAAATGTCTGTCTGGTGATTTTTTTTTAATTTATTTTTATTTTTTTCTTTCTTTTCATACAATTTACTCACCGAGGAATAAATCCATCAAAAACGTAACAGAAGGCATATAATCGAGGCGAATTTCACATCAGACAAAGAGCCTGTTGTATGTACGTTTTGTAATGCAACTTTGATTTCACTTCCCTGTGGAGTTTTTTCTCTTTCTACACTTCGGCAACGTGCGGCAATCGATTTATAAGAGGTTTATCACACTCGCACATAACAAGAGAATAACTGATTAGCCGACCTTAAGGTCAGTAACTAATATTATTACAAATAAGGCAGATTGGTGCGAGCTTTGATTGCGGCCGGTGAACGTTCCTCACAATCCCTGCAGAGCTGGTACTACAATTGTATACGTTTCATACTTTTTTCGTGATTGGGCAAAACAATGCGATAACAAATTTTGTAATTCAGTGCAGATTTTGAGGAAGTCCAAGAAAACATTGAGAAAAATTCCGTGGAGAGTTCATGGCAATAGGGAAAATTATATATTCATCCACCGATCATCCAGAAAGTGGGGCCTAGCGTAACTATGCATTTTCAATACGTCGAACAATTTATTCAGGCAAATAAATACGTATTACATGGTCGGGCAGCCTTGAAAAGAATTAAAATTATGTATTTACTAGCGTAACCGGTTAGGCAAAGTCCTGTTTTGGTCTTTAGAAAGTTTTTTGCCAGTCTGATAGAAGATTTGCTTGCATGGCAGGATCTAAAACTGCATGTATATGTTAATTTATTTTGAGGTAATGAGCCAATGATCTCCGCTTTGAGGACAAAATGTTGTTTTTTTTTTCGGGATTTTAACAAAATATATTTAGTTATTTTTTGTACATTATTTACAACTATACTGTTATAAATTTGGACGCGTGTTTAGCTGTATTGCAGTGATCAAAGTCCATCGGTATGTTAACACAGTCTCTTACGAGACGCATCGGAAACTCGTTGCAATAATAAAATACATGCAATCTAAAGTTTTGCAGATTAGAACATAACGTGGTAATTTTAAATATTATACGTTAGTATCTCGCCTGCGGACGCGAACTTTATGAATGTTATTCGAGCGAAGATTACAAGTTATACGGATTCGATTAATTAAACTAATTATTTGATGTAGATTGATCAGTACAATATTTTACGGATTGCCGAATTTACTGAATCTATCTTCATTTTTAATTTATCTAATATTATTTCATCCATCTGCAGACACATAATATATAAACATGTAGACGTAATTATAAGTGCGGTGAATTTTTCTTATCGCTAATGCACCTGCGTAAAATATATTCACTGTAATTTGCACGTACAGGCTAAATTTAGTTTAAATGGGTTCATCTAACGGTGTCCTCAATTGAGAGGAATTGAGATATAAGTGAACTTGAGGGGTCGTGTTAGGTCTATGTATGCCAGAGCTACGATTGAATGAATGAAGAAACATCGTTTTTTTTACCATTTTTACACATTCGTTTATTGCGGCGAAAATGATGACCATTGAATTAAATAATCAATTCGAAACAATATGTATTTATCACTATCGTGGCTAATCAATCGCAATCTAGATGAAAATTTTTTTGAAATAGCTGTGTTCAACATTATCAACGACTTAAAACAGATTACAATGTCGTTAAAATGAAATTTAAATTCGTTACGCAGACTAAAATAAATTACGCAATCGATTCGCGATATCCTTATTTAGTGTATAGAGACTGTATATCTCCGGAACAAATTCATACTGTTCATTTCCATTCAATTCAAGGTTACTCGCTCAAGAATTTCCATCATTGTCAATCTCTGTCGACCTAGTTTTCTACCCAGCTTTCCATACTGGATATTTTACTAAACTGCTCGAAGTAAAATAATTGACACATTCGAAGGGCAGAGACTTGAGTTTTCCTTTCGATTGTTTCATTTTGATAAAAAAAAACTCAACCGATGCAACAGTTTTAATTTCAGGTTTACTACAAATGTATTGCATAATAGAATCGGACGCTTCTTCCAATGGCATGTAACATAAGGAGACGCAAGGATACAGAGCGATTGGAACTGGGACTAAAAAAAAAAGTGTCTTGAGAAAAATCCGGTCCAGCGAACGGAATAACTATGCATAAATGAATGACAACGTGCTCTGTTGTAACCCAAGATATACCTACAGACGCTTGCCAATTTGGTAAATTGCTATTTTGACGACAGAACAACGAGCGTCCTTACACGGGACGCTGATTTTAATCCTGTCAATATAACGAGTGCAAAATTATTGTAATAGGTTGCCGTCATTAAAGTTCCGTACTGCGTTTTAAATATTGATACAATCACGAGAATTTGTAGGTATTAACCGCCACAAAAAGCAGGTTTATGAATATGGAATACAACATTCTACGGACTATTTTAATATTGAAACTTAAAATAACTTCAGTATGAATGCGAGTTTTTTTTTTAATATTTGTAATTGAATACAAGACATAACTCATCATTTTATGATTAATGACACCGCTATTTGAATTTTATGCACTTTTATACGGTGTCAGTTTGCACCAGGAATGTAAGTTTTTCAGCCCGCTAGATAGATTGCTCGTGGGACTGATGGGTGAACTGTAATACTGACATTTCTTGAAAAATATGAAATGCAATTTTCTAAATGTATTTAAAAGTAAATCAAATCCTTTCAATTCATTGACATTTTTTCATGTTTCAATAAAGAAATTTTATTCTTTGTCTCGAGTAATTTCCTCATTAAACAGAGGTATCTTTTCGATGTTTAATTAACGCGATGATGAAAGAACGTTGCATTCCAATTGGCTACCCACCGTTTAGCTTCACTTTCATGAAGCGACTACGCGCATAACTGTACTTTTTTAAATAGATAAACAAGAACTCGAAATTAACGGTAATACACAATTGTAATGCAACTGGCCACTGTTCTTCAAAGAATGGTAAACTTTTGAGAACAATTTCGGAGCGAAACTAATTGATAGCACTAAAAACTCTCTAGTACAGAGGCAGAGCTAGTCACGAACTCGGTTGTGCAAAAGAGATAAAGGATTGTTGACAAGACTGGGAATAAATTTCGGAACGCAACCTTAGGCAAGAAAAAAGATCTTAAAACAAATGGACGTGGAGGAAGCCTGGGTATACATATATCAGTGGGGTATACCCTTTCGTGTAAGTGGAAAACGGCATGGAGAGGGTAGTGGTAACACTAGTTCCCTTCTTTGTCTAACGCAGTTATAGAGACATAGTAGAGAGAGAGAGAGTATCTGGTCTTAGTACGTCCTTCTCTCTCTACGGCTCGAACACTCTCTCGGCACGATAAAACGGGTGCTGATTATACAAATGTCCGCCACGCGTTAAAATAGCGCTAGAATCGTTGAGTACAAAATGTCGAGTTGGTAACCCGTCTAAACCTTCCTTACACATTCAATGCTTGTCGAGTCTAAAATGGAGCGCGTCGGCGCATAGTTGCGTGATAAGTCATTGGTGTGGGCGCGTCAAATGTTTTAAACATAAAGTCGAGCAGCAGACCCGTGTAGTATTCGTGTTAAATAATGAACAATAATTTGTGGAATAAAAGAGGCCAGGGGGCGGACGGTGAGCTGTAATAGATGTTTATTGGGGAATCGGTAAACCCGGACTGCGACCAAGCCGTCGTATGTGCGGATATACGTGTGTAATAAGAGTTCGGTCGGTACTTGGGGCCTCCGTCTTCTGTCGTTGGCTGCACTCGGTGCACGGGGCGGGCGGTTCCCACACGCAATACAAGGCGAAGCAACAAGTGTCACCCGGAGTTTGATTCGACCGATATACGATTTGCGGCGCCGATCTTATCCTGGCCGATTTCACGCCGACCGTACTTCTGCCAGGCGTTCCAGTCACTCGAAACGAGGACTATTTGAACGATTTATTGAACGTGATATAGCAAAGAATCGAAAAATGGGATGCGCCGTAAGCACTACCGGCGACAAGGAGGCTGCCGAGAGGTCTAAGAAAATTGACAAAGATCTCAGAATGGATGGCGAACGCGCTGCCAGCGAGGTCAAACTCCTACTTCTTGGTAAATTATCATCTAAACACAAAATAACGATGTGTTGAACTAAATTTTATGCAAGTTTCTGTTCGTTCCGCGGCTCGTCGCTATCGCGTCCGAGACCCGTTCATCGTTTTTTCCGTCGTTCCGCGATTCGCGGACATGAAAAAACAAAAGAGAAACGAAACAAAAACGGACGAACTGTGCGTAAATACTGCTTGTTTTCGCACGCTTAATTTTTACACATCCCGTGCAAATTGCTAACGTCTTACCATTCACTTTTTGTTTCTTCTCGGTTTGTTTGATAGCGTTTTATCTCTCCTCGTTTACTGAGAACGGGACTAACGCGACCATGTTCTTTTAATTGAAATGGTAAAAACAGCCAATTAACGTATGATTCAATGGTATAATTAAGGCCGCGATGAATCCGGCCGTCAAAACGATGCGAAAAATTATTCTTTCATCTTTGTTTACCCCATTTCTTCTTATCATAACTCGTCGTTCTTCTAAATTACCTTCTCTTACACTATATTGTCAAATTGAATTTATCAAAAATTATTATTATTATTAGAAATTGACCTAACTGAGGTTTTTTCACCACTGATCATTACACAAATGAGTTTAGAACTTTCCTAATTTCTTTCATCTTATTTCTCATGGCAATGAGATGAGATAGCAAAAAACATCCTATCCTCCTTAATGCTACACAGGATATTGCAATGCATGTATCCACACAGCATGGTTGATTGTAGTAAAATAGCTGATTGATGTCTGCCTGTATACACATGGCTTCTCGTCACTAGATGATTCAGCTGAGGGAAGGGAACACTCATGGATTTCACAATTATGAAATTTCACTATTATCTTATCTCATAGAAAGCTGGTGGTGACATATTATTTCAATTATGAGCTGAGAAGAATTATGATTAATATGTTGAAATACCTGACGAATTATGTTTGCAACAAAAAAAAAAAATTTTCAATGACCAAAACTTCAATTAATGTTCCTAAGCTACAAGAAACATGTGACAATTTTTTTTTTCCCCCTGATCTATTTCAAGGTAATTTTTACAACAATTCATTTCATTTTTATTCCAAGGTGCTGGAGAGTCCGGAAAATCGACGATCGTTAAACAGATGAGAATCATTCATGAAACCGGGTACAGTAAAGAAGAATGCGAAGAGTATAAACCGGTTGTTTATAGCAATACTATACAGAGTCTAATGACAATTATCAGAGCCATGGGTCAGCTAAGAATTGATTTTGCAGACCCAAATAAGGTGGTGCGTAAATTTTTCTAAAGCAACATGTAAACGTGTTTTAATGACTGAAAGTTAATATTATTTTCCACTCCAATTTTCGTTAAATGAATTACTCTACTGTTAAAAATGATCAAAATTGTTCAAACTGCATCCCGGGATCTTTTATCTGATGAAAAATAAACTTTTGCTAATATTTATGGTATTCATGCATTAATAAATTCGTCACCTTCTAGGATATTGCTAGGCAATTTTTCACTCTAGCATCGGCAGCAGAGGAGGGTGACCTGACGGGAGAGCTAGTTTTATTAATGAAGAGATTATGGCAGGACGCAGGAGTACAACTTTGTTTCACACGTAGCAGAGAATATCAGCTCAATGATTCGGCGGCATATTACCTCAATGCTCTTGATCGCATTGCCCAACCCCATTACATACCGACACAACAGGATGTTCTCAGGACCAGAGTCAAAACGACAGGAATCGTTGAAACGGAGTTTTCGTTTAAAGGGATTGACTTCAAGTGAGTTCTTCAATCTTTCAAACATCATATTAATATCAATTTTTGTCTCTAGCACTGCCATGAATATGTCGCCACAGCCCAATATTGAATTATCTATGGTCAATCCAAGTTCTCGGGAATTACTTTCTTATTCTCTTTCCAGAATGTTTGATGTTGGTGGACAAAGATCAGAACGTAAAAAATGGATTCACTGCTTCGAGGGGGTAACAGCGATAATATTCTGCGTTGCACTGAGTGGTTACGATTTAGTCTTGGCCGAGGATGAGGAGATGAACAGGATGATAGAATCAATGAAGTTGTTCGATTCGATATGTAACAGTAAATGGTTTGTCGATACGTCGATAATTCTGTTTTTAAACAAGAAAGATCTGTTTGAGGATAAAATAACGAGGAGCCCTTTGACCATATGCTTTCCTGAATATAAAGGGCCGAATACATACGAAGATTGCGCATCATACATTCAAATGAAATTTGAAAACTTGAACAAAAGAAAGGACCGTAAAAAAATATACACGCACTTCACATGTGCGACTGACACCAATAACATTCAATTCGTATTTGATGCTGTGACTGATGTTATAATTAAGAACAACTTGAGTAACTGCGGCTTATTATTAAGCTGAACAATTTCAGAATCCGTCGATGATGCCGATTAAATCAAAACATTCTGAATCCGCGACACGTCTATAATTTTCACCTCTAATACTGGTTATTAATGGTTGATAAATAGAGGGCGTTCATCAGTTTGGAATGCTTTAAAAACTCGTGCGAATTGTCTGTCCGGATCAAAAATATAAATTTTTCACCAAATCTCATCAGGCATTTAGTTTTTAGACATTAGGTGTTTAATTAAAATCTCCATTCCTAGTACGCGATACTTAATCAAAATGAATCTAATTTAAATCATAATCCACGTTTGATAGAAAAAAACTAATTTTTTTTTTTTTTTTTTTTCGAAACGCATGTTTTTACCGCACAGAATCTCCGCGCAAAACTCGTCTTTATAGTTTATAGAAAATCATAGCATGGCACTTTTCTAATGTTTCTTTTTTTTTATACTTTGTATATTAGACGTAAATTAGCTTTATTGCGCATAATATACTCGATATATCGTTTTAATAACAAACTATAACGCGGTCGTCTTTTGTCAGTTTCTGAACACCAATTTTTAATGTCTGGAATTATTAATCAAAAATTGATGAGATCGTAGGGTGCTTAAAAAGACTGTGTATTCAGTATTTCATTTTTTGTTTCTACTTTTAAATTGGAAGATTTTATTATTCTATTTCGGCCAAAAATAACACGACAGAGAGAAAGCGTCGTAAAACCCGAAACTTCTCGCGAAAATTTTAATAAAAATATTTAAACGTCATTGAAAAAAATGTATAAAAGTTTTACTGAATTGAAAGAAAACTATGTTTCCTCAAATTGAATAAAAAACCAAGCGATTTTAAACAACAATTTATCATTGTTTAACTGGAAATTGACAACGTGCCTTTTTTTCGCTTCATCGTACAAGTTTCTATGATTTTTTCGATGATGTTTGATGAAATTCATCGCCGTAAGCCAGATTGCAAGAAGATAAAACCAATATTAGACTAGATATATGAAACTTTTTTTAAACACCCTAGATGTATGTATGTCTTTTAAGTAGCTCCAGCAAATTTGGTTTTGTTCCGATCGTGTTGTAGTTTAAAAAATAGTCTGAAACAATCGTCTCTGTATATAATTTATTATAGTGGAAGAAGAAAGAAAAATGAAAGAAAATGTTGCAAAAAAAAAAGAAAAAGAGAAAGAGAAAGAATCTACTGGAATCTCAAATCTAGTACCTAAAATCTCTAAAATGGACCAATTTGTGTGTTAGTTAATAATAATAACAATAATAATAATATCCGGTTTAATTCATGAATTCCAGTTTCGTCTATTATGAAAATAGATTTGTTTTCGAAGTATTTTTTTACGTGTACAGTTACGTGTATGTTTGTTTGTTTGTTTGTTCGTTTTTTTTTTGTTTCTCATGCAATAACAAAATATGTGTACTTCATAATTCACGGTAATAACAACAATAATCAATATTACTGTTGGACCTTTCTAGCTGTATATTCGCGTTGTCCGAGAAGTACGACATTCCATTCCATTCCATTCCATTTGCACGATCTGATTGTTGAACTACAGGCTACCAAGCAATCCCTTCATCTTTAATTTTCAAAACACTGGATACTGTTTTCATGAAATCAGATAAACCATATTTAAAATGTCATCTTGTCGATATTTTGCATGGGGTTTAGATTGACTATTTAACGTTGTTGGAAAGAGAAGTGAAATTGAACAACTTTTTTCTAGCAGCCCTATGCTTTTTCCATATTTTAATTACACAGCTTATGAACTAACGTCAAATTTTCGGAGCTTATAACGTTATTTGTAACACAATGTAATCGACCTGTAGACAAATACATACTTGATAATTTTTTTATATTCTATTAATACTGTGTGTTAATACTTTTCAAATCAATCCGTCTGAATTATTTTCCCAATAAAATTACCCACAAAAAGAAACGAATGATAAGCGGAATCTTTTTGTATCTGCATATCTCGACTTATGACTACTCGCAGCAAGTTACAATTTGAACGTACGTTCAACATGACACAAATAACGAATTATCTTGGGCATGAGAAATATCATTTATTGGATAAAAATTTAACAGTGATTTTCTTTTCTCTCTCAAGATTCTTTACAATATGGTTACTACCCGTTCGTTTTATTGTCTATAGGTATATTTAAACAGACGGGAATCGTCGCAGAAGACGATTAACTGTAGCTGATGATATGGATCCGACATTTCTTCCAATGCCACCTTGCGCTTCTTCCTGTTTCTTTTGGAATCTTTTTGCCAAATTTGTTTTGTAGCACGACTGGAAACTCTCTACTTCTTTCGGACAAAATGACTCCTTGAATTCATTTTCTGCTAAACAGCTAAAAAGTAAGGCCATTTCCTGCAGACACGAAACATCTGTAAAAAAAAATGATATCATTTTCATAACTGATTATGAAGTGTGTTTTAACTTCGTAAATTTTTGCTATTCAAATTCGTTGTTAAAAGAGATTGCGTACAATAAAGAAAATCGAAACTGTGATTCAAAAGTAAACAATTATATTCAGATGTACGAAAAACATTCTAATATTTATGAAAAATTGCTAACCTGCTGTTTTCTCTCCTTTTCCGGATACCTTGTCTCTTAAATGTATTGGGAGAATCGGTTGAAAAGGTACCTTTAGTGGATTTTGCGGTGTCCGAGCTCCTCTCAGCAGGGATGTGATCTTCATCTCGTCAAACCTGATTTGACACAAGAAATTAAATCTAGTTTATAGTGTGAAAAAAACAATACCGTCTAATGACTAATGTAATTTTGAAAAATTGACATTGACTTAAATTTCGAACGTTTCGCGATAAATGTATTACAAATAAGGTTATGTTATAGTGAAATCAATTCTCTTCGTCGTAGTAAATTTTAATTAAATATTGTCAGATGGAAGAAAATGTGCGGTCAACTGAATGTCGATCAAACCGTTATATGTTTTCATGCGAATATCCGAGCGAATACACGAGTTACCTTCAAATTAGATCGAATATAACCTGAAACTCGTTCCGAAATCAAAATTTTCGTCTTTTGCTGGAGTCAAAACCACGAATTACTAGTTTTATAAAATGGCGACAGAGTGCGCTGTATGTACAATTTATGTGTTTTCGATCATAGTTCTTCTTTACTATACGGGGTATATATTTTTATATATATATATATATATATATATACACACATATATATATATCAGCGGTCGAATAAAATATATATATAAAAAGAATAGAATATATAGATATCAGTGTTCTTCACAGCACTGCAGAAAGTAAAAGACCGCGCCCACGTGTTCTTGACTAAAAATTAGCCACGGCATTAGCTTGAGACAAATGACTCGACGTTTCCTTGGAATTCATTGATAATTACAGATCTATTCACCTATCGCGTATGGAAAGAATATTTTCAAAGTGATACAAAATCGCTTTCTAATTTCCCGCTCCGTAGAAACTGCGATCGATATCCTTTGAATTCATATAGCAATGCCAGGATAACAATTGACCGAATTTTGCGTGCAAATTTGACGGTCAAAAGGAACGGCGATGCCGGTCAAGGCCCTCAAGGACAAGGATAGAAGTGTCGCGAGGCCAGCCTCCCATACACATTACACCTTCACGTATATGTTAACACGTGCATACGTACCAATCGCCACACTTTCCTGAAGTGATCGCATATATCTGGGGAAACTGTCGCTTATACGCGATACGCAGAGTGACATAAGCACGACCTGAACAGCAACTACAGATTACTTAACTTCGTATAGGTATATAATATTCTCGACTCGTATCAATTCGAGTCAGTCAATCGCGGGCTGCGAGCGAGCGTGTTGGGGTATCGGAAGAGATTATATCGACTTACAACTACAACTGGCTGTCAGTCGAAAGCAGAAAAGTCTCGCCGTGTATTATAGCTGTTGAATGAAGAAAAGAATAACCGACGTGAAAGGAAATTGAACAAGCGTAGATCACTGTAAAATGGCGAACTCAACGAGAGGTGAGTGACTGTAATATATTAATTACGAAAATATGAAAAACGTACGTCGTTTTCTTTTTAACATCCGGTTTCTGAATCGTTTGAATTTAAAAGTACAACGTATAATTCAATACAATCGTCACCACGCGTCGTTGGTTGATTTATCATTAGTCAAGAGTGGGGATGGCGTTGTATTTCAATGATTCGCCGCCTTCGTCATAGACGATTCTTTCGGTTGTCACATTTTCGGACTGCAATTCGACTCGCTAATTGCTCGAGGAACGATTCCGATTGGCTGAACGATGCAGCGATGGCGGGAAATTGAAGAAAATATGAAAAATAGACCTCTAATTTTTAAATATCGAACGACTATCGCGCGACGCGCTTATAACCTTGACAATATAACGGGTCTACCTTATATTCTCGATTCAGCGCGCTATCATTATTATCTCTTATGTTTGAAGCTGCGTGACTTGCGAGTTATTCGCCAGTCAGCAGCGGAAAACCGAAACAAATTTATTGACGAATAAAGAAGCACCTGATACATGACGCGATGATAAATAGGATTTGATGTCCTTTTAGTTGAAGCTTTTAGTTAGCCCTTCCTCCCCCGCATTTTACATTATTTTAGCATTCTGTGTACGCCATGTATTCCAGGGTTTAAAATTTTACGTACCAGGAGTCAAATAATAGCTGGTAAACTGTTTCGAACATTTGTACTATCACTAGTGATGAATAATCAGTGTGACTAGTGATTTTCGTGATGATGGAAGAAATTTTCATCCAATAATGATACTATTAGTTTATTAGATTTATGCGTTGGACGTATACGTTAAAATTGGACTCTTATATGCGACACGTAATACTTGTAATCCGATAGCAACGTTTAATTGAGAAAACAAATTATTTACCAATTAACGATTAGTGTTTTACAAGATTAGAAAACCTGCTTGGTACCACGTTTCGTATCGTACAGATTATGCTAAAGAGCGACAAAAGATCGATACGTAAAGCCGCGCCAGTTTGACAAGGACGTCGCTGATTGGTCTAATACAAATTGTAAGGGCCGACGTGAGTTGCTGATTTCAAATTACTTCCGAGCTCGCAACCGTTTGACAAATCGAGACCCTTAAGCCCCTTATTGTACGGCATCCATATGCTTCGTATAATCGGTACGATGACGTCAGCCATGTAATATGTGTACCTAAATGAACGGATGTTATACATATTGCATAAAAAGCATGGGTTGTCTGCTCGTGTAGATGTGCCTGTGTGGATATGAAAAAAGCCTTCTTTTACCTGTGTAATTAATTAATGATTTTCGTAACGCTCAACTTACGTATCTACGTAGATACGTACTTCACAATTATATTTGCATACACGTATTGCAGCACACCCAAAACGTTACATTCGAACTTCGAACGGCGAAAACCGTTTGAGTGTAATGCCCAAATCTTAACGAACCTTGAGAACTCGCGGCAGCATTCGTTTTGTGTCATGGGCTGCAGAACACGAGAGTTATGATTCAATATTCATGCCATACGTATATATATATATATATACTTATTTGCAATATACGTCAAACCGGATTTATGCTTCTTTATCTACCTATCGATTTATTTATTAATGTGTGTCTCTTGCACTCGATCGGGCGTCAAGCTTTTAAAATATTTCTGCTTCGGACTGACCATGAATGAGACTATAATTCAATAAAAATTAACCAAATTCTTCTGCAAGTCGTGAAATTATTCGAAGCTTATGAATACTTATAAAATAAAATGTAATCTACGTCCCGAAAAATATTTAGATTTTTTCTCAACGATGTTTTTATCCTTTGAATTTGATAATTATTCTATAAATACTAGAGTGTTGTGCGGTTAATCGTTTTTTTCGCTTGATCGTTTTTCCGATTCATTGATTAATCGAAAAAACGATTAAACCGAAATCGGCAATTAATCAAAGGTACCGATCATTAATCGATTCATCGCACAGCTTTAATAACTACTATGGAATTTTGGTTTCCTCAATGAATAATTTAGCGAGGCTCAATTTTTTTTTTTGGCAATCGTTAATATTTCTGCACGTTATCAAACAAGCGTGTAAAGATTACTTTCTAACATCAGGTGATTATTTTCATTTCAAATTATATTCCGAGTATAAGAAACATGAACGTTTATGAAAACAAACGAAAACAAGAAAAAAAACAAAGATATCAAAAATCCGTGATTGTTCTTAAAGAGCAATTTTACTCTATGTTGCAGAAATTTTTTTTCGGATAATTATATGTTGAGTGCATAATTTGGAGCGCATGTAACGCGTTATGGCATGTTATTGGCCAATTTCCGAGTTCGGAGGAACAACAATAACGGCAAAAAGATAAGTTTAAAAATCGCGTGACTGCATCCAGCGCCTCGAAGTCTGTAATCTCTCTCTCGTTTTATCGCTGGAAATTGGTTCATCACGGTTCGTCGGTTGGATCGTTCCAGCGTCACCTTTGACACGATGAGAAGTAATCATTCAGTTTTAATGATTCATTAATTCAGTCATCCCAACTCTAAATCCTGTTATATCATAGCCTGGAGTTTTGGAACACAGTTTTTATCACTTTTTTTTTAAACATCTAATTTTTTTACTCTCGTTTATGCAAGAGAGAGAGAGAGAGAGAGAGAGAGCCCGCATCATCCTCTCCTCATCCTCTCCTCAAGCTCTCTAAATCTCTTTATATAAAAAAAAAATATATTATCTTCAAAAAAAGTGATTACAAAGTGATACTAAAACTATGTGCCAAAACTCTTCTATCTTATCTACTTGGTTGATGAAAAAAACCATTTTTTTACTAAAACTTATGTAAATCTGGTGATTAGAATAATCGGTTCATGTCATTTTCTCGAATGATTTTAAAATCTGGTGGTTGGAAATTCCGGAATGATTTGCGGTTTATCTGTTTATGCAAAAGGTTCTGTGCACTTTAAATTAAGCGGTACACGACGAACATTTCTATTTTCTGTAATATATCCTGCATGATCTTTCATCGCGTTTGAAATGCATGCGCAATATCATATCGCCATCGGCTAGAGGTCAAGCTTACGTATCGTAAATGGCAAATTATAATTATAATAGCAAAATGAGTAAATCCGGTAGTTTTTATTAACGTATAAAAGAGAACATAATTGGATTGGCTGAAAAAATCTTCAAGTCCGATTATAACAGATTTTACACAACGCGAGCATGTTCTACGCGTTTTTTCACGCGTGTTTTCCGTACTCAAAGTACCCGTTTCTATGACGGTAGAGTCAGTCTGCGAATGCGCATGCGCGAAGTACTGAAAAGACTACTTTTATGTCCTAGGAGTTGAAGTGTTCTTTTCTGTACTTCGCGCATGCGCAGCCGCGAACTAATCTGACGTTACGCGACCCTAACCTCAATTTCGTGCTTCGCGTAAGAGCGCGTAACATACACGTGTTATATAAAGAATCGTGTGCAACAAGGAGGCAACGCTCTTTTCGCCTCGCGTATTCGCAATATTCGTCTTAGGCTCACTTGCGACTCGCATTACAAATTTACGTTGAGCTCGAAGAGGCCGAGTTTACCTCCTTGTTACACAACATACTATTTCCCACGCAATTTCTGTTCTCTTATTTTTTTTCTCTCTCTCTTAGCTTTGCGTGTTCTGAAAAATAAAATCTGTTATAGTTCTTTGAGCTTACAGGGGTTAGCAGTATAAGATCACGTGTGAGTCACGCGATGATGATGACAGTGAACTTGAGGTTAATGTTACGATTATAGATGTCAATGTATTTATTGACCTACACTGCGAAATGTAAATTGTGTATGTAAATTTTTACACAAGTTTGAAATTACGGATTAGTTTCGTCTACAATATACATTAACGTATCATATTATACGTGTGTAATGTAACTCTACGCCTATACTGTACATACATCGTGAATCTATATCTTATCACGTGTTTCACGCTTTCGTATACCGTACAGATAATCGGCTGTACATTTTTTATTTCAATTTTTCTAATCATATAAACACGCGAGTGCAACACAATCACTCACTAATCGTATACTCGAAAGTTGAATAAACATATGATTAATTAATCGCCGTTATCACAGTCAACTGTAACAATTCGTTTTTTTTTTCTTTTTTTTTTGTAAATTATTGTTTTATTTTGTCAGGGTTAATTAACGGTGACATGTAGGTAAAATTAATTTTCGCTTTCGACGCGGTACTAAATTAATTTATATACATGTACGTGAAAAATTTGATTTTAAGTTATGTCGTTACAGTCATTTAATGTTCAGTTCAAACTTTTTGATAAATTATTTGCAAAACGTAGATTGAAAATTTTCTCTTTACGAAAATATGGAAAATTGAAATAATCGTACCTTGATCAATGCAAATCGAACGGATCAGTCCACGCTCATTTTAACAGTCCTGATGATCTTCTGCGATTAGGTAAAATAGAAGGAAATCATCATGTTGAAGATAGTAACGTTGTTGGAACAATTTGTGTTGAGGAAAAAACCATTATTTCGCAACTTTAAAATTTTCTGAAATTTAGTTAACCGTAAGAAAGCAAGAGGTATTCATGTTTTGAAATCTTAGTTCGTTGAGTCATTATAAAATTGAAAAAAAACTAGTAAACTTTTCCCAATCTTTTGTTACGACAACGTTGCTAACTTCTCTCTAAATCTCTAATACGTATATTCGAGAAAGTATCGCGTCGTTCAAATCCTTTGTAAGTCAAGCTCGGCTAAGCCCGTACTTGATTTTTTATATATAAATCTATTCCCGCTTTAACGATTTTTGAAAGATAGCTGATACCTTGTAAATCGGTTCAACGAAGCGTTGTAAAATAATTTCATATAGTGGAAATGAGATTCGCTGATGTAGCAAGCAGTTAATTTTTATGATCAAACAATGTAGGCATACGTAGAGAGATATTACGTAATCGCTGAAGACACGAACCGTCTTTCAAATTTCTTATAACTTTGAAATTATGTCACAATTACCACAAATAGGTTCCTCTCACCACTAACAATTAATCATAATATTACGCTCTGTCCTAAGTTTAAATCGAAGTATCGTAAATCTTATCATCGATAACTGCACTGTGCAAAATTTGACGTATCGCAGCTTTGCTCGATGATAAAATTCAAGATTTTAACGATTGGAGAAAGATTGTAACAAGGAATTTCGTTGCAAGAATGGAAAAGGAACAATCACTGAAAACCATATACTTGAAAAGAAGTCTGCGGAATATATAGCCTCCAATTATAATTATATTTATATACCTTAATCATACGTAAACGGCTTACAATATTCTCGTCCAAAGTTCGCGCTTACAACGTATGTTTTTTTCCATACCATTTAATGCATCATTTACAATTTTGGAATAACAATAATATCGCGAGTTTCCTACTCGTTACAGCAATTCGCAGTTGCGCATGCGCAAATAGAAACGCTAGTTTACGATTACTTGGTAACGACCAATCGCGAGATTGCAGACTGTCGGACAACCCGGTCTTTTGCCGATTTTATAATCCTTCATCTCATTATCGTCTAATGCGGAAGCGTCCGGATGAGTTTGCAAAAATTGGTTTTGATTCGACCGCCGGGCACAATTGGCGCGTACGAATTCAGTCGCCTCGATGCTACCGGCAAACGCGCACGATTTTAAACCTGAGTGTCGTCTGAGCTGATTGTGAGCATCAAGGAAGTTATCTTGAGAAATCAAAAGCAATCACTCGGTTTAAAAAAATTCTCTTTCTTCTTTTCTATTGCACTTTTCAATTTCGTAACTCTTGTCGGCGCGCGATTTTAAACGTGAATGTTAGAAAAAATCGAGTCAACATTACACCTATATATTTGGTTTTTGTGTTCATTGTTATGTCAAAATTGCAATCCAATAATGATAATTTTTAATTTTTCTTATTTATCTTTTGAAGTTATGAAATCTCCATCTCTAATGGGTGTCAAATTATTTTTTACTTTTAATAGGATTTTTAGGAATTTTTTCAGTTTTAAGAAAGTGGGGGTTATTTTTTTTCAAGTTTTTAAATCATACTTCAGTGTTGCTGAGTCGAAAAATTCGGAAAAAAATTGTGATTGCGTTTTTCGTTACGTACTTTCGTACAAAAAATTACAAAGCCAATCTGAGACATCGATGTAGAATCTTGATCGCGATGTCATGGAATGCTCCATATAATACAGGCTTAATGTTGACTTGATTTTTTTAACATCCACGTTTAAAGTCGCATACCGAACAGAGTTACGAAATTAAAAAGTGCAGTAGAAAAAAAAAGAATGAGAATTTTGTTTCCCGAGCGGTTGCTTTTTACGTTTTTTTTTCTTGCTTCACAAACATGAATTTGGGTATTTTTGAGATGGGGTTAAAATATCATAGGGTAAAGACGAGTGATTACAAAAAATTTGAAAATTTGTCTGGAAGCTTTCCAAAGGTCGTAATAACGTAGAAAAAATTGATGGTGAAATTAAAAATTATCGCAGTCAACCGTTTAGTGATTTGGGTGGAATGCCCGATACACGTCGGCTAAATATTTGTTGTGGTTCGAAAATAATGTCTACGCTTGATATGCTTTTTTTCGTTTTCTTTTGGCATCTCGGTTTGTTTCTTTCATTTAATTCTTATTCTTCGATTCAAATAAATTTAAAATCCGATCAGAGGTCAGGATTAAAAAAAAAAAGACGATCGATCTTTGCTTAGATTTAAAATCATATTCAGTATACTTCGTTTCAATTAAACGAGGCAAAAGTTAACACTTTATAGATATGTACCTAAATTGTAGAGTTCTGTAAAATTCGAGGTTTGTTTTCTTTCATAGCATGATTTTCTTTACACCGTACATAATTATAATAGGCACGCGTGTTTTGTTTTACATTGTATGTACATATACTTGAGTTTTGGACGCAGGTTACGTGTGTGGAATTCGTATTTTGAATTTCGAATATCGCGAAATGAGGCGGTCTAATCGTATTCTCGAATAAGTATAATATTTATATGCGTATTGCGTAAGTGACGAATGCAAATTAGAAAACAGACTATCGCTTCCCATGCAATATTCATTGTAGTTAATAAAGCAATTCCTATATATATCCTATACACACATAACTCAAGTCGTCTTAAGACGTCACCGAAAATTTTCTCGATGAATTCTTAATCGTCTATGACTATGATATTTGTTTGTATTCTTAATAATAAATAAAAACAGCTACCTATTATGTCATAAAAGTGCTGTCACAAGATTCGGAATCGTACGATTGATTTCTCTTTGTCTAACGATAAGTAAAACTTCATCTATCTATTATTATATCAGCATATTGTCGAATAATAAATATTGATGTTGAATTGATCGTGGATCGAATTTTTCTTTTATAATTCAAACATTCGAATTCCCATCTAAAAAGCGTCGAACAAATTTTCTCTCAGAGTTAATTTTGTCATTGTTACTTTTACAAATCGCAAATCTTGCCAATAATTGCATTAGGACAAAAAAAGAATGATTACTCATTCTGTAAAAAAAAAAAAAAACGCCAGCGAAATTACTGATTGCAAACTTAAAACTCTGCAATGCTTGAAGGCAGTTGACGATTGGATTTATGATTGATGTTTCAAGAGAGTCATTAAGTCTTTATCACAGACTTAATTATTCATTTTATCTATAGACGATTTATATTTCGGTGGATGTGAATTTTTAACAAACTCTGTGTTCCCTTGATCAAACATTTTATAGTTATGTACTTCTATGTTATTACCGTTGTTATTTTACGTAATAACGTTGTTATTAATTTGCGTAAGATTGAAGGTTTAATGGTCTAAAGTAAACAGCTAATGGTCATATTTTGGTATTACTATTGTAATTGTACGCCCTTGAAGTCCTGCTAATAGTTTTGCAACAAAAATCGTGATATTGACGAAACTCATTTCCAGCTTATTTAAAATACACAGCATTAAATAATTATCCCTTGGTATCTCTTGTAAATATTGTGTACTCAAGTAATTGATTTCCGATAAAACAAACTGTGCCTGATAATGATTTCAGGCTTTGTTATATGGTAGTTCATACTTACCTGATAGAGAAACATTTCGTTTTTTTCTGCTTATTACATAATCGACGATACGTGGAAGCCATTATTTAAAAACAACCATGATTTTCATTTACCTTATACATTATAATTAACAATATAACATTAGATTTTATCTTCTTTTACATGAAAAATTTTTAAGCATAAAAATGTTTTGCAATGCATTTTAAATATCATCCCTATTGTAAGTTGGCTAAGAAACATGAAAGTTTTACTTTTTTATTATAGTGAAGAATGTTACCGAGCAGTTTCAAACCTTGAATAAATGTTCAGGTAAATAATCGTTACTGATTTTCTGTCTTCTGTTGCAGAAACAACGACTGAGCAAAGTCTAGCTTTCATCAGGCAGTCTTTGAAATCCGCTACGATGGATCACCTGGAAGGAACACACTTTGACGGCTCGATACCTCATATTTTTGTAATACTTGGAGCATCTGTGAGTTTACGTAATCTATATTATTATTCTTGAAATACGATAGAAATTATTTAAATTATTGTAAATCATTAAAAATTTAGGGTGACTTGGCGAAGAAGAAGATCTATCCAACTTTGTGGTGGCTGTTCAGGGACAACCTGTTGCCAAAAACGACAACATTCTTTGGATACTCGCGCAGTAAATTGACAGTGAAAAGCATTAGGGAAAACTGCCACAAGTATATGAATGTCAAGCCTGAGGAAGCTGGAAAGTATGAGGAATTTTGGTCTTTGAATCATTACGTTTCTGGAAAATACGACGTGAGACGAGACTTCGAACTGCTTAATCAGGAACTCGAGAAATTTGAAAAACCTGCCGCTGCTCACAGACTTTTTTATCTGGCTCTGCCTCCCTCTGTTTTCGAAGAATCCACATCACACATCAGGAGTACCTGTATGGCCGGAAAGTGAGCAAAGTGGAATTAACACTATTAATATTTTCATGAGAATTATGTTCAAAAATAAAATGATTTTCATCGTTATTTCCCAGAGGCTGGACAAGGATAATTATAGAAAAACCGTTTGGACGTGACGCCGCCTCGTCTGAGCAACTTTCTAACCACCTTGCGTCGCTCTTCAAGGAGGAACAAATGTACCGGATAGATCACTACCTGGGTAAAGAAATGGTGCAGAATTTGATGACACTGAGGTTTGGGAACAGGATATTCAGCCCAACTTGGAACAGGGACAGCGTAGCTTCGGTTCAGATTTCTTTCAAAGAGCCGTTTGGGACTCAGGGAAGAGGAGGGTACTTCGACGAGTTTGGCATCATAAGAGACGTCATGCAAAATCACCTTCTTCAGATACTATCCCTGGTGGCGATGGAGAAACCCGCTTCTTGCCATCCGGATGACATTAGGTTAGCATGTTTTATTCATCAATTTTGATTACTTTGTGTAGTGGAATTTTTCATGATTATTTTTTTCCATTTCACATGATCAGAGACGAGAAAGTCAAGGTATTGCGATGCATAAGTCCCCTCGAATTGGACGACGTTGTACTCGGTCAGTATGTTGGCAATCCCAACTCCGACGTTCCCGATGCCAGAATGGGATACCTGGACGATCCTACCGTTCCCGCTGGTTCAAACACCCCAACCTATGCCATGGCGGTTGTAAAAATTAACAACGAAAGATGGGACAACGTGCCGTTCATCCTGAGGTGTGGAAAAGGTAGGAACCTCTCGAATTCTTGATAAGCAGTCATCGTACTCTAATTGAAGAAATGAATTTGACCGTCAGAAGTAATAATATCGCCTTCAAGGAGATCGACACTGTGTGATAACTGACAGAATTTTTTATCTCAGCATTGAATGAGCGCAAAGCAGAGGTTCGAATTCAGTACAGAGATGTGCCTGGAGATATATTCGATGGTAAGCCAAAGAGAAATGAATTGGTGATAAGGTTGCAGCCTGGAGAAGCAATTTATATTAAAATGATGACCAAATCTCCGGGCATAACATTTGACATGGAGGAAACTGAGTTGGATTTGACCTACGGCAGTAGATACAAGGTGCATAAACATTTCCCATTACTAATTTCTACTTGGAAACTGGATTGACATGAGAAAAACTTCAACGATATTTATTAATCCTCGCGATTCTGATTTTAGGAGCTCAAGCTGCCCGATGCATACGAAAGACTAATTTTAGACGTATTCTGCGGTTCGCAAATGCACTTTGTAAGGAGTGATGAACTCGCCGAAGCTTGGAGAATTTTCACGCCGTTACTTCATCGGATTGAAAAGGAAAACATCCAGCCGATCCCTTACGAGTATGTAGAATGCTTATAGATCACAGAACAAGACGAGGAAAGAAGTTTTCCCAACTTAATCGCCCTGAAACTTGATTTAATATTAACAATGGATAGTTATAATTTAAAAATTTTATGTATTGGTATAAATATTCTACAATTTTTTAGATACGGATCACGAGGACCCAAGGAAGCTAACGAAAAAGCGAAGGAAAACAATTTCAAGTACTATGGTTCCTATAAGTGGGTGAAACCTGATCATCAGTAATTAAATCGCCAGTTTTATCACAAATCGTAATATTTTATTAGTAAAGGAAATGTTGTCGGCGCGCCGTAAAAATTTTAACAATCAACGAAATAAATCTCGAATCAAGCAAAAAACAATTATAGATCCGATAAATTACAACTAGACTTGACCCGGATTATTTTTCATCCAATTTTATTTTTAATATTTATATTCCTTCGTCCCAAAATTGACGTTTATACAATTCTAAAATCATTCCTGGAAACTATTTCCTAGCTTGCTCAAAATGGTGTTCTTGTAATCATGTTTACTTAAAATACAACGAATTTTTCATTTCTTTATTTTATGCACATTTCTTCACGGTATAAACAAATCGTTCCATAGATCGTTTTTTTTTTCAAGCGTTACATAAGGATCAATTCAACATAAACGAGCCATAAAAAATAAAATTAATCAACATTATAGTTGACATCATGCATCCTACCACGACAACAAATAATGTACAATATTTTTTATACATATTTAAATATTTCATAATTATTAGGCTATGTTATTGTTAATCATTATTGTAAAAACGAAAAAAAAACTTTCGAAAAGAATGCAATAACTTGATCATCTTTGATGCGCAATAAAATTGTTGAGTAAAGTAGAGAAAAATATTTACGCAACGGAAAAATTAAGCAAAATGATGAATACTGGCAAACTTGATACTCACTAAGTACGTAAGATTATTACAAACTCCAAAGGAACAATCTACATTACATTCCGTCACCCATAATCTTAACATTTACTCTGAGCACAGAATGTTTATAATAAATAAGGTACACAAATTTCGGTTGTTTCTATTTAACTATCATCGTCTATGTGAGACTTGTGTGGACCAATTGCAATGAGACGAGACTATTACTATATGTTAAATAAATTAAAATCCTGAAAGTTCAAAGATTGAAAATAAATCTAGCGATTTATGTATTATAAATGATAAATATTACCCCCATTGCGATCTAACAGCAGATACTTACTTATAAGTACGTGAGAAATATTAATTTTATCGTCTGCCAAATGTTGTACGCGTAATACGGCACAAGAAAAAAATACCATAAATTTACTGTAAGTTTGCTTTATTTTATTCAATTAATATGTTTCCACGATTTATTGTAAAATTTATCAAGTTACAAATATATAGGTATAATATACATGCACGTCCCGTGTGCACGCCTACTCGCAGATGACGAATAATTCGAATTCATTATACGGAATACGGAGTTTAGTTCATTTTACTTATTGTGTACATAAATTAAATACTTGTACAGGAAAAAAAAAAAAAAATTTCAGGTGTAAATCATGTCAAACAATATCATTTAGTCAAAAAGAAAACTGCCCAATGAATTTGATGCGTTTAGATATATGTAATTATGCACTACTGAAAAATATGAAAGATCGATAGACGAATTTCTGGTTTCAACATCGGAGCAGTGGTAAATTGGATAATTAAAAGATAAAGCTAATACAGAAGAAGCAAATAATAAAAATATTACTTTTTTTTTGCAATCAACATTAACGTGTCGGTAACTACGACTTTCAAGATACTTTTAGAAAACCAGAAAACAATTTTATCGTGAAATTTTGTCATCTGAGTACATTTGAAAGCTGAGAAAGGAGGAACAATAAACATGAATCGTTAGGAGCCGGTCGCGATAGTTGAATCAGTTGATATGATTATAAAGATTAATAATAATAATAACAATTCAGAAAAACTGGAATAACAGAAAATCACAAAGTCGGTTATGATACAGGGTCGGTCGGATTATAAGTTTCGGGTCGACTGTTGAACTTAAATATACATTATACATACATGGATGTAAATAATACTAGGTATTGATTATTATGTAATATTTACAACTGAAAAACAAAAGACTTGTTACAGGGATTCTTTGACCCCAGACTAGCCATACACAGGATTACGTGAATTTCAATGACGACCTATGACCTACGATTTATTTGCACGAATGCCAAGATTTATATCAATAAGTAATTGTTTTTAATGAATATAATTTAATTAATAATTTAATTCTTACACCTCATAGTTTGAGGACTGTAACAATTCGTCCCAATTAATGCTGGCTTGGAAAACCTCCTGCTGTAACCACAACTCGTAGTGTTGTTTGAATTCTTCTGTGAGTTCAACATCCGAACCTAAAACTGACGTGACAAACGTATCCATCGGTTCCATCTCCTTGTCTCTAACGTTGTTTGTGTAACGACGGTTATTGAAGCGATCTACACAAGCGCGCAACGCGCACTCTTCCTCCTGGAAATCCCACGGTCTTGCCTCAAGATCTAAAAAACATTAATCGAGTAATGAAAAAACGGTGTTTCGTCCATCGATACTCGGTCAATCAGTGGTTGAAAATTTTCCATACCATTCCCATAAGCCCAATCGTCGTTCAGGCGATGTCTGACTTTGCCGTAAATCGCACTGATCGTTTTCATATTCGATTTTCGCCATTGCCTGCCTAGGTATTTAGTCTGCATTTTTAAAAGCTTCAAAACGTACAGCTGCATCATTCCGTGTCTCACTTTCAAAGTGCGCTTCAATATTGGCGCGGATTTAAACACCACGAGCATCTAAGGCAGAATTATAACGTAAAATGTGTGAAATTTTGCTATATATTAAAATGAAAAGTACAAGACTAAACGAGGCTGATCGACTGTGTTCTCATTATCGAGATTTGCTAAAAGAACGAACTTATAAAATCGCACCATTATTCTGCTATGCTTCCATTTAGTAAGTTTGTTTAGAATTCTCAAGAGATTTATACAGGAAAATATGTTGCGCCAGCAGTAAGGCTTTCCATCCCCAATTTCAAGTGTTTCTGCAGTAAGTTCGGGCTGATCTCCAATTACGCAGGAGGGGAAATCTAAGATTGGGATACTGAAAAGTGAAAGAAAAACGTGAAAAGTTGATTGTATAATTGATGATGAGTAACTTAAAGAAATATTTTCAACAGGGCGCTTATATTAATTGAACGAATGTTTCAGGTGGTGACTTTACAACGAGGAAAAAATATAACTCACAAGTTTTCCGCTTCGATGTAAGTCATCACGTTCTGATTCAAAAATTTCAAAACCAAAGGTATACAGTTTGCGAATACCAGATGCTGGGACATAAATTCGAACTGATAAACATGGTTCAGCTTAAAGTGTTTCAACAGCAATAGCAATATCGCTGATACGGCCTTAACGATTATTTCTTTGTGACGACTGACGTCAATTCCCAGCTTCATTGATTGCAGTACAGTTATTCTGTAGGAACAAAGATGATTTTGAGTATTAGAAGCGTGTTTGGGATTCTATTTTTATCCAACTTACAACACTTGATACGGCATTTAAAAAAAAAAATTATTTTTTTTCAATTCATAATCTTACGGCATTTCTTCCGGCAGAACGTCAGCCACAATGTTAATTGTGTCGGTTTTGGCTTTGCTCGTCGGTGCAGCTGCTAGCAGTATCTTTAAGAGCGCGATTTTATACTGCGGAAGATTAGCCAGAATTGCTTGGTATAATATTTCAGTCGGTGTCTGACGCGGCATCGGCTCAGGTGTACTCATCGGATTTCTAGCCATTTCTTCTTCCTTTTGAATCTGTATTTCAGCCAGGGACGTATACATGTGCTAAACACGAGAAAACAATCGAAATTACCTGCTAGCGTCCACAATAGAAATACGAATTTTGGAAATGTGAGCAGTCAAGTTTATTACTATGTTTGAAAATATTGAAAAACATTGGTAAAAAATATTTGTTGCATGTCAGCAGACAATTTTGATAGTAACATACTTGTATTGTCAAATAATTTCTAAATATTTCTACATCACATAACAGCACAACATATATCGACATACATTCGAATTATATAATCTGACAATTCAGTTATATTCTGTAAGAAATTGTACGTAATGTTACAAGAGGTGAAATCACCCGTTTTGCCCCCCTTTCTGATCTAGTAATCGTCATAGATAAAAGACATATAAGAGCTCTTATACGTTGTATATTCCAATGAAGTGAAATTTAAGCAACTGTCAATATTTGTAGTCTTGAAATCAAACCTATCAAATGAGATCTGTAATTACATAAAATTACATAGTATATTTTACAAATTTAACTAAACAAATGATTTCAAGGAAAAAAATACTCTTATTCTATCTAAAGTGTAGTAGGGGACAAAATGATTTTAATTAATTTATTAACGAACCTTTTTTAGAATGTTTACGCCTTCGTGAATGGGCTGTGGTAGGCCAGCCAAGCTTTCACGATCTCCTTGCAATTTATAACCGACGAATTTCATTCTAGAAACAGCAAGAAATGTGTCTACATCCTTTTGTCTTACTTTAGGAATCCATGGAAGTCCCACTATTTTGTCAAATGAAGTGAAATCAATGAAACAATTAGAGTCAGTAATTTTACATCTAACTTAATTTTTATTTCATTCGATTTATTCTACCTTTTGCTTTTGTAGATTCTGGAGTGCTCGATCTTGACTCAGTCTGATTATGTTGGGGAGTTGAGAACTGGAATTGATCCTCAAACCCTTGCTGCTCTTCGTACTCGTTCATTTCTCTGTCACCTTCGTTACCCGTGAGTCCCGAATTTCCCCTGGCGCCGTCCAAGTCTATCACCAGTTCTGGCTCGTCCAATGAACTCTGTTTCATCAGCATCTGTAAGAGTAGGTAGTTGATGAATATTCATTATATTGAGAAGTGTTGAAAGCCGAATATGTCAAGCCCAGAATATACAAGCAAATTCTTATCTTGGCTAGGCTGAAGAGAGGAAGGTATGGTGGACGCTGTCAGGAACACAAAATGATAGTACTACATTACGAAGTTTTATTATAACGAAAACACAACAATCAGTGAACTATTTGTACAGTTTCACCACTTGAACATCTATTTCACTAAAAAAAAATTATATCTAATCAGCCGTCTGGGTTTTATAAAATAGTGAATAGCTGTAAGTCCGGTTGTGGGTGATGCTTAGTCAGTACAGAATGGTTTCGAATACCGCGCGTTGTTCTCATCGAGGTAATAGGTCATGCATAGATATGCACCACTGCACTATACCTCTCGCTCTGCGCTGTGATTGGCTCGTGAAGCGCGCTTAGCCAATCACAGCGCAGAACGAGAGAGACAGTGTTCAGAGATTGCCTTTACCCAGCAGCGCTTACGAGCAAAGCATTATGATTGTGTCGCACGTATATGACTAGTGTAAGGATTTGTTTTCTAATGTAACATCTTTGAAAACGGATACGTCTTATACTCGGGAACATCTTATTTTCGGGTAAATACGTTCAAAATTCGATATGTGATAAACTAAAATAGGTCGAAGTGGTATAATTCTTTTCTGGAATCATTTCCTTTGCTTTTACTGTTACAAAAACTGACAATTTTCCTAAAAATTTGTCTAAAAATATCTGTACAACCCTGTGATCAATTTTTTTTTTCTAAACTACCAAGGACTTGTTACATGCTACAGTTTGTTGTTATTTAAACTACGGATATGGAAGTTTATGAAAAAAAAACCGCTATGAACTATTTTTTCGAAAGTCTTGCGTATTATTCTGAAAATATTTAGTTACAAACAACTTTGAAATCGTGAAGTTTGGACAAGAATTGAGATTTATACCTCATCAATGGTGTCAACAGTTGTTCAGAAAAGAATTCGCAACCAAGAACGGATCAATTGTCAGCACACAGAAATAAAAAAATAAAAATTGTATTTATTAATATGTTCACAGCATACATCAGTGGTTTTGCGAAAAATTGCCATGGGATATGATGAAGAATGTTTGGTCTACTTTGACCTTAAGACTGGTGGTTTGGGAAGGTCGTGCGACATTTTGCAAATTGTGATGAAGTGTAGTAATGCTGTATTCAACGAATACATTAATTCCACTCAAAAGGTGACCTGGATGGCAACTCAATTAACTGGTCTTAGTAATGTGGATGGAAAACTACTGCTGAATGGAAAAAGGGTGCAATCATATCCTTTATCCAGAGTGATTATAAATATGCTTATGTATCTTCAAAACTTCGGAAGGCCTTGTGTTTTGGTTGCGCACAACTGTTTTAAATTCGACGCACCTCGCTTGTTTCGGGCTATGAGAAATGCAGGCGTTCTGAAGAAAGCTGATGAAATTATCGACGGTTTTGCGGACACGCTACCGCTTTTCACAAAGAATTTCCAGGCAAAAGTATCAAGTTACATGACATGGCAGACAAAAAATTAGTTGGGAGACCTGGAGGACCTGATAATGCACTTGATGATGTTTATCTATTGGAAGAGCTAACCAGATGCTATTTATCTGAAGAAGAAATTTTAACCAGCTGGAAAAGTTTTTCAGCAGCTTTAGAAAGATTCTGGGACAATGAGACAGTTGCAGGAATGTTAAAAATGCTTCGACCGTTGAACGGTTTCGTATCACAGAACGTAATGAGACAGTTGTCACATGCAGGAATATCTTACGATTTACTCGTAAGCACCTATAGACATGATGGAAACATGCGACAATATCATTGATAGAAGAAAGGGTGAATGGCAAGCCGACAGTTATAAAACAGTAAAAAGATGTAAACCAAATTATTGAATATTTGCAGATGGTAAATTAAAGTTTCCGATGCATAATCCATACAGACTCCGTATATTATTGAGCCTATATGGTTTATCAAAGTTTCTGTTATTTCTACATTTTATATAAGATTATGAATTACTTTTTTGTTCCAATTAATACGAAGATTATTGTATTCGTATAAACAACTTGTTGAGAATATCAAATATATAGATTGACTAAAATCATACGAAGCCTTTCGATTGCTTATTATAAGTTTTCACTTCGAACATTATGTGTTCTTTAAGGATTAAGTAAAACAGATAGCTTATACAGGAATATCAACAACGCACGTTTGCAAGATCTAGTCTGCTCAATGATCACATTGCATCTGATTTATACGCTCAAAGTCCACATGACCAAAAGACCAAACGGATCTGCTTATCAGCTCAAGAAAAAGGAATATACAGCACATAACCGAAGAATAATCAAAGGTAAGTAGAATGAAAAAACTTACTCTACGGAAAGATCGACCGCTTCTTTTCTGATTCTGTGTTTCAAGCAGATCAGCGGCGCTAGCAGGTGGCGAACAAGATCTCATTCCCTTGGCGATTTCTATCGTGTCTTCCTCCTGAATATCCAATCCAGCTTCCGCTCTGTAATTGGCTTTCAATTCCCTTAAAGTTTCAATGCCACCAAGCGACACTAGGATAACTTTCCAGAGAAGCAGAAGGACCTTTTTCATGGGGAAATGTGACGCCGAACCGCTACAAAACCGTGTTGCCATTCCGAGAAGTTTCACCGCCAGTAATTCTTCTCCGTATGGATTTACTATATACAGAATGAAAATAAAAACACTTTTGCAGCACTTATAGCAGTCTAAGAAAGGTTTATGCAATCAGAGTATGGTGTATTTTTAATTATGATGGACAATAAGAACTGTAAGAAAAGATTGTCAAGACAAAAGACAGAAGAAATATTAGAGGAAGGAACAGATTGTTGGTTTGAAAATTGAGTAGAGAAATTCAAGAATTTGACGTACTGAGTTCTTCCTTAAAAGCTTCAACATTTTTTTTGTAAGGACTCTTCTCTATGTCAAGAGCCTCGACCCTCATCACTTCGGTAATGATGTAGAGAACGGATAGAATCACTCTGAGGTCAACCGAATCCGCCAAACTCACAGCCAACTTCCGTGAAGCTGACGTAGCCGCTGCACTGTTTCTAGAAATGAAAAGGCAAGCATAATAATATTGGTAATAGCCTGAGCCTTCCTGGATCCCATTGTAATTATAAAATTTACCACCAGGTATAAAAACGACGCACAGAGGAAAGACTATGAGTTTAAAAAAGCTAGCAAACTGACTCAATCTCGATGTTGAGCAATTCCACAAATGCTGGAAAGACTCCAGCCTCGTACAGCAGCATGACATTCGTCCTCGTCCAGTCCTGTTGTTCCTTGTCTGACTGTACTTCTGCCCAGGATCCTTGAGCCAGGTAGAGAATTGCACAGGCAGCTTTCATTCTGATCTGCTTATTCGACACTTCAAGCTGGTCCAGCAGCTTGTAAATTATAGATCTCTGCTGTGAGGTTGGATGTGTTTGCCACCAAGGTTGCAGTTTGTACTGTTCCATCTGCTCTTCAAATGCCTGAAGCAATGGTTGCAAAAAATATTCAAAATAATAACCAACATTTGCATTGATTCAAAAATTGAGATGTGTATTTTTGATATATATCTACTTTAAAAAAGAGCCACGACTTGATTTATAGTTTCATCCATCATTTCATAATCTAAATCTAATTCGATATTTATACGTTCAAAGTGAAGATATATTACTTTAAGATTATACATGAGCTCATGTTTTTCTGTATAACTATACAGCTCTGCAATTTCATTGGCATGGGTGTCAGCATCGTCATAGACGAAATCCAAGTCAGGAGTTTCGTAGTCATCCTGAAAGAATAATAAGTATAAAGATGAAGACTTTGCGCTGATAACTTGAGCAGTGAGATCTGGTCATAATAAAGGTTGGAGGATCCGGGCTAATTGCTGTTAAATATCATGTCGCTTTTAAATGGTCACAACATATACCAAAAAAGGTTTAGAAATGTCTGAAAACCATTTCAAACTTATGAGAAATTGTTCGATATCAATTTAGAAGTTTGTCATAGACATATGATCCGAAGAGAGATATTTCGGACTTCCCTTATAACATAATCGGTGCATTTTGAGCTACCATGTGTGTGGATTGCATGGATTTTGTCACAATATCAATAAAACGGGATTACAGTCTAATTGAAATGAAATGGAAAATCGTACTGAAATTTAGGGATTCATGAATCAATTTTTTGCTAACTAGTTGACTGACAATCAGCGGTCGCGTATCACTGAAATTCTATTGCGGCCGACGACCTTTGGCATAAATACAATGAATTCAAGGTTAGGTTTAGGTTGCACGAGAAGTGATAGTGAAATTTTCTGAGAAACAAACCGCTATTTTCCAACGAATTAATTAATAAGTAGAACACTTACTTCAGAATAATCTTTGTTCGGTTGGTGCTTAAGTTCACGATATTTTCGAGGCGTTATTACGGGGCCCTTTTCGTTAAAATTCGTGTCGAACGTAAATGACGCCATAGTCTATCCTCCTAAACAGCTGTACGTTGTCGTCCCTAGTTTTTATTGTTTTTAAAACATACAACATGTCACATAAATGTTTAGAAAACCGATAGCGCGGTGATCAAAAATCTTCTATCTTGGGTCACAATTCACAATCTTTTTCTTCACTTAACGCTTTCCTTGCGTTAATACCATAGACTTGAGACGGTTAATATCACTATTTATTGTTCCTTGTTTATTCCTTCTACAGGATTGTTCGCTGTTCGTTCCAACATCTATTGTTAACTTACATATCTAGGTTCATCGCATGATCCATGGTGTGTGTATGTTGGTGGGTTGGTGGCCGCAAGCCGAAACTTTGAAAAGGCCTTGTGGTTTACCAGATTGTAAAGTTGAGCTTAATAATAATGTTTTTCACGGGCGTTGGAGCATGTCAATTTATTTCGGATTTAACCGATTTCATAGTTTTCACTTGTGGCCACCAGTAAGCGCTGCAGACACCTAACATAAGTTAAGCAAGAGGCTCGATGAGAAATTGTCAAAATCTGCTGGTAACAGTGCTACAGTCGAGTCTGTAGTTACTGGAGAGAGGCGCGCGTTTGAATTTAATCAGCGTCCTAAAAGTCAACTGTCAAAAAACAGTAGTAAACAAGGATTGAGGTGAATCTCATGTCGAGACGTTTATTCAGGTTATTTTGTTCGCTGCGGTATAAGCAAGAGTAAAAATGCCGTGTGAAATGATAACCTTACAGCTGGGCCAATGCGGCAACCAGAGTGAGTATTTTTCGAGTATTGAGAGACACCTGAAATGCACTATCTAATTTTCCCATTTTGGAGGTTATGTTGTAGATAATCTAAATTGCTTTTCCGGCTAGCATTCAATTCATAATTGATGCCCATTTTGCAACATTTTCATGTTATACTTTCTTTAATATTCTTATTTTTGGTCCGTTGCTCAATTTTGTAACAAAGTCCTCATAATTGGCAGTATATTTGTGTCTATTGCTTATCGCTCTTAAGATCATACAAATTGCTCATTTATCCATGCCTTTGCACTTCAACGTCTTATCCCTCACTTATTTTGCTAACTATAATTCTTTCCACACCTTATTATGAGAGGAATATGTGTTACTGATCCAAAATCGTTTGAACTTTTCTTTCAGTTGGTTTTGAATTCTGGAAAAGACTTTGTGCAGAGCATGGAATTAATCCTGAAGGGATTCTTGAGGATTATGCAACAGAAGGAACAGACAGAAAAGATGTCTTTTTTTACCAATCGGATGACGAACACTATATACCCCGTGCTGTACTTTTGGATTTGGAGCCTCGAGTTATACATACGATCATGAACTCGCCCTACTCTAAGGCTGGTATCATTTTAATACATTCACATTAATTTTCCAGTATATCTGTTACTTTTCCAGTAATTAATAACAATTTCATTGTCGATGTTCACAGCTCTACAACCCTGAGAATATATATTTATCAAAACACGGAGGTGGAGCAGGCAATAACTGGGCGTCGGGTTACCACCAGGGTGAGAAACTACAGGAGGAAATCTTTGACATCTTGGACAGAGAAGCAGATGGGAGCGACAGCTTGGAGGCAGGACAACTGTTACACTTCAGCAAATATCGAATACCTTATGTCACACATGAACTTCTCTTTATTGTACACAGACTGATTGATTTCAGGGATTCGTTTTGTGCCATTCAATTGCCGGCGGGACTGGCTCTGGTATGGGTTCGTTCATGCTGGAAAGCTTGGCTGACAGGTTTCCAAAAAAGTTGATAGAAACTTACAGCGTGTTTCCCAATCAGGATGAGATCAGGTGATTTTCTTTAAACTGGTTTTCACTACAAATTTCAAAGTTAAACTTACTAAGGCTCTAATGTTTTCACATCAACTTTCTTTGTCTTGACACAGTGATGTCGTCGTGCAACCGTACAATTCGTTGCTTACTCTGAAGAGGTTGACACAATGCGCAGACTGTGTTGTTGTTCTTGATAACACGGCTTTGAACAGAATCGCCTCAGATCGTCTCCACATACAAAATCCAAGCTTCACGCAAATCAACAAACTCGTGTCCACCATCATGTCAGTTAGCACGACTACTTTGAGGCAAGTTCAAAATATTCATCTCAACTTGTCGTTGCCGGATTCCGAGATTTGTCCACATACTGGAATGTTTCTTTGACTCAGTTTTATTGCCGCAAAATTGTCAGGTTTCCATTGTCATATAAGACAAAATTTTGTCGATGTTTGTTTCAATGAAATATTTCCGTTTACTGCTCTGGTGTCTGAGTATTGTTATTCATCTCAAATGAACTTATGATATTATCAGGTATCCCTCGTACATGAACAATGATCTGGTTGGTTTAATTGCACCTCTTATACCAACGCCAAGACTACATTTCCTGATGACAGGCTACACGCCACTCACAACCGATCAAGAGGTATGTTAATACTTATAAAACTAGTTTTCTGGTATACCAGTGAAGCAGTAACGTTATTTTTCCTGAAACAGGGAGCCTCAGTTCGAAAAACCTCGGTTTTGGATGTGATGCGACGATTATTGCAGCCCAAAAACATGATGGTATCCACAGCTCTGGATCGGAATGCGGCACACTGTTATATTTCCATATTAAATATCATCCAGGTCAGGAGATGATAATAAATTTCTGAAACACGTAACTTAATGAATCTACTTTGTTTTTTTGGCATTCTGCTCATCTCTTCTGATCCATCAATTCGATCATTTTTCACAGGGAGAAGTAGACCCTACACAAGTTCACAAATCTCTCCAAAGAATTAGAGAGAGAAAACTTGCGCAATTTATACCCTGGGGACCAGCTAGCATCCAAGTCGCGCTCTCAAGGAAGTCTCCATACATTCAGAGCACCCACAGAGTCTCTGGACTCATGTTGGCGAACCATACTAACATATCGTCGGTACGTATAGCATTCTCCTCTCGTATCCATTTTTCTTTTCTATATATCGAAAATCTTCGTCTCTTCGGTTTAGGAAACGCACGACTTTCAGGGAGACCTAAAATATAGAAGTAATTTTTTCACTTATAGCTTTTTGATCGCGCACTTCAACAGTACGATAAGCTACGCAAACGAGAAGCTTTTTTGGAACAATTTCGTAAGGAAAAAATGTTCGAAGATAATTTGGACGAGCTCGATCATTCGCGACAAGTGGTTGAGGACCTTGTAAAGGAATACCAGGCTGCTACGAGGCCGGATTATCTCACGTGGAGCCCCGTGAAGAGCGAATAAATTTAAGACTATCATGTTGCCTAAAAGACACCAAAACTATGCTGTCATCACACAAAACGTGCTGACTGCGAAACGCATGCTTAAAGCCTCGGTGGAGCTGCTTTGACGGACAAAGTTTTAATTCGCACATTTAAACATCGCTGTGATTTTGACGAAGCTCTTGAAATGATTGAGGTATTAACTTCAGAAGAAACTGTGTATACATTTTTCAATTCTGCCGCGAAGTTGATGTTTTCAATTTTAGTTAATGAATTGTATGCCATAAATAGCGAAATACTCCGCGGTACGCCATATTTACCATTACGCTGTGTAGATACATCTATTTTTTATTAAACTTTTAATAATATTCACAGTAGCGCAACTCAGCGTCTGCTGATTTTCTCGGTCCCAATCTAACAGAGAAACGTTTACATTGTTCGTTGAAAAGAATTTGTGTTATCTGCTTATGCGAGTTCAGCTCTAATGGGGCTTTCAATGCTTTGCACTTGACAAATAAATCAAAAGCTTTTTAATCATGTATGTTGTATTGTAAAGTGAATCCTAACAATTTTGCAAAATCGTTTCAACAATGAATATTGTTTGAAATGACGAATTTTCAGCGTACAAAATTTCACCCTTGATTACAATATAGGGTCAAAAAATATAGAGTACATGAAGAAAAAATACTAGAACGACGTATCGTTGGTAATAAAATTTTATTCTTGCATACATGTGTATAAAACTGCTATGAACGTAGTTGTTAGCTGTTGAACAGTGAATATCTAACTGATGAAATCTTTGGAGTGGAAGAGAAAGTAGGTATTGAAAAATTTGAAAAAATATGGCTGGTGTTATTATCAAAGGAAATATTTATTGTCGGTTAACTAACAACTCCTTCTTCCGATTGGCGGCAGCGTAGCAATCGTAATGTATCCAGTGTGCCCTGGCAGCGAGTGCGCGTGCGAAACAGTTACTAATCTTTCCAGTCCTCCCACCTCTTTGCCATTATTTTCGTTTCTGTTATCATCGGTATGCTGCAGCAAAAGAAACGAGTAATTGGTATATGTTATACATTGATATTTGTACGCTACTCAACATGGCGGGAAAATTTTAACGTCGAAAAGAATTCTCAATCAATTTACGATTTTATACTGCTTCAATCAATTTTCTACTTTTTATATTGACATCTAATTTACCATTTGAAATAAAATTGATTACTAATAATCAATTGAATTGATTAATTTTTTTGAGACTTGTTTTTTGTACATGATCTGCATACCTTGCTTTTTAAACATTCTAGTTTCAATACTGGTACAGTTTTGTACTGTACAGTCAATTCCCGTTGCAGACACTCGATTGTTTTTATTTCTATAAATCCAGCAGACATGAGTTTTTCACATGTTCTTTGAACCTGTTCTATGCATGGCGAAAAGGAACAGAGTCTACCACCTGAAAAAGGAAAGGTGTTTTAAATTTTTACATGTCTTAATAAACATTTGTCAGTAAAATTTTTACCTAGGTAACACAAACAAAGTTAAAACTTACCTGATTTCTGAAAACATCTCGTTGCATGTTCAATGGTTAACCATGGATGTGGTAAGTCAAGAAATATAGCATTGGCTTTGCCTTCTAATGCATCTCCGAATCCTGTCTGACAAACGTCTCTCTGTTCGACAGTAACGTAGCGTTCTAATCCATGCTTTTTAAACTCGATGTCAGCCACAGATACTCGTTGTTCGTGAAAATCAAAGGTGTACAAATGACCGTGAGGTTTTATTGCATTGATCAAAGCATGAGACAAGGAACCACTTCCCGTTCCTGTTTAGCAAAATTTGGGGTATGAAAATTTGTTGGAATGTAGTAAAAATCATGAAGATATTCATATTAATGTGTGGTACACTGAATTTCCGAACCTGTTTCTATCACAGTGTCTCCAGGTTCGAGTTCCATCAGGTAAACTATGTTACTAATGTCTGGTGTATAAATTATTTGAGTCCTATGCGGCAGAGTCAATGTCCAGAGGTCTGAAGTAGGCTGTAAGACGTAGGCCCACCCCCTTGATAGGTCCACCTTGGCACCGTATTTAGCGCCAACCAAAGAGGCAACTTTGAGAGCTCCGTAAACAGTTTGAAATACATTTTCAACCAAAATGCCTTTCTTATTCAATGTCTTCGGAGTCACTTCCAAGGAATGCATGTTGGATGGCGCAATATATAAGATCACTACGTCACCCTCCTCGACGAGATCCTTAGACCCGTTGAAACTCATTGTGGGATTGCTTCGCTGAGGTATTTGAGCGCCTGCAGATGCCTGCAATAGCAACGAGGATTAGAGAGGAATAGAATTGGTCCTCTAAAGTGTATTATTATGAACATTGATTATTTGTCAACGGATTACTGTTGCCTTACCCTTTTTATCCGCCATACACCCAGGAATGCGAATTCTCAAAACCACGTGTATCTTGGAAGTATTCTGACAGCAAAATTGTGTGCTGGTTACGTGCCGCTTTTGAGGTTATGTTGATGAAGTCACCGCGTTGAAGAGACTTGGGCTATCCGCGGTGATGAAGAATTTTTGAAATGACTCCTGATGATGTCTATTGACAGTTTAGGTATCGAAACTATATTGATCAAGAGTGAGTTAAGCTACGATTACAACGTTGTGGCGATCTTTATTATCGACTAGACATGATCCTGGCCTGTGCCCAATTCGTTCTTACCGGTGGCGTTGTGTACTTCATCGGTAAGTCTTGATCATCAGTTAAGCGCCTTTGATGAAGATAATGTCAAAGTTTTGAAAACATTTTTTTAATTGCTTTAATAATAAAATATTGTATAAACTGTATGAAGTTCACTAGTAAGTGAATCAAACTTCAAACTCGTCATGTTAGCGCTAGACAAGCTATATCTGCATCAAAATATATGTAATATTTCCCAAGTTTTCGTAACTTCAAAAAGGGTTTTCTAAGTCGAGCGAAACTTTAACAGTGATTTTTACCCATTTGATGTTTTTTATGTTTAATTGTAAGAAATTGAGCTGGATTGTTGAAAAATCAAATTGGGTTAGAATTGAATCAAAAGAAAACCATAATTACAGATGTGAAACAATAAGACCATTAATTCGGATTGCCTCTTGCCTCATGCTATTTGTTTTCTTGTGAAATTTGGATTCCTGAACATTATTTCAAGATGTTTCAATCTATGTTCCTTCACTGAGTAAAACACCGTTTCGACCATCAACGCCCCGATTTGAATATAAAATGCCAAATTGTGTTTACTACCCCATAATTTGGTAGAAATTCAAAAAAATGTCAAACTTCCACCATCTCGTACATACGTGAAGATGAACTTGAAGATACATCGAATATCTTTAACAGCGTAAAATATGAAATAAAAATTCACAAGATGATAACATTGGTTTTTGGAAAAAAAAAAAAAACTGACAAGGAATCATCAATTCTGAAAGGCAAATGGAACTAGCTCTATATAAAATTGACATCAATTTTCTTCGACCGTGAAGAATAAACAGTTTTCCCAAGTTCAACAGAAGCTATAGTTTAAAACTAAGGTGCCATGAAATGGATTTGCTGGAACGTCTCACGTGAATTTTTAATGCGACACCTTCAGCGTTACAAGGGTGCAGCAAGATTAGTCCAAGGCCGATGTAGAGGCCTGGGTAATTTCACACCTTAGGGTAAGATTACGTGGCTAGGAATATTCCTGAGCCCCGATATTTACACTTGCAATTATTAACTCAGCAGTATATATCATTAATTTAATTCTCGAACCACTTACGTGTTAATACCGGGTTAATAATTTTTTCTATTCTTTAAAAATACAATAGTTTATTTGTTCCAAGTCGTTGATTGTGAATAATCGAACCAAGTCGTGTCATGTCATATAGCCACCGTTGATCTTCACTTATAGTGGAAAGTATGCCACAACTGATTACGACCACAGAACTATAAGATCGAACTATGAAGTATTCAAGCTCGTTCATATAAAAATTTTAATGCAAACTAGAAGTTCATGATTTAAAATCTATGAGATCGATCAGTTAATTTGATAGCTGGAAAAGTTGAAGTCATTCTGAAGGTGTCTATAGTTCAGAGCGTTTGTACAATTTCCGCCATTGAAGTCCCTGAAGTGGAAAATTTTTATTCATTTGAAGATCTTGCACAACCCCTTTTCTCTTTTCATTTCCCCTCTCCCCTCAAAATCGGTTCTGCTACAAAGTATAGTTTTCACAAAGTAGTTTTTCCTAGAACATCGGAACCTTCTCAGAAAGAATCAGTAAATTTCCTAACATCTGTGTCATATTTTGTAAATCGTAGGAAATAATTTATTTATAACATCTGCAAAGTATTTATTGCATATCTTCAGAAAAATTCAGGACATCTTCTGTACGGAACGGAGGAGTATAAGATAGAGCATTTACTTCCATTACTCCGAGAACTTGGTGTTCACCCAGGTCGAAGCTCACATACTTATTCTTAGATAGAAAACGTACGATCCGATATGCGAATCACTACCGCCAATTGCACATAATCGTCTTGGCTATAAGGTATCCGGTTCATCCATATTTTATAAACTTTTCTGCAGCACTATCGTTCGATATCAGCCGCATTTAACACCCAAGATACGTCCGCGGATCCATAAGATATGATCTCGTGTCTTGAAGACGGTCTTGCATTGCTATCGAGACTCGTTAATATCAGTATTCACGAAGCATGAGATCAGTCAGTTTTTTAATTCAGAGATGCGTAGTTCGGTTCGTAACAAAAAGTCACGGAATTAAATCAGTCTTCCGAGGTGGCGATAGATAGACATTTTGCGATTCTGGTTAACTGTACGTTTCGGAAGTTCGACTGGAATTTTGCAAATTTACCCCATAAAGAAGCCATCCAGAATTAAAATATTACAAGACTCCATGTGCGTGTGACTGGAATATTTTTGCAGGTCGTATTTTATTTAGGATTAATCGTTCAATATGATGGCTGAACCAAATCATAAATAATAAAAAAATGGCTATAACAAAGTATATCGTCCGACGCCGTAACGAAAACATTGCAAACTTTGTTGACTATTCTGCCGAAGCGCCTGCGCGATGCAACAAATTTACTTTACCGTTTGACAAAGAGGAATGAGAAGTGTGAAACACTTACTTGACGCCCGTCGTTACTGACAGTTCTTCACCATTTATCCTCAAGCGTCCATCAAAGGCGCTCTGCGTCGTCCGAGATCTGTAGTGAGATTAGTTTGGTTCTTTCTTAGGTAATTTCAATTTGGCTTATCCACTATTTCCCATTTGCAGTGATTTACTGCGTTCTTTAAATTTCTTTGGTGAAATTTTATGCAATAAAATATTTATACATGAGGCGGGTTTAATAATTATTGTAGGTTTTTCTTTTTGTTCTTCGAATTTTACCGTCACGACTTATTTCTTTTAGAATTTCCAAACAGCTTAAGACAATTTTATTTTCCTTTGCCGCAGGAATATCTCACAGCAAATTGGATACGAAAAAAACGTTCTAAATTTCTATTTCTCATATTTTTCAAATTACCATTATTGTGGGGTAACTGAAAAATAAATGAGACAGCTTTACGCGGGATAAGAATTATTCCCAAGTCCAACCCAAGCTCCGGTTTTGTTCGAATTTTCTTTTTTTTTGATCATCATTTTCTTGCATACAAAGTTGTTGTTTGCGTTTATAGTGAAATCAACAGTAAGATGCGGTTACCAATCAAGTTGGGCATTGGCGCAGGGGTCATGATTTTTGTGTCTGTACTGACGTGGGTGAGCTTTCCACCATTAATTAGGTCTCAGTTACGTAAGGTGAGTACAAATGTAATTATTTTTTAACATTAACGTTAACCAGTCTTTCAGTGAAATTTTACGTTTTTTTTTAATCTCTCATTTTTCGCTATGTGGTTATTAAATTTTTACGTTAAATAAAGTTTTCCTCACATGGAATCGAAATCATCTATCACTTGAAGAACGATCCGCTAAATATAGCCTAGTCATGTTAGTTTTGATATTACTGCATTGTTAAGTATATATAATGCAACTCGTGTCACGATATTAAAATGTAATTGCCAATCTCCACATGAGACTTATAACTGCTTAATCAATGGTTTGGTAATAGTATAAATCTTGTCGCTGCGGTATAATAATACTGGATTATATGTATGAATCAATGTATGTACGTGATTCGCAAAATGAGTGTCCTGTGGGAAGAAACCTGTTATTGGACAAGGTCAGAAAAATACATCAGTCACGAAACTGCGAGACAATTAAACTCTGGCCGGTGGATTCTCGACGAGAAATATGCAATCAGGTTTACAAATTTAACCGCGCTTTATACATCGTATATACTAGACTGTATAAAAACAATCGATTGTTCTGTTTTTTTTTTTAACATTCAAGTCAAAAACATTGTTCCAAATAACGAAAAAAGAATGGTGTCGAAGTTTGAGTTCTTAATATTAATATTTAGAGGTGCATCATCGCGATTTACTATTTCCCGTTTAATTAAGATGGGAATTTTTTTTTATTTCAACTTTCAAATTTTATAACTCGTCCACGCATCAGTGTAGGTATTGATAAGACCAGAACGTACTTTTGTGGGGAATTGAACGCTCCACCAAAAAAGTCCGTTATAATTTTCTGATAAATCTACTCTTTCAAAAGCTATTTGAGGTCGTTTGTTCCCCTTTGACCTTTAAAAAAGTAGATTTATCGCAAAATTACACTTTTCGGAGATGCGCGTCAGCGAATCCCTAATTACAGGCAATTCGGGATACAAGTCCACTTTGAACAAGTCCGTGTTTCGAATCAGCCGCTTGCTAACAAATGAAAAGCAGAGTTGCTCAGAGCGAACCTCGCGGTGTGCATCCACGAAAATACACGGTATATTCCACGGAAAAAATTCCGCTTTTCATCGTGATAGGCCAGCATTCTTGAAACCAGATTTCAAACAACGTCCACATGTTTAAATCAATTTCGACGTAGTATTGAATAACGTTTAATTTTCAATTTCAGGAGCTAACGCTGGTAGAAGGTACAGATATGCGCGACCTCTGGAAAAAACTTCCATTTCATTACGTATTCAAGGTCTACCTATTTAATATAACGAATGCGGAGGGAATCGAGAATGGGGAAAAACCGCACCTGCAGCAAGTTGGGCCATACGTTTTCTAGTAAGTTTGTAATGAACTTTTACATATAACCGCGTATTAAAAACAATCAAACGATGGGAATTTTTTTCATCCGCAATACCGTAAGTATATCATACTAGTGTTATAATACTTATGCTCAATTTTTATCTGGGGTTTCTTCAATCAAGTGAGTGGAAGGAAAAGCTGAATCCAGTGGACGACGAAGAGGTTGATACGGTGGAAGTCAGCTACAAAACCACTTGGTATTTTCAGCCGTCAGAAAGTAACGGACTTACGGGAAATGAGGAGCTTATATATCCACACCTCGCGATATTGAGTACGATATTGGTCACGATGATCGAGAAACCGCAGATGATCAGCGTCGCAGGTATAAAATTGATAATTAATTTCTAAGAATTAAATATGTATATATATATATATATATATATATATATATATATATATATATATATATAATGAACACGTCGGTCGTTTAGTACGAAAAATTCGTTGATATTCGACTTTGTCTTTTGATCATGCGTAATCAGATTAGTAATCGTTCGATACTAATTCCAGCCAAAGCTGTGGATAGTATTTATAAAAAGCCAACCTCAATTTTTATGAAGGCGAAAGCCATGGACATCATGTTTAACGGTATACCGATCGATTGTACGGTAAAAGATTTCGCCGGGTCTGCGCTATGCGCGATATTGAAAAGCGACACGAGGAATTTGCACGTCGTTGGTGAAGATATGTACAAATTTTCACTCTTCGGAAATGTGAGTGTTTATTTCTTATTTGAGCCCAACGAAACTCCCTGTTAGACTTTTTCTTCTACTTCTTCTACGTGAATATGTCATTTCCAGCAAAATGATACGATTAAGGAGGGTAGAATAAAGGTCACTCGAGGAGTAAAGGACCCAAAGAAACTCGGATACGTGGTAGAATACAAGAACGAGACGATACAGACGGTTTGGAACGGCGATGAGTGCAATGCTTTCGAGGGTACCGATAGTACGGTATTTCACCCGGGGTTATACAAGGATGAGAATGTGATTGCGTTCATTTTTGATCTTTGCCGAAAGATGGTAGGACATTTCTCCAAGCCGACCAAAGTGGCAGGTAGGTAAAGTTCCGTTGAACGGTGTCAATTTACTTTATACTGTAGTAACTGGAATGAACATCGTAAGATAGCAATGGATCAATAGTTTCATGTCGTTTTTGCCAACAGGATTTAAGACGAATCAATATCTGTTTGACCTTGGAGATCAGAGCACCGTTCCCGAGGAAAAGTGCTACTGCTTAAATCCGGACAATTGCTTGAAGGCGGGGGCGCTTGATTTGTACACATGCAAAGGTACACCGATAATTGCGACGCTTCCTCATTTCTACTTGGCAGATCCGTCCTACCTTGAAAACGTCACTGGGCTGCATCCCGTAAAGGTTTGACTTCTTTTCGATTCGTCTGAGTTATCATACTGGTCACTTTTTCAACTAGTCACTTTACTGCTGTGTGACAAAATCTAAAATTAACAAGCTATTACGATTTAGGAGGACCACGAAATAAGGCTCGAATTTGAACCGTTCACTGGCACACCTATATCAAGTCGGCAGAGAATGCAGTTCAACATGTTCATATTTCCAATTCCGAAGTTTAAGTTGATGAAGAATTTTCCCTACGCGTTGTTGCCACTGGTCTGGATTGAGGATAATGTGGATCTGTCTCCTGATGTAATAAAGCAAGTGATGCTCGTCTTTCATGTGCTTACCGGTGTCAGGTAGCTGCGAGTCTGATATATTTCTTAGAATTCAAATCATTGTAATGACTTCAGTCGAAATAATCGGATACAAATTCGAAATCTGTACGTTTTAGCTGTTTCAAGTGGATCCTTCTACTTGGGGGTCTGGCTGTCGGCGGAGCCGCTGGAGGGCTTGAATTTAAGCGACGTCAACTTGAAAAAAAGCTTGAAATAACTCCCGTTGCACCAGCTCCTGGCTCGACAGACAGCTCAAAGAACAGTGCGGACGTCAAAAAATGGCCCGTGAATATTTCTACGCTGCAACCCGCCGCCGTTCCGGCGTCCATCGACGACCGAAATTAGTAACGACATTCTGTCGAACTCGTGCAGTTCTAAGCACGAAAAGTATCTTTTATGTAACACTAGTATGTTTACGCGTCTTTTTTTGCCTGCGTTCCGTACGTAAAGTGCGTAATCGTTTTTACGACCTTTGGGACATTGGCTTGTATAAAAACTTCTTGTGGCGCGGTATATATATTGTCTGAAGCGATTGGGATCCCACATACACATAAGCGTAGATAAGCAACAAGGTGCAGACAAAACTCTAATCGGTCAATTGTTCTAGATGAATACAATGAACATCTAAGCCAAGTAAAAATTCATACAATTTATTAGGCAGTTATTTTATTACATTGAAATACATTTGGAGTGAGAAATATCATGATAAAGTATCCATTTCTAATATTTTAACTAACCAGAACTCTTTTGAAGTGGTTTACTTTCCGCCGCCATAAGTGGCATCTTCCGATATGTTGGGTCCTGATTCTAATACATGAATTATCGATTGTGTTGTGCTATTATCGATTTACTTCTTACTCGAGTATAAATATGCATGCATTATACGGATATGGGTCTAGATAGGGGCCGATAAATATAATTATAATTATAAATATTGTGCGATCTCATACGCAATGTGGTCAATATTTTGCTACGGGCCGATCTTGAAATTAAGAAACCAGACTTAAGTCCAAATTTTTGGATTCATTTTTTGTTTACATAATAATTAGAATATGTGTATATGCAGTATACTTGTTCCGACGCGGCTGCCGTTGAAGTTTTAAATCTATTATCACATCTTGCAGAAATACGTTACACGGTTAAATTTTACAGTAAGGAATAATTAGTTTTATGTCTACGAACTAAAAAAAATAATTAAAAGTAAATAAGAAGCTCTTACTTAAATAGCCTGTATTTTTTGCTTAATTCATTGTAATTGTTACTCGGTTTGTGCTGATATATTTAAGTATTCCTGATAGTGTTATTTCCGATTTGAAATAAAATTGTGATGGAATTTTTTTTTCTGTCTCTGTTTATTATTGCAGAAAACGGCGGTTCGAAAAAAGAGTGCTCAGTAAATGAAATAAGATGAAGTCGTATGAACACAGATTCATTTTGATTGCTACCATTTCGAAATTATGAAAATCAATCCAAATTAATCGCTTTATTGTTCAGAATGTATGTTTAATTGTTATATTTGAAATATTAATATGCAATTTGAATCTGATCCAATCTGTAATAAACAGTATCGTTTTGCACAAATTTCAATTCAACGGAAGTGAATTAGTTCAATGCTTAACGAACGTAGATTTAGCGATTTCACCATTTTCCAGTGATTTCTTTTTTTTCGTCAAATCTATATCAGTACTTTAAGAAATATTCCGATCATATTCACTGATTAATTCGAATAGATTTTCACATCATGCTCTACATTTTCTTGAGACTTTCGGATTGTCGAACATCAGAATTAATCTGTTTGATTATGGTTCAATCGATTTTGCATTACTGAGTATTGTCGTTAATAGTCACCACGTGCGTTCGTTGATACGATTCAAGTTAAAAACCGCGAATTTTTGCTGTGGCCAGTGACTGAAGATTGGTAAAAACAGCCAGCCAAATTTGGTTCGTCGGCGGTATAGGAATTTCCTATCGTACCGTCTCAATTAACATTTTAAACCTCCATATGCGAATCGGTAAGTGTAGGGCACTGCCATTACCCCCATCCCCGTCGTGCCTTTTTGCTTGTTTCAAACTGTGATACCTGTGGCTGGCTTTCAGTGAACGCTAGCTCGATTGCAGCAATCCTAACGGCTTTAAGCTGAACAACGAAATCGAGCCCCCCCCCGCCGCGCCGCGGAGTTGAGAACGTGTGTGTAAAACCGTGAAGTTGTGCACTAACAATAAGCTAAGCGACACATAAGCACATGCACGTATGTATGCATCCAGCGATTCGGGGCTTGCATATCAAGGCTAAAATGCAGCAATATACAAAAAATTATTTACAGCGCGGTGTGAGATGATAAACACAAGGCAGACCCCATAAGTTTAATACGTAAAATGTATGTGAATCACGAAATCATGTGAGCGTGTATAAATCGAAATCCATTTTTTAACCAATATATAGTGTGTGCGTTCCGCTTGGTTTATTTGACGCCAATTCATTCATTCGACACCTGAAGCTTGTACTACAAATCAATATCAATGTTGTAACGACAAGTGTGAGTAGCACTCTGATTCCACTAGCTGCTGATCAATTATACTTCATCCAAACCGAATTGCTGGATACACCGCATTTACCATACGCTCCAAACAATTATTCATAGTGCCAAAAATACCGTCGTCTGTATACGATTTGTATGTAGAATCTTGGATTACGGAGAAAAGAGTTAATTTCTCAATTAATGTCTCGTTTTTCCTATATATCGCATTCAAGAAAATTTAAATTGTTGACATTCGTTAATCTTAACGATGAATAAAAATTCTGAGACGTCTCAAAGGATTAGCACCGCATCGTGTATACCTTATTTATTTACCATTTCTACTTGTTTGCAGCACTGAACATCCAACTTTTAATTCTTGACTAGAACCCTGAATCCTGACAAAAGAGGATCGTACCAAAGAGTGAATACTTCAACAACGCGTGATGCGATTTATTGAAGTGTTAACGAAATGGGTAGTGCTTGGTGGCAGTGCGCTGCCTGCTTGAGAACTCAGGAAGAAGATATTTGCGAACTACAGTTAAACCACTGCAACCTCTATGACGTACCCCCGGACGTATTCATCTACGAAAGAACGTTGGAAAAACTTTTTCTCGATGCAAATAGAGTAAGTTCAAAGCATCGACTCACGATTCACAAGCTAAAAAGGGAGAAACAAACATGATGTTACTGAAATTGTCAAACTATAGCTTGATTCTATTTCTATCTGGTGTTGCAGATCAAGGACCTTCCACGACCGTTATTTCAATGCCATGAACTGCGTGTATTGTCACTGAGTGATAACGAAGTTGGTACGCTGCCACCGGCGATAGCATCTTTAATAAATTTGGAACATTTGGACTTGAGCAAAAACAGTTAGTCTCCTATTGAATTTTATTCATCAGAATCGGATGAGATAAGAGGAGATTTGAAGAGTATTAGCATTGAGAGGATAATTTAAACACTTAACGACTTCTGATTCCTTGGTTTGAATTGAAAATTGTGTTTTAGCGATAAAGGAGCTTCCGGACAGTATTAAGGAATGCAAAAATTTACAATCTATCGATATTAGCGTGAACCCGTTTGAACGATTTCCTGATGCCATCACACATATCGTTGGGCTACGAGAGCTATACTTAAACGATGCTTACATCGAGTATTTACCAGCGAATTTCGGAAGACTGTCCTCATTGAAGACCCTCGAGCTCAGAGAAAACAACATGATGACTTTGCCCAAAAGTATGAGTCGTCTTGTCAATTTGCAGAGACTGGATATAGGGAATAATGATTTTACCGAATTGGTAAGCATGGATTACTTACATTAAATATCGAAAATGCAGAAGCATCTTTGTCTGGAAAAAATTCCTTTTGCAAAAATTTTAAACTGCTTTAAATGATTCTATTATTGAAAGAGCCGAAATATTCAGGTAATCACTGATTTCTTATTATTTACAGCCTGAAGTTGTTGGGGACTTGATAAACCTGACCGAACTTTGGATAGATGGTAACGACATACGTAGAATCCCAACAAACATAGAGCAGCTAGTCAGACTGAATCATTTTGACTGTACGATGAATGCTGTGCACTTAATGCCGTCGGAAATTCAAGGGTGGCGTGATATATCGATCATGAATCTTTCCTCCAACGAGATTTATCAGCTGCCGGATTCTCTCTGCTACCTACAGACCGTAGTTACTCTTAAAATTGATGATAATCAATTGAACGCTTTGCCGGATGAAATTGGTCAAATGTCTAGCTTGGAAGAGCTGATAGTGACGAAAAACTTTTTAGAATACTTGCCACCTTCGATAGGCCTTTTAAGAAAGCTCCACTGCTTGAATGCCGACAATAATTACCTCAGATCCTTACCACCTGAGATCGGCAGCTGTTCGGCATTGTCTCTCCTCTCCTTGAGATCCAACAATTTATCCAAGATACCACCGGAGCTCGGTCACTTGGCATCGTTGAGAGTTTTAAATTTAGTCAACAATTGCATTAAATTTTTACCTGTCTCAATGCTGAATTTGAATTGCTTAAAAGCCTTGTGGCTCAGCGACAATCAAAGCCAGCCCCTTGTTCCCTTGCAACAAGAATTCAACTGCGAAGAGGACATTATGGTTCTCAGCTGCTTCATGCTGCCTCAAAAACCACGACAGGATATCGAACGTTAGTAAATCAATCAATCATTACTTTAAAAATATTTGGAACATCAATTTTCCTCTATTTTTGCACCATTTTTACTTGTTATGCGGCTAGTCGATGACGAAGAGGAAGAAAAGGAATGAAATGGTGAGAGAATGTTGCTAATTGTACATGAATATTTGTCTTCAATTATCCTACTATTTCGAAACTTCAAACGTCAATCTCCATCGAATTTTAGGAGCGTTTTTATGTGTCGCATTTTTGCGCAGTTGTATATTCCAATAAAATCATTTCAGAAATGGAACAACCGGTTGGGCCACTCACAGGAACGGTTCCAGGATCGGGGCGCAGAATATGCTTTGCAGCCGAAGTGGAATCCGAAGGTCCTAGGCAGCTCCATCGTGCACCGACTCCCTACCCTAAGGAACTTCGCAACCTCGCCAGGCACGCAAGAAACCTTCACCATCAATCCAATTACAATCAACAGGTGAAGACGCGTTAATCACACTGAGTAAAGTTCGTCCTAAGCAATGCAAAAATAAGGATTGCAGAACGAACAAAATTTCATTTCAGAGCAATTTGGAACCAGAAACTACCATCAGAGAAGCAATCGTCACCAAGGCAACTGCATCTTTGAGCATCCTCTCAAATTCTGGTTCTTTGCCGCACCAATCACCGTCAGGCAAGGTAGCGTGTCTAAATTTAGGCTCAATTAACGGAGTATACGTATAGGTATATGAGTAGATGGTTGAAAAAGTGGGTGGATTTTGAAAAATTATGCCTTGGCAACCAATTATTCAAACAGATTGGAGTTTGTTTTATTCAAATGTAAGCAAAACGAGCTCTATCTTATGCATATTGTGTCTACGATATCTCAAAAATTGCTCAACGGATTTGCTTAAAAATTTGAAACCGTGTTCTTGAATAGTTTATCCTTTCTGATACTAACCGAAATATATGTTATTTTCTTTTTCTACAAGATGGTGACCGTTTGAAGTTGAAATTTGATGTTTCGTTAAAAACTTGCGACTTTTTAAATTTAATAACGAATAATATAATGATTGTGAACACAAACGGGATTGTGGCAGAAAGAATAAAGTGTCCAAGAATACTGTTTCTCAAATTCGGAGTAGATCGAATGTGCTTTTTTGAGATATCGTGGGCACAGCAAACCATGTTACCATCTTTTAGCCGTCTAATTGTACATATTGCCTTAAATGAAGCATGCATCTGACGAAATGATGAAATATTCTTTTGCTTTCAGAATTTTCACCCGCCATCCACACCGGACGGTTCCTGTACTTCCAATCATTATCATAACAATGACGCGTGCGAAGTGGAGGCGAATCGAGTTTATTCCGAGGAATCTTCGGATGAAGCGAACAAAATCGTTTTGGCAGAAGAAAAGAGCCCCGATATTCGCGAGGCTAAATGCATTCGAAATCCTTCCTCCGAATACATAAAGCAGCCAACAGTCGCAGATTACGTTAATTCAACTTGGAAACCTGATGAATATTCTAAGGCCAACATAGCTAAAATAATTGAGTCTGAAAAGTTTGCCGAACCTTATAGAAGTACTCCTATCAACGGAGACAAAGGCATTAATCATTTTGGTATTGACGGTTTCAAAGTTAACGACGTACCTCCGCTGCCACCGCCTTATCACATCGCGGCAGCATTTTCAAAGAAAGCCATGCTTTTTCAGCAAATCAATAATGGTGATTGATAGTTATTTTGTTTTTGTTTTTTTAGCTTATTGAAGTTTCTTCGATTTTAGTGGTGTTATAGTTGTTGTTGTTGTTGTTATTATTATTATTATTATTGTTGTTGTTGTTGTTGTAACAGGTATGGTGCTAACTGCTCAAAATTTTTCCTGTTTCAGCTACAACAGAACCACAAATCCTGCCTTCGAAAGTGTCGTCGTTAAGTTCATTGAAATTCGATCAACCCTTAAACCTAGTAAATCAAAATAATAAAGCAATAACCAGTCCGGGTAAAGAGAAAAGTTTTAACCGTTCAAAAAATGACAATACTAACGCGGCAATTTACGCCAATGAATTATCGGAAATGCAAGTTGATATAATAGAGAAGACTGTTATGGACAAGAGAGTCTCCGTCGACACAGTGGACAATCCACTTGTTGAAATTGAAGAAACTTTGAATAGCTCTGACCTATTGTCGGAGAATGATCAAAGTTTGAGGCCCAGTAAGATACCGATATTGAAACAGAAATATTTCGAGGACGATTCTCTCAACAAATATACGAACTCTGTAGAAACTAACGACAGCTACAAGTCATTGAGTTTGTCATCTACACCGACGTCGCCAATAACAGGAAAAAAATACAGAGTACCTCTTTCCTCGCGCACGAAACCTGTCGCGAGCAGTAAAAAGTTTGATAATGGTTTATCGTCGGGCAAAAACGAGTCGGAGAGTCGTAATGTGAACGAAATTGATCAACAGTTGATGGATAAATATTCGATGAAAAGTAATTCGAGTAATAATCTTAAGGATGATGTGAAATCTTTGGACAAGAGAAACGACAATTTAGAAAATAATCATAGTTTAATATATACACTGGACGACAATTTGCCAGTTAGTAATAAATGTGCTGTGAAAATAGAAAATGATACAATCATCTCTGGGCGGAACACATCTACGGCTACGTCGAAGTCATTCGACAATGCAAACGCGTCAATTAATGCTAAATCAAGAATTCCAACTTTGACCAACTCGCCAAGCCCTGAAAGGAAGCCCAGACTGAAGTGGGTGTTCGGACCTCACAAAAATGCTAACGTCGTAAGTAATACACTTGCATCTTTTAATCAGTGCTTGCCGTGAATCGGAGTTGAAAAAATACGCACACGTTGTACCGCTTGTTTTATTAATCGGTTTCAGTTCCCAGTACAAGTGAGAAAAAATCCCGGTCTCGGATTTAGCATCGCTGGCGGTGTGGCTGGGGCTGAAACGGTAAGTAATCTCAACCACTGTCCAATGTTTGTTTCTCTATAAACGGGCTGTAAAGTGGGAGAAATTTTTGTTCTTTCATTTTCAAACGTGCTTTTCTATTCCTGCAATGTGTACTTGTTGCTGATAAAGATTCTGATTTTTTTTTTTTTTCCAACATCACTGTGAAACGGTCGAAAGATATTGAGATGAAACGTAATGTTAGCTGAGAAGAAATTGATAAACAAAAAATTAATAAAAAACTTCTTACCGTCGACTCAGGCGACGACAAATTTTATTCTGGTTAAATTTGAACTTCAGGGTATTATAGTGACAAAAGTAAATCCTGATGGGCCGGCTCAAGGCACGCTTCGACCTGGAGATAAAATCTTAGAAGTGGACGGAGTTGACTTTACTAAAATGGATCACGACAAAGCTGTGTCTGTTTTGAGAGCTACAAATCCCGTTGTTTCCATGATGATTAGCAGGCATCAATGAGGAACTGACTTCCTTTTGTGTAGTTGTTGTTAGCTATTTAAAAAAAAAAGAAAAAAAGAATTTAAAAAGTGAAGAAGATATTCATAGTATTTCGAGAACCGAATCGCATCTCCGTCTAGACTGAATAGCTATTACGTTGTTATATTTTATTTTAGAATTTACTATATCTGCTGATCGATCGGTTTATATTTTATTCCATTGTCCGGTTATATGTACGACAGAACAAAACGCACACCTTACGTCTTCTGTATCCAGTTTCTAATCTCGTCTGGTCAAATGTTGAAATAATTCGTCGAGTAATGACGTTTTATATTCATACAGAATTGCATTACTTTCTTTCTTTTTTTTACTCTTTTTTAGTTATTTTATTATTTATTTATTGACAAAGAAGCGTTGCTTTCCCCCTCTTATTGAAATTTCCCAAGCGATAAGAGATAGATTTCGTGGAATCGGTATTAGATAAATTGTTGTCAAATTCTTCTTCTTGTCAAATCTCACTGTAGGGAAAATAATGTGCCAGATGTGCTATTAAAAACGTAAACGCAAGGAGAAAAAAAAAAAGAAAACGTCAAAAACAAAGCAAAACGAGGGATGAAACATATTCGAAAACAAGTAAAATAGTATTTATTAATAAAATTTGTATACTAACTATACATGGTATAGTTATACAAAGTACATGTGATTATGTACTGTGGTGTAGTTACAAGAAAAAACAAAACAACAAACAAAAGAAAACCAACAATATTCTTCTATGTGCCGTACTTTTAACAATATAACAATAATGATGATAATATTATTGATAAATAACTTTTAATAGCCAGCAAGATTTTATTGAAGTTATTTAAAATCGTGGAGTGGAATTAATAATGCGTAGCGACCGTTTTCTTAAAACCACTAAATATTTTTGCTCAATACTTTTTAAGTTTCTTCCACAATGCTTTATATGTATGTATACATACATATGTAGAGTCGTTACTTAACTTTTTCTTACCTTAATTTCAGTTCTAATCTTTTTCTTCTTTCTTTCAAATGATTTTGGGATTTCAAATTCATATCTTCGTAGTACGATCTTATTTTGGTTATATTAATCAACATATTAAATGAAAATTTAATATTTATTGTCCCTATTAATTGTACATTAATCTGGGGGTAAATTATCTCGTTTCGAGACATTGAGTTTAAGGGGAAAAAAAAAAACAAGGTCTTACAGATCGGAGAAACAGTTCTCTGTTTAAATAACGTTAAACGATGGTACTATAAAATGGTATTAAGAATTTAGAAGTGATTGTTACTCTAAGGATTACAAAAAAAGAAAAAGAAATTACTGATCATGATCTTTCATCTCTTATACATAAATTACAAGTTTAATGAAGCAGTCAAAGGACATGATTTTCTAAATTTTTTTCTTTTCTTGTTTTTAGTAGTCCGGTAATTAACCGTATGCGCTCCACACTGTAAGAATACGCGAATCAATCTTTTCCTATGCGTATATTTCTACGGTAAAACTTGAACCATACGACGTCAAAATTTTCCACAATCTCTCCAACTGAAACAGACTGACTTATAACTTTTTGACAAGTATTTTGTAGCAGCTATATATTATTATATATTGTACACGTATGTCTCTCGTTGTTAGTGAAAAAAAAAAAGAAAGAAGAAGAAATTCAATATTCTTGTATATGTAGGTGATATTAGCTATGAACGTAAAGAGCAGCTCAGGCCAATCACGGCAGTTACACATATAATGCGTATGTCTAGTATTTCAGTCTTTCAGTCACAGTGGCACGCTCGGCATCTCACCTCAGATTTTCCATGTCCTAGCGTGATTACAGTTTATTTACAATTTTAAATCATCTTTGTTACTTCTTGTTATCCGAAAAACCCCCGAATTTAATACGTTTTTCGATTTTTGATCCGCCATATTGGATCCGCCATCTTCAATTTAGAAACCATCAAATTCTGTAATTTCACTTTTAACATTTCCCGTCATGCAAGCATTCTGATTGGTTTACAAAGTTTAATCAATCAATCAGAATGCTTGGATGGCGGGAAATGTGAAAAGTGAAATTACGGAACCCCTACACTGATCCGTGATCAGCGATCCCAAAAATCCCCGAGCAACGAAATTTCAGGCCAAAATGTGCGACTGAAAGAAATTACAGACATTTTTTATTTGAAAGTATATTTCTATTTTTATTTATTCCTCTATACATTCGTTCATTCTTTCTTTTCCTCCCTCTGCCCGTAATACTTCCATCTGTCTTATCTATCGAAAATCAATGTCTCACCTTTCCAAATTACACGCTTTAATTGTTGTTTGTAACCTCTGTTGACATAATGACGCTGTTGTTGTTGTTGTTGTTGCTGCTGCTCTTGTTGTTGTTGTTCTGTATGAACAAGAATAATTTAAAAAAAAAAAAATTATTCAATAATACCCATATCAAATCAGTGGCAATCAAAATGAATTTTTTAGGAAACTCCAACTGCCGGGGGTGGCTGGGAATATTGATATTAAACACTAGCTACGTTGTCGCAATTTCGGCACTATATTTAAAACAAAGCTAAAAATGAAACAAAATAATAGGAAATAAAATAAAATAATAGGAATATACATACCTATATTAAACAAAAATCATCAATTTTCATGGTGTAATCGATGAAGAATTCAAAAACTAAAAAAAAAACAAAACAAAAAAAAACAAATTCAACGTTAGATATATTTTCTAATTACATATAGGGGGGAATTTGTCGCATTTCATCAAATCGCTGAACGACACGATTGCCAATCTGTAGCTATCGTATAATTTTTCCCCTGTCATTTTCAAAACTATTTCCAGTGAAATGAAATAAATTTCCCTTTACGTATATAATACATATAATACTTATATTGTTATCTGTATCTGAACAACACACGAACTTTCTGACTTTCCATATTTATTATTACAATATTATTACTATTATTATTATAATAATAATAATTATTATTATTATTACCAACTACTAAGTGATCGCATTGTATAGAATTAAATAATTTTTTCTTTTTTTTTTTTCCTTCAATTTTTTTTGTATTTTCACTCGCACTAATTTCTTTGATCTTGTTTCTTCGAAGCCATATCAAGCCATACGTAGATTTATTTTCGTATAAACAGTTTCCGCCATCGGTTTACCTTTCGTATGAAACTTGAAACTTTTAATTAAAATTTACAAACCTACGGAAGTTGTCTGTGTGTTGTCAGAATCTGATTTCACGACTGCCAAACTCTTGTGATTGGATATCTAGCCTTAGATTATATGTACATTATAAATGTAAACAAATATCTATATACATAAACACGCATTTACACATGTGTTGTGTGTGTGTATATATATATATACATGCATACATACATATACGCATGTGTAAAAAAATAAATGAAGAAATATATATATATATATATATACTCAGGTCTAAGGTAGACAGTTATATATATCTATGTGTGGATAGAAAAATGAAGAAAATTCAAGGGCTACAGATCGACCAGTGCAAATCTTACTCAACGCCTACCTACGTCACTCGATACAACATACCATACGATACCGTAATACCTGCTCTTCCGTTTCACGTCTTCTTTAACGATTAAATGTACTGAAAGGCAAGTAAAAGCTTTAAGGTAAATGAATATAATTTTCTAAGAAGCGAATTTAAAAGAAAATTAGCTTACCAAAAGTTTCAACCACGTCAAATAAGAGCAATAAATAATTTCACTTTGTCGTTGATACTGATATATAGATATGTATAGTATAATTAATGATGACACTAATAAAATTAGTAATAAGAATAATTCATAATAATTATTATAGTTATAGTCTATTTATAAATAAATAATATCTCGTAATTCCTATTGCACTGGTCGTTCTGCATCTGATGATCGTCGCGGATCACAGACCTACGTTTTAATCGGTGAAGAAAATTACGGATCAATGCAGGAGAAGGTCGTTAAAATTATAATTGATGAAGAAAATTAATATCATAATGCATGTGCTATAAATAACCAAGGTTGAATAAATTTTTTCGTTATAATCAATTTCTGAACCGTTTTGAGTTCACGGAAAGGCCTGAGAAGGAAACAAGGACATTTTTTCGGTTATGTGGGTTCAGTACATTTTTTTCTTTTACAATTCGAAAAAAAAAAAAAAAAATTTCACCTTGTTCAGCCGAATTTTCAGAAATATAAACTACGTAATTCAACTTTTTGCACATGCCTTAGTTCGCGTGTCGTTTTCTATTGACCATTTTCTACAGCTGATTTACAGTTGTTGTTGAAAACTGTATCCAACGGACAAAAAATTATGTACACCCTTAGCTCGCACAAACATATTAATGAGCCAAACACAATTATACTATAAATATTATTGTTAAATAAAAAGTAAGGAAGCCTTGACTGACAAATTAATGGAATCTAAAACTCGTATAATTGCATTAACCTGTTGCGTAGTAAATATTATTTTTAAACATTTCTTTAATTAGATTCCAATACTTTGTCCGACTTTTATTAGTGATTTTATTTTTTTTTTATTTTTTTTTTTTTTTTTTTTTTAGTTTTAGTTTCTTTTTTTACTCTCTTCGTCAGCCCTCTGACGGACAAATTGTATTTATTGTTTCTTTATACATTGTTTGATCATTTTATTTATGCAGGTATGCATTTTTTTGTCTAGTTTATTAGTTCTATCATTATTTTTTTTTTTTTTTCTTTAAAAACACTAGCTTTACAATATGAATTCTTGAAAATAATGATCATTTGGTTGTGGATTGATAATTGATTATGAAAATCAAACGGCAGCAACTTCGTTGTAATCTTTGCCATATTCTGCACGGCTAAAGCACAAAGTATTACAATGAAAATTTTATTTAACAAGTATTATTCATATAAAAAGAAAATAAATCATTAAGGTGGGATTTACTTTTTTTTTCACTAAATTTATCGCCATTTTTTAATTCACTGCTGAAGAAACTGCACAACGGATCAATGCGAAATTTGGCATCTGGATTTATTCATCTCTTATCTATTGACGGTGTGCACGATTTGATTATTTCCATTAATATTGCAACAAAAACCCAAGCACATTTTACTTTTTCAAAGCGAAAATACAAAAAAAAAAAAAAAAAAAATTTAGGATTCAGTGATGTTTCGAACTGAAAATATCGATTGATCCAAAGAAAAATAGATCGATCTTTTTGTTATAAACAAACAAAATATATTCAACGTATTGCTTTTTTTTGCGAGAAAAAAGAAAAAAACAGAAGAAAACCCCGCCTTAATATTTTTATCAAAGAAACGATGTGTTTTCTTGGAAAAAAACTTCATAAAAAATAAATAATTTAAGTGTACCAGTTATTAACACGTTTAGACCTAATTATTGAAGCTTTTATTTTTCAAAATTGTAAATTGACGGCAAAAATTGTGAATTTCTCGATGATTTAAACCAATCGCTAGTGGGTTAGACATTAAAATTTTTATTTTTTTGGTAATTTTAGGACTAAGGATCAAACAGATGCAATAAAAAAAAGGTCAATAATTGGAACAGGGTGAACAACTGGTACACTTACCTTAATGTGATATGTGGTGGCTAACACATTACAAACTTACCTACAAGGTTATATTATGTACAGAATTGGATGACGTGCAGAATAGGATCCATTCTCAATAAAATACCACCTGTCGTACTATTTAAGTCTGAAAATATAATGCGATAATTATTGTGAAATAGTTGATGCGTTAGACAGACGGGGTGTTAAAACCAGTGAATCAATAATGAATATTTATAACTCAAATAATATAACAATAAATTAGCTACTTATACATTTGAAATTTCGTTTGAAATACATTTTTTTCTAACAATCGCTGTGGCGAATAGTTGTAATCGAAAAACTATGTATACAAATGCTTCTGTAAAATGTGATTTTTTCATTAACAGTTGTTCTGCTATAGATGATCAACAGTTGAAAGGGTAGGTTGCAAAAAATAACTCTGGTTTCTGTCTATTAGTTAATGTTTATTATTAACTTTGATTATTGCCGATTGATCTTTAGACAGACGTGCCACGTATCAAATTGGATGTTGCATAAAACTGTGTTAAAATTCTTAAACTTCTTCCAAGTCCTACATCTGTTTCATGAAATTTTTTTATTTTTACAGACTCGCACATCTATGTCTTGACGGATGAACTTCAAATATTTATTAGCTTAGAACGTCATTTATATTATGGTACAGTATTTACCAAAAGATGCGTCTCCGTAAGTTTGAACTTTCTGAATTTAAAAAATACTCCATATTTTCTAATCAAAAAATATTCCGCATTCATTTTTTATCTCTCTTATTTTATATACATTACACGTAATATATAACTTAAAAAAAAAAAAAAAAAATGGAGAGTGTTAAAAGAGTCTATGTATATTCAACCAGTTGCAAAGAAATATTTCAAAGCTTATCTTAGGTATCTTATGTTCTAATTGTACGCTTAATTTGTACTAAGTGGCGTTTTCATTATTTATTTACGTACTTGAGAAAAATAACCGGCAACAGATCGATATTTTAACCATTTTATTTTTTTTTTTTTTCTACGCGGACTGTACAACGTCCTCGTTATCTTCTTCCCGATCATTCTCCTGTGGAAGGTTTGCTGTTGACCAAAAAAATGTCGACACGGAACGGTCAATGTCCACAGTATTAATCTCCATAATAAAACTCATCATCCCGACCAGAAAATCATTCAATTTTCCGCAAGTACCTCCGCGCAGTTTACCGAATTCTTTTCCTGAAAAAAAAACAAAAAAAAAATAAAATAAAATAAAATAAAAATACAAAAATAGATCAATCAATAAATAAATAAATATATGCAAATTTCCGTTATACTGGAATAACAATTGAACGCGTTATAATGTCTTCTTTAAATTCACCCGACGGTAGCAATGTCCGATTTATCCATACTGCCTGCTGTGTCAGAGCAGCCATCAGCCTCTTGATCAAGAGAGTTTGTCCCTCTAAAGATAAGGGTCTCAGTCTCAAGATAAATCTCAAAAGATACTCGATCAAGTATCCATCGCAGACATCCAATTTTTCGAGACACTTCTCGACGTTCGAACCCCACACAACTATCAAGCTCAAATCGTCCTTGTCGAGAACCGGGTATTTCAAATTTTCCAACCAGTCATAAAGAAGGGCGGATAGAACGTGAAGATCCGTTTCAAGCTCGAGTCTCTGCCACGCAGTTTGTCTGTTGTTCAGATCGATCTGTGAGTTTAGTTTTAAATCATTAAATCTTGCTTGAATATTTTTTGAATGAGGAACTATTTACAGATCTATGGACGAGTGATTTTCACGGGATAAATTTGCGGAAGTGCAAAGGTATTTGAAGTTCTCAATATCATGCTGAAAACATTCGACTCGAGTCAAGGATACACTAAAAATACCACAAAGTCCAATATCTTTAGATGTTAAATTTGTTTTCGATACTATTGGATAGGCTGTAGGGCTTTTAAGCCACTAAAATTTTTCTAACCTCAAATCGACCTACCGCGCATGCGCAACGGCGGGAAATTTGAAATGCGCGCAGACAGAATGCGCAGTAGATCGATTTGCAGCAGCCTAAACGACGTTACCTTCTACGATGTAGAGTGCAACTAAACTGACTAAACAAAGTTACAATCATCGATGTACCTGATACTCGTGAATCCGTGTTATTCTAGATACTGGTAAGAGTTCGTAGTCAAAGAGCAGAGCCTGGGCTGCTTCATCCGCGCCTACAAAGTCGTTAATTTTGCTCTGCACCGCAGCTTTCATGTCAAGCTGGGATTGCAGTTCTTTGTAACAGCCGTTCTCGTAGAGATGTTCATCACGTATACCATCTCCTAGTACATCGTCAATGAAATTGTCATCCAGAACTGAAATTGGTAGGAGTTTTAACAGTATTTCTAGATTTCAGGTGATCGTTGCAAATCATAAATCCTCCCTACCAGAGTATTCCGAAACGCATGACGGAGCCTCCGGCGAGGAACAAGAAATCGCCGACACATCCTCCGACGTGTCTCGATTCGAATCTTCACCGCAAACCGTTGAGCCTTGGAAAATCCAACGAATAATAACTCGAGCGCATAATACAAACGTTCTAACAAAATTCAATTGTTTTTCCTTTACCAGAGCCATCGAAGGAAGTATCCGCCAAGGAATCGGCCCAAGAGCAGGAATGTTGCATGTTGCCTCCGTCAATTCTCATCTTCTCAATTCTATTGTACAAGAATTTCTGCGTAAAAGGTACACTGGATACTAAAAATTCTATTTCGGAAGGTGAGTTGTCACTTCGACAATCGCAGAGCTGAAGTATTCGCTCGCAAATTACGAAGACGATCTGAAAGTGAGAGTAAAGAAATAAAAAACAAACAAACACTATATTCATCGCTTCAAGCCTTCTGAATATTATAGAAACGCGTTTAAGCTTATCACAAACTTTTGGGATGTGCTTGAAAGTCCGCTGATCGTAGCCGTGAAGAATGTTGGACTGTTTTCTCATGTAAGAACGTAGGCCGCATGGTGCCTTGGTAGATGATCGATTGCCGGTTGAAATGTCACGAGGTGCAAATACCATCATGTGCGGAAGAACGTAGTGCTCGAATTCTTGGACACAGAGAATCTGCCCTCTTGTTTGTACTGCGTTGGGTCTCTTCAGTCGCACGAATCTTATAGCGTCGTTTGCTCTCACCCGAAGACTGTAGACCAGGTAACAGGCTATTAGAACGCCCGTTCTTCCGAGACCTGGGGAATAATTAAATTAGAGATAATATGCAAAAGATGTTATTCATATTTCGTTTTTCAGGAAAATACTTGGACATTTTTATTGACAAATATGGCTGGAAACGTAAAGACATTGTTTCGAGGAAATTCTAGACGTATACATCGACTGTTCGAAATATATTGGAATTATAAGCAAACGCTTGGATATCGATGCTTTGTTCGAAATCACTTTAAAATTATTAAAATTTTAGCAGATAATCAGTCGATTTCACTCTGCGATCGCCCGTTCTATTCAAAAGACTATTTTCTGTAAATATACAACAAGTATTGATTGTTTTAGCTAACCAACTGGTTCCTGGTTACTGGTACTCCTTAGGTTAATTATTCAAGTATCAAGGCACAGAAAACTTCTTTGAAGCTGGTAAGTTTTAATTTTGCTGCGCAAGCCAGATACGTAGATTGAAATACGACAAAATAAGATACTATTTATAATCTAATACGACTCATTCGGAGTAGTGTACTTTTTATCACCAGACGGTATACCGAATGAACTTGAATGTCAATTTCTTGGTAAATTTTATTTTATTATTCAAATCGTATTCTTGTATCACACGATTAGAACAATTTTTTTTTTCACACCGCGTAACGACGAGCAATTAATTAACGTCTGATAAAGTAATAGGTAAATATATCTTTTGGGCAATTGTTCTTTAAGCTAAGAAATAGCAATTGACACTTTAGTGTATTAAGTGCAGTCAATCAGTGATCAATACAATTCACGTATAATATTATAGGTATAAAGGGAAGTTTACAGAATTCGTCCAGAAAATATCCTTTGTACTATACAGCAAACATATCGTGCTCTTGCGATATAATGATAATATTAGTCTCACAACTTTTCCAGGCTCAGGAGTAGATTAGTCTTTTCAAACAAGTCGAGTTATTTTCTGGCCACGAATCAACCCCAGCTTTTAACTTATTGCGAATTCCAACTGAACAAACGCCGCACGGCGAAAAGTTTAAATTTGATTTCATATACCTTTTACCGTCGGATTATGAGGAAGGATGAAGGAAAGAGATCCTTGAATTTCACAGAAAACTATGTACAACTCATATTTCGAATAATTGGTAAACATTCTAACGATACAATGTTGTAAATATAGTAATACCCTTAACATTCAAGTTACAAGAGTCGCAATTAGACGATACATGTATTATACACACTATAATAACTGTAAAATCGATAAATTGATGAGCTTTCAAGCTAAATGCAGAGATATATTTGTACCATCGTTAAAATGAAAATGGCATTACAAGTACACGTACGTGTACGATAGTTTTAAATCTGGGCAAATATTTTTAATACATGCTAGAGAACAGAGTTTATTAACGTTAATTTTTACCGTGTAAAAAATCCCGAGGTCCAGAATTTTAAGCTCAATACTCTTTCCTATTTAAATATAACATGCAAACGAAACTTACTAATTTCGGTTACTTCGTAAAATTATTCGAAAAAAATTCCTATCCCAAGTAAAAAACATGACGGTAACGTGGTATCCAATCTTGAATATATAAATTAAATAAACATACGACTGTGCATAAATAATCAATTATCGTGCATGATGTAGAGTAGACTTTTATTATTATTAATATTGTTTTTTTTTTTCATTTGTTATCCCCTTAACTCTCTCCGCCTATTCGTTAGTAATTATCACAACGATCTCAACAGGCCGCGTGCGTTGAAAAGCAACTACAATCAGCACTTTACACATACGTGACATATATACATATACAAATATATATATTTATGTATTTTTACACAAGGGGAGAGATTTGTATCGGTTCTTTTTACGCTCATTATTATACAACTTTTATGATATTAGGCAAGTCAGTTGACGTGATTAATTATTATTTCCGCTTTCGGTCGTCCGTTTTTTTTTTTCTTTTTTTTCCCCTGTTTTCGTCGTTTTATTTTCTTATTTTGAAACACTCGAGCTCGTTTACTTACCAGCATGACAATGTATCGCCACTCTGCCTTCCTGAACGGCGAACGCGACGACCTTCACCATGTCCAAGAGCTTTCCCAGGGTCGCGTCCCCGTAGTCCTTCCATGCGAAATTGTAGTAGTAAACTATAACGGACCACTTCGTTATCAAGAAGGACGTCGTGTTTCGGAATTGAGAGAAATTTTTTTGTTCCCAATTTATAATGAAAAATTTTTTTGGACTTTCTCATTTTCATAAAAGTTTTAATAATTTTGGGAAGAATAATTTGGTGATTCGTTTTCTCTTTTGTTTTCAATTGTAACACAGAAAAAGCAAAGCAATTAGCATAGATAGATTTAAAAATCAAAGGTAACATGTGTAACTCGTTACCCACGACGCTAAGGTATTATAAGTATCATTAAAGTGTTAAAATTCAATTGTACATCAATGTTGAAATTATAGTTTGTAACGGAAATTGATAAATACGACTCAATTATTTTACGTTATACAAAAAGCAGGAATTTCCGACTCTGAATCCGAAATTTCAACACAACAAAAAGTCGTACGGTAGTTTTTTAATCCTTTTCCGGGACAATTCAAACGACGTTGATCTTCTTGGTCCCAAATTTGCGAAAAACAGCGTAATTGATTCGTGTCGCGTTCGATTACTTGGTAGCTAGATTATAGGTGAAAAATGCTCACTTTTATCGGCCATAAAGACGTTCGGGTCGTAGCTGAATCCACTGTCTTCCAAAGGTCCCCCGCAGCTCGCGTGTTCTCCAGGAGTCTGGAGATTGATGATCGTCTTAATCCCCCATGCCTGAAATTGCGCGACAATTTTCTTCTTCACTATTTGCTCTGTGCTCGGTCGTGCCATCGCCAAAACGTCCTCGGTGACCCTGGACGAAATTCGATAACCGGAATAGTCATATCAGGATTCGCATAACTGTCTCCTTAGAATGTACGATATGTGATGATCGGATAGTTTTCCAGCTCGTAACATTTTTGTGTTCAGTTTAATACGCCTTTCATTGTGATTTTTCAATCTTATCGATCGAGTCTACTGCAGTGGAATTAATTTGAATAATAATAAGCTTTTTATAACATACACGATTAATATAAAGTTGTTTCACAAATCGAATAAAAAGTCGAGTCAGTTTATTCGCAGTTGTTTTTTTAGATTATATACTCTGAATTTCTCTGAAAATATAGAGCAAGTGTTTGACAGGCGTGGGCTGTAGTCATTGACATACAGTTTTGCGTAATTGTATAGAAAAGGAAACGGCTTATTGAGGATTCGTGTCATAGGCCCGGACAATCGATATTCACTATTCATGCAGGCACCTGTATAAGTGATGCGTTATCCTTCGCTGTAACTGGATGGCCGAAAAAACGATCAAACAACGGACAACGCGACCAGGATATGCATTTTGGACTTTAATGACACACGGGTATATTTGTACAATCGAAGATGCGATTTCAAGGATTAAAAACCTGGTGCAGGCGATGATCAAATCGGCTCACCAGTGGGAGTAGATGTCCTGTATAGCCATATGGACGGGAGGCCACGCTTTCGGATTTTCATATTTGCACCTAGAACCGCCGCAGAAAATAGCGCATTGCATCGCCGACGGGGCAAGTTTCCTCAGATTTTCCGATATCTTGTTGTATCCGGCCGTTACATTCGTTATGTTTAATCGATTCGGTTGCAGACCAGCCGGGATCAAGGATCCCACATCCATGCTGCAAAACGTGTCGTTCATAGTATGCCAGAGACAAAAATCGCTTTCGAATTTCAAAATAACGCATGTATTGCCGTGAATAATTGTTTACAGTGCTCATCGCCATTGTCCGGATAAAGTGAATTACGCACATTGAACCTTTTCGGTAGTGCAAGCAGAACACAATATTGATGTATAAAATTAACTTACGTAGATTGGAAATTTTAATGCTTCGACACTTGGTATAAGGCCTCTTGGTTGATCCATCTCATCGTTGAACTTTCGAACGATTCTTTATGTCGGCGTTTTTCAAATTTGAGTCAACATTTTTTATCTCTCGCGGTTCTCTCGTAACCTGCCGCTATTCAGTGCGCGAAACGGTGCGTTATGTATGTATAACAACATGCTTCTGCCGTTTCGCGCTCTGCGGTTCTCCGCGGCACGTTGAATTGATCGATTCAAACGCGGGGGTCGAATACTCGGGGCTGAAAGTACGGGTAATATATGGCATGAGGCCCTACTATATGACAACTGTTATTCGGTCTAAACGGTTCACTGCGCTTGCGTGTGAGTCTAATTTCTGGCAAGTGTTGTCTCGACTATAGAGCGTATGAATCTGCAGACAACATCGACCCCAAAAGTTGTCGAAAAAATTTCGAATGCTTAGAACTTCTTTGCCGTCTCAAAAACGATTTTACAAGCATAAAACGTCTTGTTGCGTTTAAATTGTCGATCATGGTTCTTTTGTTTATTAAATCGGTTTCAAATTGAATCACAAACCGTCGAGCCATTTATAATTATCAAATCTGCAAATCGTGTGATTGTCTAAGCTTTATACACGCTTGATGGATCTTTCAATTACTGCAATATAATTTTTATACATGTAGGTGTATTTTTAAGTAATAAACATTCGTCTTTGGTGAAAGCATTGGGTGAGAATCATTTAATGCCTTATTGGCGGCAATCGTAGGCACGTAGGATTATTTATTTGGGTACTCCTGCTGACTGGCAACTAAGCGTACACACATGACGCGGCGGTATTCAGAACGTTCGATTTTCGAATTTCAAAATTCGATTTGCTAAACGGCTGCGACTATAGCGGGTGTAGATTTTTACCGTGGAAATTAGGGTTGCAGAAATTAGACTTTTGAAACTTTGATTTGAACATCATTCTGCATGTTACGACATACATATTAATATATATTTGGCATAAAAGATGTTATGTTGCCAATCGAATACGATTTCTACGCGCCGTGAGATGCGCGGTAGGTAGAAAATTATCACTGCAGAGTCTTTGCGGTTGACAACTGGCAAGTTTACGTAGTGATCAAACATGGCCGAGCTGTTACTTGACTCGAATATTCGCGGTTGGGTATTTTTACCCATCGTAGTGATAACGTTTTTAGTAGGAATAGTTCGTCACTATGTCTCAATGCTCCTCGCGTCCCAGAAAAAGGTCGAAGTTCACCAGGTTCAAGACAGGTGAGCGAGAAACCTACCCAGCCCAAAACCGACTCTCCTAACCTCAACTTGTACATGCAGTCCTGAAATACGTAATATTGAGTAAATAATTAAACGACCAATGCATGTTGCGCCTTCCAGACATCCTCGCTTAAAAAAAAATTGTTCACAATGCATGAGAGTGTTGTTTCGATTTTCAGCCAAGTGATGATTCGCTCCAGGATGCTGCGAGAGAATGGACAGTATATACCCAAGTCAGCGTTCATAATGCGTCGACATTTTTTCAACAACGAAGAAACTGGATACTTCAAGACACAAAAACGAGCGCCAGTATCTCAGAATCCAATGACCGATCCCAGTATGATGACCGACATGCTGAAGGGAAACGTGACCAATGTCCTTCCCATGGTCTTGATCGGAGGCTGGATTAACTGGATGTTTTCAGGCTTTGTTACAAGTAACTATGAATCTCAATCCATTTACAAGGGTCATGTTTGAAAAAGTACAGCGGTTTGATTATCGTCAAGGCCCAGGATGCAAAATGAATGTGGCCAATTTTATGACTGAGAAGTGTACAATCACTGTCACGTTTTTCTCTATCATTTTAAAACTGCACTTTTCAAGTGATCTTTTTCTGCCATGTATCGTGTCCTTATTCAATCCTGATTATTAATTACAGCAAAAGTACCATTCCCACTGACTTTGCGGTTCAAACCGATGCTACAGCGTGGTATTGAACTTGTGACACTGGATGCGGCTTGGGTTTCTTCGGCCTCTTGGTATTTCCTGAATGTGTTTGGTCTCAGGTCTATTTACACGTTGGTACTAGGTGAAAACAACGCTGCCGACACATCCAGACTATTACAAGACCAAGTTTCTGGAGCGGCTATGTCTATGCCACCGGATCCGAAAGCTGCTTTTAAAGCGGAGTGGGAAGCCTTGGAAATATGCGAGCATAATTGGGCTCTAAACGGAGCTGATGCTGATCTATTGGGCCCGCAGAATACCCCAGAATCTGCGGAAAGCATTTATCACCAAAGCAAAACCAATTAAGCGCTAAGGTAGATTCATTAGATGAATTCTCTTATATATCGTTTTAGGTAATATGTACAGTATGGGAAGAATGATGTGTACAAAGCGTGAAATGAAGTAGTTTTCTTGTTATTAATTTTTATTTTTTTTTTGCAATTCTTTTATTTATTTCGTTTTAATCACTCTTCGTCCGAAAATGAAACACGACACGTACTTTTTGCCCCCACGAAGACTAGGCACTCTATCTCAAAATCTACAACGGAATGTATTTGAATGCCAATAAATCGAATTCGGCAATCAACTTCAATGAACGGTTTTATTTATTTTAACTGTTCCAGAGGCTTTAATTCAGGATATAAATCTGTACGCCTATGTTTATCGCATGGCATATTTTTACGAATTTTATCCAACAAGTCCAGGTCTATTTCAGCTACAGCGATACCTGTTCTTTCCGCGCATTGTGCTATCACCGTTCCCCACGGGTCGACAATCTGTAAAACCGAAAGACATAAAATTGCAGGATTTCCAAAGACAATGATCCTATGAATCGTTTGGAAGCTTAAAAAAATTGCAATTACCATCGCATGTCCCCAACTAACACGCTTCTTATTGTGTGCTCCTGTTTGAGCCGCTGCAATTACGTAGCATTGGCTTTCTATTGCTCTAGCCCTCAGAATTACCTCCCAATGAGCAGCACCCGTTTGATACGTGAATGCGGAGGGAAACGTCAGTATTTGGGCCCCCATTTTTCTCAAACTCAGAGATATTTCAGGGAAACGCATGTCGTAACACTGTTCAATGTGTTTCAGTTTGTAAGGAATCCAAACAAACTCAAATTATCGGACTCATTATAACCAATCGAAAGGATACGATACTCAAGCCCATTAGTCCAGCTGGAGTCTGTACAGGTGGTAAAATTTCACCACCTCTATCCACATAGTCTGATTCCATTAACCTAACTCCCGTCTCTGGATTATCCATATCAAATAAATGTATTTTTCTGTAGACTGCGACCATTTCACCCCTGTTGTTTATTAAAACGTGTGAGTTGTAAATTTTGTCACGATTCTCAGCGGACTAAAAGCAACGATTATTGCTAATTAATTTTTATTTTTTTTTTATTTAGGTAGGAGTAAATTTTTAATTGATTTCAATCAAATAAACGAATGACCATCTAGTTCAGCAGCAAGAGTATACAGATAATACGGGTTCATTCCTAGTTACATACTTTTTCGTGAATTCCTCCTAATGATAAACAGATGTCATGATTCTGGGCTAAACATTTGTATCGCCTCATCAATTCTCCGTCGAGTGGCTCTGCCATTGCTACGATATCCTTCTTATTATCCGCCAAATAATCGCAAGCCTCTGGAAACATGGCAATCTGGGAAAAGTAAGTATTCTTTATGGTGCTGAACCGAAAAGTGAGTAACCTTATTCTCTACTGAAATGTAGTGTTTTGAATTTTCTGCCTTGAGTAAATTAATCCGAGATGTGAGTAAACAGTTCTTACGCAGGCGTTGTTTCCTTTAGCTTGAGATACGAGGCTCGAGACGACCTCAAAATTTTTTTCTCTGTCCCCAGTAGACGTCATTTGACAAACAGCTACTAATCGCGTGGACATTGTGGATAACGCGCGAGTTGCCACAAATATGCTACTGATAAAAAAAAAAAATATATTAGAATAGCTTTAATAGCAGTTACCACGGTAGTAACTATCATAAGGATTGAAAAGAGAAATTTGAAACGGTGCTACTTTAATGCTATATTTTGACCAAATGGTTCGCAACATTATTTATATAACATTAATGAATGTCATTCGCTGTTACCTGTTGCAAGTAAATTGACATAGAGATGGAAGAGGCAGGATGAGCGATCGAATCATAGCTTTTGATCAAATGAATCTTCATAGTATTAGTGGCTAAATGCGATCATGTTTTTGGTAAGTTCTACCCAACAGACTGAGGATACAAAATTGTAAAAGATTTAGAAAACACTGAAAGGAGTATCCGGGTCGATTTCATTGTTGCCGTATGTATTTCCAAATATCAAAGTCTACGTATTTCATATGCGACAAGGGGCTGAACAGCTGATACATTTTTTTTTAGACCCAAATAAAGAAATGGCATGGATTCTACGAAATCGCAATAGTAACTTCGTAGAATTCATGCTATTTCTTGATTTTTGCGACAAACGAAAATTCATTAGAGTATTGTTGACTTCAATATTTGGAGATATATGCGACAACGTGGAAATCGACTAGGGTTTAGCCTCATAGGCAATTTCAAATATAATAAAATGCTTTGAGCTATCGTAAGAAATTTATATTCCAACCTTGCAAATAATCGTTGAATGAACAATATATTCTGCCGTCACTAAAACAACTAACAAGTGGCAGGTGTTGTAATTAAGTTAGAACGTAGAATGCTTGTAATATTATACATACATATATCTTTGGTTATATAATTCTGATAACGAATGTCAAATCGTACATCGATATATGATCAGTACAATTGGGATTGAATGACACTCGTATATTTAGTAATATGAATGTACACGCAAAAATATGATCTTAATCTAGATCTGCTTCCTTCTCATTAATTATTCGCTTGATGCAATTTCTGATCACTGAATCGAATTAATCTCTGAATGAAATTAAAATTATTGGTATTTGTACGAAACAAGAATCGTCAATTTCGGCTGCGCAGAGACCGAATTTTGTTTACTGCGCAATCAAACTTGACGCTACTAAACTAACCTAATCTAACCTGAGTTAAATTCTGAAACCTGAAAATCTTAGGTTAGGTATTCAATGCTATTCAATCACCTCTCACGTTGCGCCGATGCAGCTCTTCCTGCGCATTGTTAGTGATCATATTATAAACATGGATTAACAAAGCATAAACAGTAAAAAGAACTGTGATCTCATTGAACGAAAAATGGTTTCGTATTCGTCAATTAACATCGTTGATGTTATCATTGACGAAATTGCCCTCGAAGGTCTGGATGGTATCACATTGGAAGGTGAGTGTGCAACAAGTCGCATTATCGAAATTATATTCTGAAAGTAAAAGAATTGAAAGAAACAACGTTGAAACTTATCATCCAGTTCTATTAATTGTTATTCTAATTATTTAATCATCGTATTTTATTTAACAGCGCTATGGCAGCGTCTTTCGTTAAGGCTTCACGATCCACCGCCGTTGTCAAAGCCGTTCATGGAACAGGTCTGGTCAATTTGTATAGAGGTAGATGGGATCGATTATTACAAGTTGGAAGCACCGAGGAACAAACTGATTATATTTGACAGATACGAACACATCGATCCTGATCTCGGCACTATCTTAGAGCCTGTAAATATTTGGTATTATGACTATTGGTTAGGGTTGGAAAATTGTCAGTACTCAAGAAATTTCATTGAATACTTCTGACTTAGAATGTCATGAGTTGTCTTCACTTGCACGCGGTATATTTTTTAAATTCATCCATTTTCCAATTTATGTAAATACTTTTATGAACATGTTATTGTTTCCATGTTCTTCCGTACCAAGTTCTGTATAAAATGGATGTGTGGTTTGATTCGCACTGTAAATTTTACCACAGTGGCTTGAAAAACGAATGTTGCAATATCAGGAAAACCTAGAAAGTCAATTTCCAACACTAAACATTTAACAACTTTGGTCTTTATATTTTATTAGTTTGTGGGCATTATATTCATAAAAGAATATTTTTACCTGTCCTAGGATGAAGTTCCTGAAGATATCTATCCCCATTGTCCAATCGACGATGTGAATGCAGGAATCAAAGGATCCTGTTCAACTTACAACAGTCGGAAGCAAATCAGTGAATATGTTAGAGCACTGACTGTTCACCAGGCAGCTGAAGAGTTTGGAGAGAGTTTAGTCCTCGTGGCGTCACAAGATATTCGCGAGCACGCATTGACTGGCAACGGAGTTTGTCCGACTTTGGAATTGACCGTGATGCAGTATTGCTTTTTGGAAAGGGTCGGACGATCTCGTTACCAGGGAGAAGTTACACAGGGTAAAATCAGTCTTGCTTCGCTGAAAGAGGATCCAAAATCGTTGTTCTATCACAGAAAAATTTTACTTGATCATAAATTGATCACCAAGCAAATACACCACCAAAAAACCGGCGGGCACAGCTGCAACGGCAGCCTGCTTCACCTGCCACGTTTTTACGTCGAAAGAAAGCCGAAGATTATTTATCTGGCAGAGAAAGTGATTGAAATATTAAAATCTAAGGAAAATTGCGTCGCCGAGTATGACGAGATAAAGAAGGAGCTTCAGATCGAAAATTCGATTAAAAAACTATTCAGAACCAATTTTTTTCTCAAAGTTGTGAAAACTGATTTGGTGAGTTATTTATCTTTCGCTTTGCAAGTTGTGAAGTGTGAAGTTTATATCTTCCCGTTTTTAAAATAACATTTGTTGTCTAGAGGGTGCCGTACAGAACTGTATATCCCAAGGCGGAAAAAAAGGAATGGCAGCAAAAGAACAATCCAACCAAAGAGAAAACAGTGAGAGTTGTACAGCTTCAGGATCCGGAAATGGACGTTTCTGAGCTGTGGGGTAAAGATGAAATTATCGACGACGAAGAAACCTATGGTAACCAAGCAGACCACGTACTCCCTATGATTAGTCTATAAAAAGTTTTTGTACCCAGCTGATTCAGTTCAGCTTATTTAGTATTATGTTATCCGTTTTTCAGAGCTTGATATATCGGAACTGAAGTTAAACGTTCCGTTGTTGAAACAAGCCAATCGGATTGTTGAACTCAGCGGTCCTGAGGGTATTTCACAATGCCAACTAGCCAAGTGCTTGGGACAAACAAAGCTGCAAGCTCGCACGATGCTTAGAAATTTAGTCAAACTGAAGATCGTCGCCACTTATATGAACGACGTAGGCAGACAGCGGGTTACCAAGTTCGTTTCAAAGAGGTTTGAGAAGACCAGCCAGATGAGTAGACAGTTTGAGCACGAGATGGACAAAATAAAAAAATTGACCAGAAGTATCGATACCAATAATCAAAGTCACAATGATTCTGTAATTCCTAAAACGATAGTCGAACCGAAAAAAATAGTGAAAACTGAATCAAAGTGCTTTACAATGGAAGACCCGGCAGAAGTGGAATCGAACAACGGAGTTTCCTCCAATGACAATGTAAAAGTTGAGGAGAAGCCTACAGATAAAAATAATTCCGACATTTATGATTCGTCTGTGACAAAGTCTGATACACGTGAAGAATATCAAATGAGAATAAAATTTAGAATTGTTAATCTATTGCTGGTGAAGTATGGTTTGTCAAAGGTGACGAAGAAGTATAAACGAACGTATATTAATATTGCAGAACAAGATTTGTTTTCACGTTATCCAAAATCAGTCCTTTCTCAAACTGTGTCTGTAAAAAAAGATCAGAAATCGATCGAGAGAATGAAGCATCGAATAGAAGAACAAAGCAAAAATGAGCTGAACTCCGCAGTAATTGACCAAACAGAAGTAAACGTGTTGTGCGATAGCATAGAAGTCAAATTAGTCGAGCAAAGACCACAGCATCGTTTGGGAAGACCAACCAGTCAAATTATTGGATTTATGGAAGAACTGGATTTGAATGAAAAGAAAAATATTTCTAGCATCACGTACAGATTGCTTAGAAGAGCTAATATGATCATCGAAGCTGTTAAAGAGCACAAAGTCATTGACGATCTAACAAAATTAATCAAGGTGAGCTTGGAATGTGTTCGGCTTTAAACAGAGCCACTTTATAAGTTATTCATCGTTATTGTTGTAGATGATAAACGAGGAGGAGGACAGAGAGGGATACGACGTAAAGATTGATAAAAAATCGATCGTCAGACTGCTGCAAAAGTTGGTCAAAGATAATGTGGTGAAGAATATTAAGCTCACACTAAGCAACAAGAATAGGGAGAAAAATATAACATTCATTTGCGATCCGTCAATTGGTATTGATCACTCGATAATACAATCTGCGGTTGAACAGGCAAAGATCAAATTTTGTCTAATTGGCTCTCAGAAAGTGAGAGCAATTATGCAGAAACAAGCTAAGGAAGAAGATGAAAGCACAAAACTATCGGTGGAAGACATACAGGGATTGGAGGCTTTCAATCCTTCTAAGAATACAAAATTCGCTCCTGTTAATCTGAAATACGACTTTGTAAGATCTCTCTTTCCTAGTACTAATTTCCACGAAAGAAATTTTCTTCCATATAACGACATGTATTTCCTTAACCCTTTCCAGAAAGCCGGTAAACGCTACGGATATAGTCCAAAATTTGTCCGCATGAAGGAACTGCATTTATTTCTTTTTTACTCAATCTACGATCATGCAGGTGACACCACAGTTCCTAAAGAGATTCAAGTGGCTAACCTGCGAAATTCCGGATACCAAATTGATGCCAAACTCGAGCAGGAGATGAGCACAATTTACAATACTGAAGTCGGATGGAAAATGTTCATTCCCCCATTGACTAGGCATGCAGGTACGATGATGAAAAATCGTGAAAGGTTTAATTAGGGGTTGAGATATTTTTAATTTAGTGTCTAACTGCGAGAATGAGAAACGACAACCTTGACAACGCCAGACAATTGCAGGGTGGCCTTTGGGATGGACAATAATGTGCGACGTCTTGCTTCGCATCCCGTTATCCATCTTCGTGAAAGTCCACAATGTGCCATACTTCATACCTGAACTGGAAACCTACCTGAATCATCCAATCAGAAAGCATTTTCTGGTAAAGAACTTGCCGTCTCAGATACGAAATATCTTGCTGATGGCGCGTAAATACATATACAACATTCATGAATCTGTAACAAGACTCTGCTACATTGGCCTCTTGCAATTTGGACACCAAAAATTAAAAGAAAAGGACCAGGTCTTTATCTACTTGAATCGTCGTAGTGAAATAACCGATACAACTTCCTCAGCGGTTGGTTATCATAAGGTCGAAGAAAAGGAGTATCCGAAAACGAGCTATTTCTTCGACTCGCTGCAAGTTGTGGAGAAGTATTGGTACGACATGTGGAACACTTGCATAAACACCTGTTTAGGCGGTCGAGCAACAGTCGAGGGTAAAGACATTCTGCTTGAAGATTTGAACAAGAAAGTGGACATGATAAAAACGGCCAAGGCTCGCAATCCGGACGAGGCTGTCGGTTTGGATATCGGAGTTGTTCCCGGGGATCGAAAGGGAGCTGCCGGTGTTGACTCAGCTTTTTTTGCCCATTTGAAACGTAACTGGAACTGGGGTGCCTGGTATTCCAATCAGCAATATTGTAGGGGTGAGGAAAGGAAGAAAAACGAGCAGCAGCGAACTGCGCGTTTGTCAAAGATAAAAGCAAAGCCGTTAAAATTCACAGAGTTCTCAGGATTGAAAAAGGTCACAGGTCCCGCTACCCAACACGCTAATGAAATTCGCAAAAAAATACACCAGCGACAGAAAATATCCGATGAACGCAGGTCCAAGAAGCAAAAGTACCAATTACTCGTTTCTCAGCATGTTACGCGGCAGAAATCGTTCGTTCGAACGGTTTTACCTCGCAAACGAAGCGTCAGACCTAGAGTGAGGTATGATGAGGTGGATTTCTGCGCCTTGCAACAGATGGATAAGCTACGAGTTGACTGGAGTCCTCATGAAGATAACATACTTCTGATGTGCAAGGTGGCAATGAAGTATCTTTGTCCGAATCCGCGCAAACAAATGATCAATTTCACGGCTGTGCGCGACATTCTGCGTACTTATTCCACCCAATCTCACAACAAAACCTCACGCGCCTGCCAGCGCAGGCTGGTCTATATGTTCAGGAAACCGGAAACGGTGAATAGCGTAGCACTTGGAATAGAGGAGATAAAGCAGAACTTTTACATCAACAAACGCTTTGGAGGAATCGTCGAGAAACTGAAAACCAAATGTGAGGATTCCTACGAGTATGAGGAACAAGTTGTCAAGGTATTCAAGGAACTCGTCAAGTACATCGACAAGCGATACTACAACCTGAGTGACATGGAGTCTAGGGGGTTGGTTCCAATGCCTAAAACAATCCAGGAATTTAATCTGGTATACAAAATCAAACAGCCGACACATCAATCTAGCCTGCACGGTTTTACCAAAGACGTCAGGTACAAAAACGAGATATACTTGGCGACGATAAATTCAGTCATTCACAGCTCAATGTGCTGTGGCAAGGACAAAACTTCTTGGGCCTATGAGTTGTTTAAAGTTTATCAACAGTATCCAGAGACGTTGCTCCGCTCTGCCATGACTAAGATTAGAAGCGACCAAATGGTATCGATGAAAAAAAGTTACATGTGCGCGTTCAAAAAGCATGGAAACTATATGCCTATGAGCAGCTCTCAGTACCAATTAAGCACTGGTTACACTTACAAATTTCGAACCAAGTGGCCATATGAATTATTTCACGAGGCTCGTCACACGATAGAAAAGTTTCTACGCTGGCAGTATGAGAATCAGTTGGAAAATCTTGGTTACGCTGTTCCTGATGACGTTGACGGAATTGAAGTTGGACCTGTCACAGGAGGACTAGTTGTTGGTGTCCACGATTACCTGACCAGGGGTCAGCTAGATTTTGACATAGAAATCCCAGATCAAATAATAATGCTTGATCCGAGATTGAAAGAGAATGACGAAACTTATATCAGAGTTTTACGGCGATACCAGGACATTCTGACAAGTTTGGATCAGCTGAGTTTGAAAAAGAAACAGATGGTTAAAACAAATTTGATTGATCCTGAGGTCGAGGAGGAGGACGAACTGGAGAGAAGGGAGTTTGAGGATAAAATAGTGAAGGAGAAACGGGAAAAGGAGGATCGCGACAGGTGGAATTATTGGAAGAGTAGAAACGATGAGATAAGCAAGCGCTTGGAGGAGACTGAAATGAAGGCGCAGCGTGAAAAGGAGGACAAGGAAAGAAACTTGAGGAGGGAAGCGTTTGACAGAAAAATGAAGGAAAGGAAAAACAAATATGCTCAGGTTCTGCAATTGGGCGAGGAAAACGTTTCCGAAGCGATCGTTTCAGAGTTTCGAAATCCTGTTGACGAAAATGCGGAGACTGACACTGATCCGGATGAGAACGACGTGGTAGACGACGATGAGGACAGTCACATCATACGGTTTCAGGACGGCACAACGATCACCCTGAGCAAGGAAGACATCGAATCTGCTTCGTGGAACTCTGACGAGGAAGACACGGCGTGTTTTGCTGAAAAAACTGTTCAATCCTTGTCGATCGAGCAGCAAAGTCCACCCTTAAAACGAAACAGAGATTCTACTAACGAGGAATACCCGGATAAAAAAAGATTCAAATCTGACGAAGATGGGGTTTCGGAATATGAACAATGCCACATACCTGATTCAGGGGTCGAAAGTCCTGCGGTTAGTCTGTTCATATCCAAACAAACTGATGTGCCTCTACAGAGCAACGCGACTGTTTCTCTAACTAAAAGGAGAATAGATGAAATAGACGAAAAAAATATGCTTGTTGTACAATCACCAAAGCGTGCACGCATTGAGGAATCCTCGAACAAAGTTTCGGAGCACGGGAATGAGGGTCAGAATATTGAATCTCAAAGTGAAATCCGATACAGCGCAGATATTAGCGGGAGAAAAAGCGTCGTCCATACTTTAAGTGCACAGTCGTCGATTGGTACAAGGGTAAATGATTTAATAAAGAAGATGTACTGTCAGCTTGGAGTAGATTGGGGTGATATTAAGATAGAGGATATGAACGACATGCAAAAAAGGTGCACAAGAATAGCACTTCTATTGATGAGAGAAGAGAATGATCTTGCAGTAACAGACATTTATCATGCTCACGATTACTTCATCGTCAATACTTTCAAAATTTTTTGCTCTCTAAAGTTACGTGATACCAAAGAACCGAGGAGCCTCGAATATTTTTACAACATGGAATTACCCGCCGACATTTTACCACTGAAACAGCAACTAATTGACGAGTTGATAGGAGATTTGAAAAGGTTCGCACTGTTTCCTAAAGATCCGGTACCGTTTGAAGATTTTCTGAACACCGTTGGGGACCAATTAGAAATAACTGAAATTGACGATCTACGTGCAATCTATCAGTATTTGCATGACAAGAGAGAAATTGGAGCCACTAATAAGCAGATTATAGTACGTAATCATCGCTTCATGTTTATTATCTTAAAAAAAACTACATATTGTGTACTTTTATTTCGTTATTGTGTCAACTTTATCATGTTTTTACAGTCCAACTTCAAAAGCACATCCAAAAGTCGACTGCATCGTCTGTTATCCCTACTAACGGAGCACCGTTTAGTCCTTCGATCTGGTGTCACAACAACGCGTTATATACATCAAAAGTTTACAGACCCATGGATGATAAAATCATTCAAAATACTCCGCCTGGACAAAGAATCTTTGTCACCTGTGTCCGACAGAATTATATCAATTACCGAAAAAGAGAACGTTGTTTCGGCAACCAGTGATGACTGTTTGGTAAAATCAGAGAATACATTTCCTTCTGTAGAAGAAATCCAAACCACTGGTGAATCATTGAATGTTGCGGACTTGGATAAAGTTTTTTTGCTAGATAAAAACGAGCGACTCTGCGGGCAGACAGATGGCCAGGAAGATGCGACAAGTGGCAATGATCAAACACCTGACAATAAGGATATCGATGAAACAACCGGTAACGTACAGACCACGCGCAGAATGAGAAAGAGGACAGCCTTACTTCAACCCAAGGATATTCAAAAAGCGGCAAAGAAACTTGACTTCAAGTGAGCATGATTCTTAGATAAGATTTGAACAGGGTTACAAAAATCTGGAAGCACGATATCTTTCTTCTTTCCTTCTAAAAATTTCCTACTGGCGTAATAAAATCCATGTTGCTTTGTCAAACGTTGCAGCACAGTGGAGCCGATAAAAGTGGTAATAAAGCCATGGATTCGTATTGATGGAGTTCTTAATCGGCGTGTTTTAGACAGGATGCTGGGTGCGGTTTTAGATTACTGTATCAATCATCCAGGCATTACCTTATCCAAAGTGCAAAAAAGATTTGTTCCAGCCTTACAGCCGTTCCAGGTTACCGAATTAGTCGAGGTAAGGCGGTCTTCATAGAGTCAGTACTTATGAATTATTTCCAACCTCCGTTTCATCAAACTTTCTAATATCAACAGATGCTCTGTAGACTGAAATGCGTGAAAATAAGAATTCTCCGTAAACCAAAGGTCACGTTATTTTCAAAGCCAGCCAAAATAAACCTGAGTGAGTAATTGTGGTGTGCTAGATTTTTTTACTTAGCAATAAGAAATTATTATTCTGTGACAATGTTGTTCTATTTTTATTCCGCAGAACCATCAACTGGCTTGGATTCAGAGGATGAAATGATTATCGAGCCCGAAATTGATGCAAGTCTAAAATTCGGCATGTTTTTAGGGAATAAAACTTATAATATAGACTTTTTACCGTAAGTTCATGAGGTTTCGTTTAATAGAATTAATTATAATCGAACAAATATGAAAGTCAGTGTATCATAAGTTACTTATTATCTTAATTGAATCACCTAAAAAGGTGTCATGTAAATATGTCTAGAATAAATCGCAAATTTTTTCGACAAAATATAACGGCTTTATGTTGCTAAAAATGTTCCTGAATCTTTCATCGGTTGAATAATTTCCGCATTGATCGGGGTGACGTAAAGCTCGTGTAAGCTGACACTTTTTATTTTAAATAGAAAATTCGTTTATTTATAAGGCGTTTTGCAAGATTGTTATAAAACTGCGGAACTACATAACGGAGATCGAAATGAAATGAAAATTTATATCAGTGTGACTAACGCGCAGCGCAGTATATACGTATGATAAATAAATATCGTAATTTTCATTCCAATTTGTAGAATACGCGTAGTTCTATGAACTATATCGTATTCTTTACAAAACTTATCGCGGAAGGTATTTTTTTATACACTTTTTTAAACTATTTTTCAACCTTCTTTTTCGGTTTTCTAGCCTCCTCCAGCTGCTTCAACTTTCTTGCAAATTTATCTTTGTCCGTTTTCTTACAGTTTTCTGGCTTCCGACGAACAAACTCTTTCCTTTCTTTGTTTCTCACAGCTTCTCCACAACCGTGAATTTCTTGCATCCCTGTAAGGAGAGGGCAAACCTAATTTGAATCTAGGAAAGCAGTTTAATTTCTTACATAATCATATTTCATTAGGATTATCTCAAATTTTTAGATTAAAAACAGTGAAACCTAACGGTAAATAGTTACCGTGTGTAAAGCAGAACCTAGATTTACAGAATTCGCAATCAACATGCATTAATTGGGTCGATTTCTTGCACCCTGCCATTGCGCAAATGTAGTCATTGGCTGTCACCGTCGCTATTAATTTATCAAGATCATCGTCCGCCGTTATTTCCGAATTTTTCGGCTTACGATTTTTAGATTTTTTATTCTTCTTAGCTTGCATAGGCACGGGTTGGTTTGAAGCAAGAGGCGTACCTGCAGAGGAAACTGCAAATTAATTCAAACATTCGAATACGGAAACTACAAACACCACCCAAAAATAATACACAACTTATCTCATACCTTGCGTGGAAGTTGTTTCGAGCTGCTTTAAACTCGCGATCAAATTGGATAATTCAATTTTAGGTTTTGATTCCACCTGTTCAACGGATGGCAAAGCTTCATCCGTTTCTTCTGGGTCCTCTGTAGCGATTTCTACCGTGTTCGGAAGTAATTCTGTGTCCTCAATGTCGGAATTACTTTCGCTAATACATTCGAAGAGATTATAATCTTTCCTATTTGCGTTTATACTCAAATCGATTCCTTTGTCTTTGAGAACACTCTTCAAATTGGTATCACCTTTAATTTTATCGCCATTTTTCGATGCTGGTTTCTTTCTCTTTTCTGTCTTACTATCCGTCTTATTGGTCACCACAGATTTCTGTTTCACTTTTACATTTTCTTCCAAGTCTTTCTTGAGGTCCTCCGAATTATCTGGGGTAAATATGTCTAATTAAGCAGGTTCGATTTTGGGATGTGGTAGGAAAAAACAAATTATTTATTCAAATTTATCCAATTCACCTTCCAAATACTCCTGCGCTGTTTGTAACAGACCGTTATCTTCAATATGCTTCAAAAGACCAGTAATTAATTTGTTATCCTCAACAGTTTCGCTGTTCACGATGACGACAAGCAGTCTTCTTGCCCGTGTAACCGCGACGTTTAAACGTCTAAAGTCAGTGACAAAGCCGAGTGATTTTTCTTCATTACTCCGGACCAAAGATAGTACGATCACTTCCTTTTCTCTACCTTGAAAGCCATCAACCGTAGAAACTTCAGCAGATATAGAACGAGTTGACAGCGTTTTTCGTACAAAGTCTACCTATAGAAAGAAAATAAAACAAAAACAATTTTTAACAGCGTTTCATCTCATTCATCTACCAAATCAACTTCTTTTAATCTCCAGTTCATTTTTTATTCACCTGCAGAGCATACGGCGTTATTACACCAATTTCTCGTTCCGGGACACCAGATTTTACCAGTGCCGCTACTAGTCGGTCAACTACGATCGCTTCACCAACGTTTCCTTTCGATATTGTCCCACTGCCGATTTGATACTCCTCGCATTCACATCCACAGGTGTCGATAAACACTAGCGAATCACCTGAAACGGATTTTTGCGTAGAAAAATAAGAAGGTTTTACCTATGCAAATAAAAGCATAATCAAAGTAATGTATTCGTACTTGTAAGCGAACATGATTCCACTCCAGGCAAGTCTCTGAGTAAGTGATTCGCAACGAGTTTGTCCGCCTTGAGAGTATTTTCATAAAACTGTTTGCTAGACCACGACATGATTTTGCTATTCATTCTGTACTGAATTTCGAGACTCTTATAAGCCTTCTTTCCAAGTTTTTTAATCGCCCTTTCCATGAGGCTCACACATAGTCCGTTTTTGGCTGCTTTTTGGTTCATAACAGCAGGCGGAAGCTGGTTAATGTCGCCGGCAAGCACAACCTTCTCCGCATTTGGAATCGCAATCCAATTCGAGGCCTCCAACGCCTGAGAAGCTTCGTCCACTACAACAACATCGAAATATTCTCTGGGCACGTGCCGCATAGTTTTAGCACGTTTTCCAGTAGTTGCAGAGTTCAGAGTGCAGAGAATGACCTGCAGGAACAATCAGAATTAATTAGCTTTTTCATCGCCATGCAATAGTGTCGAGAACTATCTGCTTACAGGATGCCGTCTGATTATCTCAGAAGTTAGCTTGTCCATTCGTTCACGGTACTCTTTGCTCAATTCCTTGATTTTACCCCATGGCTTTCCACCCTTCTCAGTGTCTCCGTCCTTTTCTTGCAATTCTTTTAACGACTGTTTTATCTGAACTAAAATTTCATAGGAGTTATCTTGGCGCACGTTGGCATCTATTGAACAACTCTGTACCTCCTTGGCTATCCTAGCTGGATGGCCCATTCTCAATGGCTTTATGCCAGCATCACATAATTTCTGGGCAATGTTGTCCACCGCAACATTAGTTGGAGCGCACACCAATACCTGGAATTCAAATTTCAATGTTTGTGCAGTGTTTAAAAATAGTAGTCAACTCCGGAAGGTCTGGAAATTTAGTTTGGACAGTCACAATAGATACATTTTACATAAACGATTGTTGATACTAGTACGGAATTTAAAAAACAATGATTTATAAGAATTTAAAATGCGGATTATAAAGAGTATCAATGAGAATATTTTCTTATCATTCGACCATTGAATCACAACTCTTAAAAAATTCTGATTACCTTTTTACCCAACCCCCGCAATTGGCCGATTAATTCAACTAAAGTGGTAGTCTTTCCTGTGCCAGGGGGTCCTTGAATAATGGCAAGAAATTTTTTACGCAAAGCAAATGATACTGCCATGCGCTGATCCTCTGCAAGTTTATCATTGATAAACTTCAGCTGACCATCCACATTCAAATATTTTTCAGAGATTTCATTGTCCATATCTATTAGCTCCTGAACAATCTTCTCATCATTGTCGAAAAGAATTCTAATGACATTGAAACATCGCCAGGAATATGTCTCCGTTGATTCCAGATTTTTCAAAGCTCTGCAACAGTTTGAATCTGCCATTAATGTGGACCAAAGTCTTCAGCCAACCTTGAGACAGAATATTTCGGATTTTTCTCAAGTTCTAATTCTCAGTGTGAATGACATAATTAAAGAGTCAATAAGATTGTCGATTCATGACACTGTACGTTACAACCTGAGAAACAGAGTGTTCCTGCAATTTCTGTGCCTATTTCACTGGCTGGACAAACCTGGTTTGGCAATTGTAAGTGTAATCGGAATCAGCTTTGATGATGGCGAATTGTTCCTCCTCATTGACATTGACAACAGTTTGATCTGAAATGGTGACTGAAATGGTTCTCTGTGAGATGGCTGAAACGAGACCAGGTAGAAACTGGCTGCGATTATTCGATTGAATGCAGGCGACCAAGTCACCGACGGCAAAGGCATGCTTCAGGGGGAGATTGTTCGGGTCGACGAAGTCAATTTGGAGCTGTTTCAAACCACGGCTAGCCAAACTCCCAACGGATAATTTAGTCAATGCATCTCCTTCCTTTTCGAGGTTACGAAGGGCTTGAGCAGATATGTTATTGAAAACGTGCTGGAGATTCTCGTCGCGTTCCGATCGCAATAAATCTATATGTTTCCTGACGAAACTCGATATTACATAGTCCATTTTCTTCGGGTTGTGGAACAGTCTGTTTCGATTTGCACCTTCGTTTCAATACCTTCACCTTACTTGCTTTTTCCTGCTCTTTCCTTGAATCTGAAACATACTTGTGGCTGCTTGTGGAATTATCCCGTAAGCGCTGACATACGCGTTGTATGGCTAGTAGTGTACTCTGGCGGTCCGATGATAAGTTCGAATTGTGTGATTTCGAAATATTATTCGCTTCGACCATGTTATGTGACTATACGCAACGATGCACAGGAATATGTATGTATATAAACATATCCGTATTTTAGTGGTCCTCGACCTCGAGTATCATGGAACAACTAAGACCTTACACATTTGCTATTTTTTGCCCACGCAATAAGTAGGGCTAACCCTTTGCATTTTTGGCGAAAATTTTCGCGATTTTGAAAAGTGCTGGAATAAATTCTTTCATGCACTATTCCGACGTACTTTTGCGAGAGAAATCGGCTGGGCGTAGTCCCAATACGCTGCGATCAACGCATCAAAAGTTAGAGCCTAAAAACGAGAACCTGTGTTTTCGGCATTTTTCAGCAGGTGGTTATTTCTTCGTAATTTCTCTCCTGTTGATCCCACGCTCTTTTCGCTGCGTTTTCTGAGTTCCTGGGGATCCAATCAGTCAGGAAAGGGTCATACGAATCGAATCTGAGACCAAAAATTTTTTGGTCGAAAAATGAGAAAAAAAGTAAGGCTAACCCCTTTGCATTTTTGGCGAGAATTTTCGCGATTTTGAAAAGTGCTGGAATAAATTCTTGCATGCACTATTCCGACGTACTTTTGCAAGAGAAATCGGCTGGGCGTAGTCCCAATACGCTGCGATCAACGAATCAAAAGTTACAGCCTAAAAACGAGAACCTGTGTTTTCGACATTTTCCAGCAGGTGGTTTTTTCTTCGTAATTTCTCTCCTGTTGATCCCACGCTCTTTTCGCTGCGTTTTCTGAGTTCCTGGGGATCCAATCAGTCAGGAAAGGGTCATACAAATCGAACCTGAGACCAAAAATTTTTTGGTCGAAAAATGAAAGAAAAGTAAGGCTAACCCCTTTGCATTTTTGGCGAAAATTTTCGCGATTTTGAAAAGTGCTGGAATAAATTCTTTCATGCACTATTCCGACGTACTTTTGCGGGAGAAATCGATTGGGCGCAGTCCCAATACGCTGCGATCAACGAATCAAAAGTTACAGCCTAAAAACGAGAACCTGTGTTTTCGACATTTTCCAGCAGGTGGTTTTTTCTTCGTAATTTCTCTCCTGTTGATCCCACGCTCTTTTCGCTGCGTTTTCTGAGTTCCTGGGGATCCAATCAGTCAGGAGAGGGTCATACAAATCGAACCTGAGACCAAAAATTTTTTGGTCGAAAAATGAAAGAAAAGTAAGGCTAACCCCTTTGCATTTTTGGCGAAAATTTTCGCGATTTTGAAAAGTGCTGGAATAAATTCTTTCATGCACTATTCCGACGTACTTTTGCGAGAGAAATCGGCTGGGCGTAGTCCCAATACACTGAGATCAACGCATCAAAAGTTAGAGCCTAAAAACGAGAACCTGTGTTTTCGGCATTTTCCAGCAGGTGGTTATTTCTTCGTAATTTCGCTCCTGTTGATCCCACGCTCTTTTCGCTGCGTTTTCTGAGTTCCTGGGGATCCAATCAGTCAGGAAAGGGTCATACAAATCGAACCTGAGACCAAAAATTTTTTGGTCGAAAAATGAAAGAAAAGTAAGGCTAACCCCTTTGCATTTTTGGCGAAAATTTTCGCGATTTTGAAAAGTGCTGGAATAAATTCTTTCATGCACTATTCCGACGTACTTTTGCGAGAGAAATCGGCTGGGCGTAGTCCCAATACGCTGCGATCAACGCATCAAAAGTTAGAGCCTAAAAACGAGAACCTGTGTTTTCGGCATTTTTCAGCAGGTGGTTATTTCTTCGTAATTTCTCTCCTGTTGATCCCACGCTCTTTTCGCTGCGTTTTCTGAGTTCCTGGGGATCCAATCAGTCAGGAAAGGGTCATACAAATCGAACCTGAGACCAAAAATTTTTTGGTCGAAAAATGAAAGAAAAGTAAGGCTAACCCCTTTGCATTTTTGGCGAAAATTTTCGCGATTTTGAAAAGTGCTGGAATAAATTCTTTCATGCACTATTCCGACGTACTTTTGCGAGAGAAATCGGCTGGGCGTAGTCCCAATACGCTGCGATCAACGCATCAAAAGTTAGAGCCTAAAAACGAGAACCTGTGTTTTCGGCATTTTTCAGCAGGTGGTTATTTCTTCGTAATTTCTCTCCTGTTGATCCCACGCTCTTTTCGCTGCGTTTTCTGAGTTCCTGGGGATCCAATCAGTCAGGAGAGGGTCATACAAATCGAACCTGAGACCAAAAATTTTTTGGTCGAAAAATGAAAGAAAAGTAAGGCTAACCCCTTTGCATTTTTGGCGAAAATTTTCGCGATTTTGAAAAGTGCTGGAATAAATTCTTTCATGCACTATTCCGACGTACTTTTGCGAGAGAAATCGGCTGGGCGTAGTCCCAATACACTGAGATCAACGCATCAAAAGTTAGAGCCTAAAAACGAGAACCTGTGTTTTCGGCATTTTCCAGCAGGTGGTTATTTCTTCGTAATTTCTCTCCTGTTGATCCCACGCTCTTTTCGCTGCGTTTTCTGAGTTCCTGGGGATCCAATCAGTCAGGAAAGGGTCATACAAATCGAACCTGAGACCAAAAACTTTTTGGTCGAAAAATGAAAGAAAAGTAAGGCCCTTTGCATTTTTGGCGAAAATTTTCGCGATTTTGAAAAGTGCTGGAATAAATTCTTTCATGCACTATTCCGACGTACTTTTGCGGGAGAAATCGATTGGGCGCAGTCCCAATACGCTGCGATCAACGAATCAAAAGTTACAGCCTAAAAACGAGAACCTGTGTTTTCGACATTTTCCAGCAGGTGGTTTTTTCTTCGTAATTTCTCTCCTGTTGATCCCACGCTCTTTTCGCTGCGTTTTCTGAGTTCCTGGGGATCCAATCAGTCAGGAAAGGGTCATACAAATCGAACCTGAGACCAAAAACTTTTTGGTCGAAAAATGAAAGAAAAGTAAGGCTAACCCCTTTGCATTTTTGGCGAAAATTTTCGCGATTTTGAAAAGTGCTGTAATAAATTCTTGCATGCACTATTCCGACGTACTTTTGCGAGAGAAATCGATTGGGCGCAGTCCCAATACGCTGCGATCAACGAATCAAAAGTTACAGCCTAAAAACGAGAACCTGTGTTTTCGGCATTTTCCAGCAGGTGGTTATTTCTTCGTAATTTCTCTCCTGTTGATCCCACGCTCTTTTCGCTGCGTTTTCTGAGTTCCTGGGGATCCAATCAGTCAGGAAAGGGTCATACAAATCGAACCTGAGACCAAAAATTTTTTGGTCGAAAAATGAAAGAAAAGTAAGGCTAACCCCTTTGCATTTTTGGCGAAAATTTTCGCGATTTTGAAAAGTGCTGGAATAAATTCTTTCATGCACTATTCCGACGTACTTTTGCGAGAGAAATCGGCTGGGCGTAGTCCCAATACGCTGCGATCAACGCATCAAAAGTTAGAGCCTAAAAACGAGAACCTGTGTTTTCGGCATTTTTCAGCAGGTGGTTATTTCTTCGTAATTTCTCTCCTGTTGATCCCACGCTCTTTTCGCTGCGTTTTCTGAGTTCCTGGGGATCCAATCAGTCAGGAGAGGGTCATACAAATCGAACCTGAGACCAAAAATTTTTTGGTCGAAAAATGAAAGAAAAGTAAGGCTAACCCCTTTGCATTTTTGGCGAAAATTTTCGCGATTTTGAAAAGTGCTGGAATAAATTCTTTCATGCACTATTCCGACGTACTTTTGCGAGAGAAATCGGCTGGGCGTAGTCCCAATACACTGAGATCAACGCATCAAAAGTTAGAGCCTAAAAACGAGAACCTGTGTTTTCGGCATTTTCCAGCAGGTGGTTATTTCTTCGTAATTTCTCTCCTGTTGATCCCACGCTCTTTTCGCTGCGTTTTCTGAGTTCCTGGGGATCCAATCAGTCAGGAAAGGGTCATACAAATCGAACCTGAGACCAAAAACTTTTTGGTCGAAAAATGAAAGAAAAGTAAGGCTAACCCCTTTGCATTTTTGGCGAAAATTTTCGCGATTTTGAAAAGTGCTGGAATAAATTCTTTCATGCACTATTCCGACGTACTTTTGCGAGAGAAATCGGCTGGGCGTAGTCCCAATACACTGAGATCAACGCATCAAAAGTTAGAGCCTAAAAACGAGAACCTGTGTTTTCGGCATTTTCCAGCAGGTGGTTATTTCTTCGTAATTTCTCTCCTGTTGATCCCACGCTCTTTTCGCTGCGTTTTCTGAGTTCCTGGGGATCCAATCAGTCAGGAAAGGGTCATACAAATCGAACCTGAGACCAAAAACTTTTTGGTCGAAAAATGAAAGAAAAGTAAGGCCCTTTGCATTTTTGGCGAAAATTTTCGCGATTTTGAAAAGTGCTGGAATAAATTCTTTCATGCACTATTCCGACGTACTTTTGCGAGAGAAATCGGCTGGGCGTAGTCCCAATACACTGAGATCAACGCATCAAAAGTTAGAGCCTAAAAACGAGAACCTGTGTTTTCGACATTTTCCAGCAGGTGGTTTTTTCTTCGTAATTTCTCTCCTGTTGATCCCACGCTCTTTTCGCTGCGTTTTCTGAGTTCCTGGGGATCCAATCAGTCAGGAAAGGGTCATACAAATCGAATCTCAGACTAAAAAGTTCCCTAGCTCCGAAAATCTTATAATGTTCGGGCCAACTCCTTCCAAAAATGGCTTAAGAGCTATGGCCAAAATACATGAGACATGCACGCAGCTCTCGAAATGGCGGGGAAGAAAAATCACAAATCGATAGGTATAAAATTTCAGCTGTTTATTTAATATGCCTTATTTCCAGTGCAAGTGTTTAGGTATCAGTGTATTGTACCCTCACCAAGTTGCTAAATAGTATCGAAGTGAAAGATGAAAGGTATTATAAGATTATTTGAAATTAAAAATTATTCGAAATCAATATTAAAAATCTTTTATAATCTATGAGTAGAAGAGTGAAAATTTTAATTTATTTATAAATATATCCACACATGAGCCGTCATTAGGTTCAAAATTCATTCATTCATCCATTCCACAATTCATTCATTCCAGGTGTATATGGTTTAAAACAGTGTATATGGTTAAAACTGGTGGATATGCTTGAGATTATAAATAATTGTCAATAACCGTCTTTCGTCAAGGCACTATATTTGTTTATTGCACTTTTATTATTTCTCGTTCTATATCGTCTCTTTTTAAATTTGGGCTTGGGTTTTGGAGTGTTTAATTTTTAATTTAATAGGTATGTCCTCGTAGTTCAGATTTACTTTATTATTTTTAATTGGTCGATTTTGGATCGATTACGAGTTCTTTTCAGAGAGGAAAACCTCCGCACCTCCTTCCTCCTGGAGAGACGTAAACCAAGCCACCTAATTTTCTCCTTAAATTTGCGACCAGGTGCCACACTCCTTGGGTCTAACCTAATCCGATCGTGCCGTGTACAGTGGGCGGTTATATTTGAATCATTACAGTATTGCAGAAAAATTATCAAACATTGCATAAGAAGTCTAAGCAATTATGTAACGGGAAAGAAGTGCAGAATTACGTTACGTTAAGAAGAATATGAAAAATGTTACATGGGATAGCTGTTAGTGTAGTTTGTCAAGATCAGCCCATGAAATCAGCGCTCGCCGATCGTACCAAGTAATTATTGTAGTTTGTAAGTATAGTTTAACTCACGGTCTACGTACAGGTGCCATGCACCTATGCAGGATACGATATGTATGATATTGTATCGTTACAAGTTTTTGTAACCTGAAAGAAAGTAAATAATCACTACATTTCTCCACATTTTCTTCGAGTTTTCTTAGCAATTGGGCCCTACGAAGCTCGGAATATATTTTTTGCAATCCGTCGGGGTAATTAGTCTAGGCAAGGTCATTTAATTCGATTCCAAGCCGAGGAAGTTTTCACCCTGCCATAATTTCGGAACGCACCTTTAGACATACATTGGTTAAGTTCCACGTTCCGCTCCATTTCGTCTCGGCGGAACGAAACTTGTCCAGTCCTCCATTTACTTGGGTTTCCCTTCGTAGGGAACACGGTATAAGAATAAGTTGGGAACTATTCCGATTTGTCACTTGGGTAGATTACTGAAATTTCCTAATTCTGCTAATTCAGCGATGTCCCCTCACTTCAGTCTTCACCCGGAACTACAGAAGTTGGTAGACGATTTTACTTCCGTTCGCATGGTAAGTATTTAGGTTTTCAGAGAAATCAACCCTCGGGCAAATTTTCTCGTTCCTGTTTTCATTTCATAAGTGCGAATCTTGTTTCCGAGGTTATCTTAACAACTTCGTCTCTCTTCCAGACCTTTATGAATGAACAGATGGAAAATCTTTGGTTAAAGAATTTATAAACAACTTGCATTATTAAACCATTCGCGTTAAAAAAGGTAATTTATTAATTGCAATGAATATTTGCATCATCTCTATCGCATTTTATTAACACTCAGAGGACTGCTGACCTTGTAAAAGTATTTACGGATCAAGAGCTGCAGCTTCAGACATTGCAGACTAAGCTAAAAAATGCCAATAAGGATATATCTGCCATGAAGCAAATCAAAAATGAAAACGACCGCCTTACCAGATCTTATGAGCAGCTGAAGTGTGACTATGACGTGCTTTATTCATCGAATGAAAAACATAGGGACGAATTACGTAAAGAGAATCGGAAACAAAGTGAGTATTCTTGTCATTAAGAATCAGAAATATGAATGCATTCTGAGTAGCATAAACGCACTCAGTTTCATTTAATAGACTCAAATGATTGTTTCTTTTGGTGCTTTACAATAGTATAAAACCTCATTATTCTTCAATATCTTCTAAACATGATATTACAAGATTAATATTGATACAACTGATCGCTAAAATGGTACTAAACTCAAAACTCTGATATAATATTAATTGTGACAGTTCAAGATTTAGAGGTAGAGTTGAGAGCAGCAAGAGCAAAGATATCAGAACAGAGTGAGTTGCACCAGAAGAGCATTACGCAGATAGTTGTTGACTATGAGACTAAACTGCGAGATGCCAATGAGAAGGTTCACTTGTTTTTATTTTCTGCACTTAAAAATGAAATTAATCGATTGACTACAAATAGTGTACTGCATACTGGTATATTTATTGCCACTTCTGTTTTCACAGATTCGTCATCTGACCCAAAGCAGACATGAGACTGCAGAAGTCAGAATTACTGAGGATAATCCGTTCCTATTCCCGAAGAGTCTGACAACCCCACGTAACGTCAATAAAAAGTGTGACCAGTGTCTCATATTGATGATTATTATAATCATAAAAATTGTTCTGACATTAAAATTCAGCTCAGTATATGATTTGAGTGTGATACACACTCAGAGACCTGGAATTATTGTGCAGATTTAAAGAACCAAAATTATTCTCAGGTGGCCAGAGCTGGCGGTGGAGATAAAGTCACAGGGAAGTGCAACAAGAGGTCGTGGAAGGGGAAAAGGAAAAGGTACTGGGTCAAAAAGGAAACTCTTCGTTTCTAACAACGACATACCGATGGATATCTGATCCATCTTATACCTTATCATTACAGCTTTCAAGCGATCAGATTATTCATTTATTTAATATGGAAAACACCTGTTTAATGATCAAAAATTATATATTAAAATCAAATAACAGTCAACAGGGTGGAGTCATTCAAATGTGTGATAACATAGCAATACATCCTTATGTATAAATTAATAGAATTAATGGAAAATCATTTAATTCAAATCTAGAAATTCACTACCGCGTAAAAGTTATATCTTCTTGAGTTAAATGTGCACTGAAAATCGTCTGCAGTGATTGTGGCTTCATACACGTCTAACTCAATTAATAAAATACCCATAGCAAAACAACGCATTCCTATTCTCCAGCTGTCTCGTCGTAAGTCACGAGAGTATAACTTACATTCTCTTTAAATACAGACATACTAAATGGTCATTTCTTCATTTTGCGATGCAGCGAGTTCCAGCTTCTGGCGTAGTCGATCCTGAGGTGTCCGTAGGTGTTCAATCCCAGCTGTTTCGCCTGTTTCACGCTTGTAGCGTCTTTTGCCATTGTGATTTCCGGCTGCAGGGGTCCATGAAACGGACATGGACACTCTTCCCTGAAAAATACCAGCGTCTCGTTTGACAGAAGATATATTTATCATCTCGTTCGCGTGACAGATAATTCTCATGTCTTCTCTCAAACATGCAGTTCGGTGTGCTCCGATTTTCGCGCTACTTTCACATTCAAAATTTAAGTCATAAAAGAACAGCCACTTACATATAGTGCGCCATATCTTTGATCAGTCTATTCCGGCGTCTTGGGAGAACATTTGGCACGTTGTGTGGTTCAACTGCGGTTTCAGAATATTCGATATCTGCAAATGAATCGAGCATATAACTAACTTTGCTATAGGTATGAAAACACTACGTGCTGTGTTTATGACGTCTTTTTTTTTTCTTCGAAGATTTTTATGCCTTAGAATTTGTCCTCGAGAAATGGGAATAAAAGAGTGAAATAAAGTTAGCGTCGTGCAAAAAGATGAACAGTTACGTGTAAATCGCTTCAATTTAATCGTCCAATTTAAAAAATCGAAGGTCGCGTGCCAAAACCTGCCTGATTTGTTTCAAGGATATCCTTTTGCTATTCATTTGCCCCTGTAGTTTATTGCCGCACTAATTATGCGAAATAGTCTATTCAGTTTAGTTTCACGCTACGTCACAACTCCATATCTGAAAACAGTGGATTTACTGCTTATTTAAGTGTGTCAAGAGTCAAGCCCAATGTTTTCAGAATGATATTGAGATTTTCTTATTACCCGACAACCCTTGCGAAGTGTGCGACTAACAATAAACCGAATATACAAATTAGCTATTCTAATCGCTAACATATCGATTTAAAAACTTTGAAAGAAAGCAAAATTAAACAACGTATTAATATAACTATACAGCCTCACAAACGTTGTTGCATGTTCTTAAAATGTGGCAGACTAAATCATAATAATAATAGTAATTTAATTGTACGTACAATTTATAAAATTTTCTTCGGTCGAGTTAAATTTTTACGTAGATAAGATGGAATATGGAATGCTCAGATGTACGCAAAGTATTTTGTTTCAAAGTCATAGAAAATCGAAAGTTGTGACGAAGGAACAGGTTGACGTCCGCGTATGTCGAAGGCGTTGCAAAAGTCATATACACTATAATGTCTGGTTTAAGAGTATAATTTTGAGCGAGCGGAAACTAAGCACACCTTACAAGTTCTGGCGACCTTTTAGCGTTCACGATCAGAATTACTCAATTTCTCAGCATATTAAGTATGTGTATTGACCTTTAAGCATATCTACAAAATTCTGTGATCGTCTTCACGCATTTTATATCATACTATAAATATACGCGCGGGACGTATAAGCTAGCCTCCTCTACGCATGTATTGGTAGCTACAATACATTGTTGTAAATGATTTGCTAAAAATGTTCACGTTCAAGGTGCGAAAAACTGAAAAATATGTGTTAGAAATTTATTTTATACTAGCCGATCCATCCCAGCTTCGCAAGGATAGACAAATCTAAGTTAAATGTACGCTTAATCCCGTACGAGTTTATCCGCTTCAAGCTTGTACAAAAGATGGCTTTGTATCTCCGAAACGTAAAGTTATCTATCAAATCACACTAATGTTATATTTCACGTTATTCAACCATGTGATCAGAGCACGCCGATATAGCAGTGAAGCGGTGCTTTTTCTTCCGACTTAATTTACTATTATTGAGAATTCAAACTAAAAACTTATTTTCATCAAAATGAATTATAGCCTATGGCACTCAGGGATAGTTTAGCTTTTTTGTTGGTGATGAATTTTTAAAATCGGTTCAGTAGTCCCAGAGGTTACCCGCTACACACAAACAAACAAACAAACTTTACCTCTTTATAATATCAGTATAGATGACTCGAGCATGTTTTACGCTTTTTTCCATGCGTGTTTTCCATACACAAAGTACCCGTTTCTATGAAAGTGAGGCTGTAGAGTGCGCCTGCGAATGCGCATGCGCGGAGTACTGAAAAGACCACTTCTAAGTCCTAGGAGTTAAAAACGGTATTTTCTGTACTTCGCGCATGCGCTGTCGTGAACAAATCTGTCACTACGCGACCCTAACCTCAATTTCGTGCTCTGTGAAAATACGCATAAAATACTCTTGTTATATAAAAAATAGTTTACAACAAGGAGGCAACGTTCTTGGCTCACCCACGACTCACATTGCAAACTTACGCTCGGCCCGAAAAGACCGAGTTTGCCTTCTTGTCACACAATATACTATTTTTCCCCAAAATTTTTACTTTATTATCTTACTGAGAGGAAAACTTGAAAACCCAATAAACCTGAAGAGCTAGTAATAGTAATAGAGAAAATGAGTATAGGTTTTAAAATAGCGAAAGTAGGAGAATTTTATAGGTGTTCTAAACCGTTTTAAAATTCTGTTTTAAAGAGAACTTTTATGGATCAATATATCACCACCTTACACCATATCACCAACTGCATAAACATGATCTTGATGCAAAACTACGTTTCCTTTATTCTCGCAATCTATTTACTATTCTGCAGACAATCCCGATCGAAGCTTTCGAATCGTTGCAATAACCACATAGCGAAAGTGACGATGACTCGTTTATCAATAATACCTTCACGTCTCAGCAACTCGGCCTACGTGAGAATAGATCATTTGGTAAATGCGTGTCTATAATGAATTATAAACATGCGTACAAGCAGTTAAGAATCTTTTATATACCAGCGTTTAGCTCTCGCGGAATTGTAGATCGCTAACAGAATACATAAAGCAGAGATAAACGATCTTACGAATTAGGTGATTAGGAAAAAACTAATAAACCACCTCCTCTACTTCACCCGGATGTCATCTGCCGTACATGCCTAATACAGTATAATAAACCTTACAGATATACTCATTCACGCAGGAATTCGACCTTGTGAAATTGACATCTAAAATACCTCATGTTTTCCGAACCGGATTAGCCTCGGGTCAATACTAAAAGAAACGCCATTAGACGATAAGAAATAAGAACGACTTACACTCAAACCAGAGGAATTTTCCTATACGAACAAAAGTGGCGCAGCGTATTACAGGTGCAGCTAATTGTCACGATCATTGCATCGCGAGGTTGCGACGAAATTTTACAATATTGTCCAAGGCTCGAGGTGGTTGGACCATTTCAACACGTGAATGCAGATCCTTTCGCGGTTTCGTTCGAAAGTTGTTTTTCATCCGAGAATGGAATTTACTCGCCGGCTGCAGCATGATGATTTTCGCCGAAATTGCTTTTCGTTAATTCCCCTTAAGCATTACCCGTCAAATGGAGTAGCAAAAACGCAGTGCAATCTATATAATGACACTGCTTAAGTTATTCGAAAGTGTTCCAGAGCACGACCGTCCGAGTAGTGACTCTTTTTTTGTTTTTTTTTACATCCTTCGGTTCATTTATAATACTCATTATGCGCTCGCGCTAGCGTGCAAACTGTCCCCAGCTATTTATCTCTATTATAGGCTTTTTAGAGCAATGTTCAATCCGACTTTCCAAGATAAAAATGAGTAAAAATTGATGAAAGGAAGGTAGAATATTTCTACGCCGTAAGTTGTAAATAGGTTTTTTCTACATGGATAAGTAAAAGAACTGAAACACTTTTAGCGATTTCTATACAAAGAAGAAACATCACATTCTTATATATACTAATGCTTATAAAAAATTACACATCATTAAAACACTTCTATAAAGTCCGTCGACGTTGCCGGTGAATATATAATTATAATATTAATCTAATCTAAGATAACATTAATTTCGATCGAGTAAATTGGAAATAAATTCGGATTCCACTTTCATTGAAATTCGTTGTGAATTAATACCGTGTATACGTGAATCCATAAAAGCGCTCCGACGTACCCAATAAATAATACCTAATGTATAATTTATTCACACGAATTTTCCCATCGCGGGGCTGCAATCGTCGTCTCTGAAATTGCCGAGAAACTAACTTCCTGTCACGTCTATTAGCGCAGCGTTGCAGCCGCCTGACCATGACCTAGCCATTAGGACCGGAAAGCTAGTGGCATAAACGCGTTAGTAGAAATCTCTCTAATCTCACGTTAGAATTACACGGGCTCGTATATGATTGACGACAAGTGGTTAATTTTACAGATGGGTTTCTCCTCCAGGCACTACTAAATAAAAAAACCAACTCAACTGCGGGCAATACTAACGTATAAGTAGGCCGGAGAAAATTCCACGTCTTACAAAGCGTCACTCGGCTATCATATCGCGGGTTATTTGGTCGCGTGACAAGCTTAAGATTCTTAACTGAAACGAATGGCGCCAGGATACAGTCCGTCAGTAATCAGTATCTCATTACCGGCCACCGTCTAATTAATCAAGTTGCTCGGTAATTTAATATTTTCTCAGCGAGATCCCGTGGCTCTATGTATTGTGAACACGATGCATGGTGTACGCTCATTTAGATGATGAAATCTATGCGCTGTTTGTCAAATGCGTCTACTTGAACAGATTATACGTGGCCAATATTTCAGAACGATTCGAATTCCCAGATCTTTACCTAATTTTTCAACTCGCAGGGAGTGTGTTTAACAATCCATCGATCGTTTCGCTCGGATGGATCAGTGACAGCGTTTCCATTTTTTCATTCGGATCACGTTCTCAAAAGCATTTTACCCATGGTACTAGAGAAATTTGAAAAATTTCTACAAGCTGTTAGAAATGATCGGTTTAGTGTATAGAATATTGTAAGAGTTTTCCGTATTTTATGTCCAATCATTCGCAACAGTTAAAATTTTCCTACGACAGAAGTGAAGTGTGCTTCAAATCTCCACTTATACATGACATGAACGTTATTTCTCTGCAATTCTTTTGATGTATTTCATTTTGCCAATTATGGCAACTACCTGCGCAGTGATTTTTTTTTCTCTCACTATAACATAGATTTTACCCCTATTTTATAACGTGTACTTATACTGGCACTATTGCACCTGAATTTTATGTCCCAACACCGTGTTCAAGTGTTATATTATTGCAAGTAAAGAAAAATTTTCTCACGAATCGCAGTGCAGTCACTGGTCTGTACAACAGTAGCGCAGGTGATTGCACAAGACTTACCCGCAGTTACCGTGAGTCTTTTGCTCATTGTCAGTAAGTCAAGGAATGAATGATACATATATGTATAAGTATACACATGAAACGAATAATAAGTTGAATGGAAGAAGATAAATACGAAACGGCGAGAAGGAACATGAGAATATTGAAATAAGCATCAGTCGATTGCAAGACCAATGTGTAATAAAAGCCGTTTCTGGATACACTTCTTAAGCTCCATTCGGTTTCAGAGCTGATTATATCAATTTACTCAGCACTTGTTACAGACTCCTTGAATGAGTTTGAACCAGGTTTAAAACTCGACTTCGAGGACGTTACGTGGAGGTAAGTAAATACTAACCGGAAAGCGGGACGTAGACCGGATTCGACGTGACGTACCGGGCATCTTCTTCGTAAGTGGCTTGTTGCATGGGGTACGAAAGCGGCTGATTGACCTGATGGGATAATCCGAGATTATAGAGCTCGTCCACGGGGCTGGAAGAATCGTAGCCTGAAGTTTCCCCCGTCACTGTCGTCATGGGGTACCTGTTGGACATTTTTTTCTATACATACGTGATCCGAAATGTCGAAAAAACACATTGATTTTTAAGCTATCCAAAAATTTATGTCGTAAAATGAATTACGTATTCGAGAAGATCGGACTTCTTTTTAAACTAATAACACGTGAGGTGAAATTTTTTTAAAATTTTTCTTCAACGACGCTAGGATATACAACAAGAATTCGAAGAAGTGATAAAACTCATCAATGTATTTCTCGTAAAAGTTATACCTAATGGTTTAAAAATTGAAAGATTTTCATAACTTAGTAATACATTCAAATTACAACCATATCGATATTTTTTTACCGTGGAACTTTTTAAATGGGATAATTTTTTTTATATCTGTCTCACATTATGCCTAGCTCGCTTCACAATTCTGTATAGGGCAAATGATTTTTATGTAATCAATTATACCGTGTATATCATGGTCCTCATTGATTACCTCGCGCCATTTACTCGCGATCGTACATGGACAAATATAACTTTCTCAATTTACATAATATTTAATTATTCACTTTACGGATTGTCAAACCGCCGCGCGGTAATTATGCGCGCTTACGCTATTCTAATTGCGGTTACAGGAAATACTACTTTTTGTATAAAAACACTTTTACTCAGTTAAAAAATAACCACATTCACGGTAGTAAAATCTTCTTTATAGAAATTTCACAAGATATTTTCGATTATACGAAAGAAATTTTGTTTTTAGTACCAAATTTTCGTATCATTCTACTGTTAAAATAAAACTTAATTTACGTAATCCGTGTACAAAAATCGTCTACAGTAATCAGATTTTCTGGCAGATATTTCATTCGTTCATTTTTAGTTCATGTTTTAGCTTTGGAAATCGAGAGTTTTGAATATCGTGATTATACCCAAATATTCATACTAATGACATGTTTTCTACTCCATCGATTTCGAAAGCTGCTAGTTAAAACACAGTCGTAACGGTCAAACGGAGATGAAGAGTTTTAAAAATTTATGCAAATTCAAATCATTCCGAAAATGGCAACAGTTCACAGCACCCCGATTTCCATCGCCCTTATTATAATTTTCTAATTGAAACTTATTAAATTTCACTAGCTCACCAGTAATATGTGTCACTGCCAGACTCGTTGACCTGCCTTGTCAAATTAACCTTCTGTATTCCCTCCGCATCGCCTGACCGGGGTAAAACTACCTCGATTTGCCGACGTCTGAGATACGCGTAGTTCTCTAGATCCCAGGGATCGATGTATCGCCGCCTGCCGCCAGAAGTCGAAGAACTTGGCTCAGATCCGTCCGCCGAAGACCTCTGAGAGTCCTCAGAGTTAAAGTATATCGACGAGGCGGCAGGCATTGTAATTTTATTCCCCAACTTTGCGGTTTCGAGATATCCTGATGCGCGATAACTTTCACCTTCTTCACAAATTTGTTTATCTTGAAAGAAAACAAAAAAAAAAGTAACTAGCGATCGGATGCTAATTTATTTAGTGGTTTAATTTTCTCTTGGTTTTTGTTAAAATTGGATAAATTATTACAGTCACAGTATTGATGTACCAGAAATATGCAAAGAATTTTATAATTTTAAGAACACACACGCGCCACTTTCAACACAAGAATCGGTGAAAAGATTCAATTGATCGATGTTATACTGTTTTCGTTCTACATTAACGTCCGCTAATTTCAAGTTGTTCATTAATATCGGATTTGGGAACACAATTCGGATGGTATTCAGAGCGGCCCGGAGAGTTTGGTAGTTTCCCGCGAATTGTTGACGTTCGATGAATTTGAAAGAAGAGGAGCTGAGCGCGATCCGCTCATCGCGTGATTGCTTTCCCTTCTGAGACTTCACAGAGCCGGCGACGGCAGGAGCTTCTCTGCGGCCAAGAAGCCGCTCTCTACGAATCGGCGGCTCGAGTGAAAACGAACAACACCGCGTGTAGTTTTCACCTTCGTCGTTTGCCACTCGTGCAAAGTCGTACTGACAAACTACTGCGCCTACGAATACGCATCGATTTAAAATTAAGAAAATATAATAATATTATAGGAACAAAGAGATACGGGAAATTAAGAACAAATAATTTTTTAATGGGAATATAATAATGCGATGTACAGTATTGTTTTTTTTCTTTCGACTGATTTTCAACTATCTTTACAGCGTCTCGCGTATTACAGGTATAAACCAATTTCTTGATTTCTATAATTCCGCAGCAGTCTTAGATATACCTATTATGCATATACTTTAATATACGTATTATGTAATAACTAAATAATTCACTGTATGTCATGTGGACGTTCGACTTTGTTGTATTTAAATTTGGCTGTTCTATGGGAAAAATGATAAGTATAATTACGAGGGTGAAGAATAATTCAACTATTAGGAAGGATCATACAAATGGGATAAGATTATGCAATATTTAGGTTCGCGCTAAATATACATTTACAATTTCGCTGGTGTATATGCGTTGGTGATTTTGAAGAAGAAAAAGAACAAAAACCTAAAACCCAGAATATTTATTCCAAGTTTAGATATTCGGTCGTGGATATTAATTGATCAAATAATACATAATATGTCTTAAGTGAATATTAACATGCAATTAACTTCTGTTTCCCTTAGCAAAAAACTTTGAAAAATATTCTGTTTCCGGATTCTTCTGTGTTAAAACAGTGTTTTATGATGTACGAAGAAAGTGAAAATTAACGCGGACACGAGCCCGTCATGCCAAATAAAATCTTACCTCTATTTCCTATTCAGTTTCAATACACGTATCTACTGATGATAAGACTAAAAGCGTCATGTGAAAGTTGAAAAGGTTTCATTTCTTGCACGTGTCTTTTTTCCGGTAGTTGAGCAGATGAGTAAATTTGAATGTTTGTTATTAAAAGAAATTTTCGTTTAATTTCAGCTTTTCACGTATATTCGGCTTAGATTTTTTTAATCAGACTAACGACCTGACGATAAGCAAAAAAAAGTGTCGGACAGAATAAGTAGCCAGTCACGTAATTTTAAACACGAGAAAATGAATTTTTTGTCGAACTGAAAAAATTGCGCAAACTCACCATAAGCCTTGCTTGTAACATTAAATTCGTGGTCATTACAAATGATCGTAAGTAATGATTTACGCTTTGAGTAATACTAAATTCTACGACAGAGTATTCGATGGTAGATCTATCATTCCGCACATTTAGTATTAAAGCAAAGCAAAAGTATTGGTTCGCCTCACCGACTATAAATTACGTAGATCAAATCATTTTGCGAAATACATATAATTATAAGATTTAGTTATCATCGACCAATAGTATACTTATACTGCACAATGGTAGTAACATAGTAATAGTAGTATGTATAATAATACTTATCACAGTAAGAATTTTGAGTGCTGTGTTCGTCACGCTCGTTACTAAACTAAACTAGACTAAGCTAAATATTTAAACTAGACTGAACCATTTCACACGATGCTCCTGTATAAAGTCACTAAAATAAATCCACTATGGTTTTCATATTCACACATTTTCCGAGTCACAATAATGCAGATTTCAGCGTGTCTGCTGCGCATTCTTACAGATACATCAATGTGACCTACTAATAATGGATATAATACATTCTCAATAGCAATCAGAGAGAGGGATTAAAATAGGGGAATATATGTGTATATATATATATATATGCGTTTGATCGACATTTGGATGACGAGTGAGAGTATTTACGAGTGAAAAAATTTATGCTTGGGTAGTAAGAATAGAATACATAAATAATGAAATATGGTCTTTGAATATATCGAAGATATATGTAATAGTGAATTATTGAAATAAAGTTCTTTTCTGGGTACACGCAGGTAAAATCTCAGTCCTGGTACAATTGCAGGGATGAGTTTCTCTTTTTATCTCTTGACTCACCACTGAAACAGCGATTTGAAACTGGTACACTTTGAAAGTATATCTTCGAATAACCAAGGTTTTTACCGGGATTTCTTTATGGGAGTATCATAAAAAAAAAAAATTCAATCATTTGAAGCTTGATTGTAGTCAAGTCAAGACATTGGAAATCGTAGTCTCTAATTATTAAAAAAAAATCTTTCTGCTCCGAACTTCACTGTTTGTAATTAATCTAACTTCGAAGACACATTTTCTGCAGAGTATCCATTTTCAAACTGCCAATACACCCTTTTATTTCAGTAAGATAGGAAGTTTGAAAACGTTAATCTGTTAGAGCACTAAGATGCGTGTTTACGATTCCGTCAGTACCCCTTAATAAAGGTAATTTTATGACCTAGATTACTTACAAGTTAAAACTTGGCTATTTACTCGAATTTTTTCTACTTATTTTACTGGAGTTCTCTCTAATGTAACTGTATCTTCATGTCATTTGGTATGTGTCACGATAGAGGATTTTTCGCGACAATTCCGATAGGTACTGGTACAATTGTCAATCCTATTGTCTACGGAGTTAAGGAAACACAAGACAAAGAGAAACTAAACAAAAACAAAGTAAAACAGCAATTGACAAGGTATTTCCGTGCTTTCGAGATGCATCTTGGCTGTTTGATAATTCAGTTTCATCTAACGCGGTCCAAAAGAAGAGATGCTGCCAATTCCACATCGTACTCAGTCTGTTTTAATGCTCCTTCGCACTGCGGTCTGTCAGCTAGACCCAGTCTGAAAACAGAAAAATTGTTACCTAGTGGGTGAAGTTGAAAAGGATTCAATTTTTAAGTAGTTTATCTGTATAATTATTCCTATTAGCAACTAAATATATTGTACGTACCTAACAAGAGATTCGATCTTGGCTTGTCGATCTTTGATGATTTGTTTAGCAGCTTGATTCGTGTCCCATCCGGTGGCTTGTAAAGCGGCGAGAACTTCCGTCTGGGCGACGTCCCCAGTTTCCTTTTGTACTTTCATGATTTTACTGGCCCTAAATTCGTCGTTCAAGGACATGACGAGCTGTTGGGAAGCGCCTGTTAGCGGTGGGCTGATTCCTGATGGATAAGCCGAAACGGAAGGTGCGAGCTGAGTATTGATGACAGTCTCGTTTAGCTGAGGCAGCAAAGTTCGCGCCGTCGACAGTTGCTGCGAGGGCATCGTCGGCCCCGCCTGAGAGATTCTCGTCGGTGTAAACTGCATGAGATTCGGACTTCCGGTCTGATTGCCGACCACATTCGAGTTGTGCCTGCCTGGCGAATACTGCGGGTATCCGTTCTGCAGCGGTTTCATAGGGCTGTTCCACGTTGTGGCGGAGTAAGCTGGTGGCGGATTGTAGCTGATAGGCTGTTTCAAACTGAGACTAAAATCGCAGGGATGATCCTGGGCGGGATATGCCCGCGGCAGCGTCTGGTTATAGCGATAACCAGGCTGTGCAGAACCAGCAGCAGCGGCGTGTCCTTGAACATGTGCACTGTCGTGATTTGAGCTCGTCGCTTGGCCGGTGGTACCGCTCGACGACGTCTGGTTGCTGTTGTGATAATTCCTCAATATGTTCTGCTGTACCGTTTTGTTGTACAGAGTGTTGAACTCGCTCTGTGAGAGCTGATCGAGATTGGGGACAGTTTGTTTCAGCTCGGCGTAGACCTGTTCGGATAGTATGGCTCCCGAAGCCGTTGCCGCGGGCCGTGGCAAAGTTGAGGACCTGATCGCGGCGCTCTGCATATTGGAATGTAGGTCATTCTGTGCTTGGCTAACGTTGTGCTGTTCGGCGTTCTGACTGGACAGTTGCAAGTTAACGTTTTGCTGCTGGAAGTAGTTGTGATGATTGGAAGTGAGCAGATTCTGCTGTTGCGGATTGCTTTGATTGGAGTTTGAATGAGTCGGTTGGACAGAATGCGCGTTTTCGAGGTTACTCATTCGCCCGTGATTGAATCCGCCGGCCACCGGAACCACCTGAAGCAGATTCGAACCAGCCTGCGAAGTGCCTTGCGCCAATTGTGACTGAGACTGGGTAAAATTTGGCTGTTGAAATTGCTGGGAATGAGTCTGGTGCCAAATCTGTCCAACAATAGCGTCCGTTGTTGCCTCGACCATCTGGGAATGATGACCCAGTTGGCTCCTAGGCCTCTGAACATTGGTGCTCTTTAGTTGCCACGAATTTTGAACTTTGGTAGGCAAGTTGGCTGCGGCAATGCGCTGCTCGCTTTGGGGAGATCTCGGTTTCGTGGACGCCGGTGGGGGCTGGAGAAGAGGAATAGCAGAATTCTCTTCCCTGAGTTTGTTCAGAGAAGCGTATTGCGCGATGGACGTGTTAACCGCGTGACTAGAATTAGTATTTTTGCAGGCCTCTTTTTCGCCCAGGTGTTTTTCAAGCTCAACTAAAAACGCTGGGTCCAATTTTTTGGGAGATGATTGACCTCTCGCATCTATGCTTAACTCGTTCAAACTCTGGGCAAGATCGTGATTCGATTTTGGCTTCGGCGGAGCTTCATAAGGACCGAGAGACGGTGGTGTTGGGGGAGGTGGAACAGCGACGCTGAGACTACGTTCGGCCACATTTGCGTAGGTTTGACTCGTGCCGCCTCGTAGATCCTCGGGCCAGCTGGAGAGACTTGATGGTGTGGGACTGAGCTTATCGATTTCGCTGTAATAATCACCGTTGGCGCCATCGCCGTTCTCGGCCGAGTCTACGTTCACATTTAAATTGGTATTTCCGCTTCTGATGTCCTTGTTCAAACTCAAGGAATATTGTTCTATTCCCATGCCAGCGGATTTCGCTTCGTTTTTGAATTGGCTTGCTCCGGCAGTGTCCTCGTCATTCTGAACATTCCCGTAGGTTTGCTGTGTTTTTACTACAGAATGATTTGCCAAATCCGGAGTAACGTGGCTGTAGTATCGAGAGTGTGGCGGATTCATGAACACAAGTGACGTGTCAAACGGATCAGGTTGAGTGGCCTCTACGCCGCCAGGAAAATTAGCATAAGTTCTGGGGTCATCGCTTTGCCAGTATTCTTGCGATTGCTGAGCCGTTGCATCGATTATAGGTTCGTCTAGTATATTGACAACTCTTCTACACGTTGTATCAGGCTGTACTGTGCCACTCGCATTGGCCAGTTCTTCCGGTGTCAGATCGATCAGTCGTGCCTCTTGATTAACACCGGTAACAACCATGCCGCTATTTTTCGCTGGACTGGATCTCAAGTCATTTTGCAGTTTGGTATAGTTGAATTGTTTTCTAGATCTCGGTGTTCCGTACTGAAATCTTTTTTTTGTCTGACTCTCAACACCCGTTACATCTATAATGTCAGGTGGCTCCATAGGATTCCTTAAGTAGACGTCGTCGATGAAGACGGGACTAGGGTGAAAAATGGAAAAAGAATGTTTGTTTTCTCATTGTTTTTCTTATTATTTCCATAACAAACAATCTCAGTGACAAGATTACTCACTGAATGAACAAATCAAAATAATATCAAATCTCTTACCTGCCCCACGATTTTCCAAACGGCGCACCGTGGCCGGTATGAATGAACGAATTTTCAAGCGGTTTGCTGATGTCTTCGGCTTGTTTCCGCCTCATCGGATCAACGAGGCAGCGTGGGAAGAGGGCGACTTGGAAGGTGCGTTGGTTCTGTCCTTTCCACCAATAATTCTCTGGCCTTCCGTCGATTATGACAATCTGATCGCCTTGTTCGATGGTCATTTTCTCGGTGTCCTCAAAGCGGCTCAGGGCTTTCATGACCGAAGGTACCATACCGGTCAGGGCCTCTTTCAGAGTGGAAAAAGTCGGTCTCTCCGCGGGATCTCTGGCCCAGCAGCGTAGCATTAGCTGGAACATGGGGGGCGGACAAGCGTCCGGTTCGTGCAACCTTTCTCCTTCCCTGTCGATCTTCCTGAGGATTTCCGAACCGTTTAATCCAATCCATGGTTCCTCGCCGAAAGTCAGCATCTCCCACAAAGTAACGCCAAACATCCAGACATCCGACGCATGACTGAATTGTCTCGCCTTCAGAGACTCTGGGGCACACCATGGAAATGGGACCTTTTTATGCTCCGTCATGACGTAACAGTCCTCCTGCTGAGGCAGAGCTCTCATAAGGCCAAAGTCGCCGATTTTAACTTTGTCAACGGAGCTCAAGAGCACATTTCGGCAGGCCAGATCACGGTGGAGGAATCGCTTAGTCTCCAAATAGGCCATTCCTGTTGCCACCTGCAACGCGTAGTTGCAAAGAGTGAGGACAGACATATGGCCACACTGCTTGCGCAGATAGTCCAAAAGGGCTCCGAGCGCTGCCAGCTCCGTCACCATCATCATTGGCTGGGATAAAACAACTCCATACAATCTGAAGAAGAGGAAGTAGAAGAAGATAAGGATATCAAATGTTCATGATATTATATTCTGTTCTATTCAGTCTTAACAAAACATCTCCTTTCAAGCAACTTGCTGCAGCTTTACCTGTGATAATATTCTCAAACAAATTCCATAACTCCGTGGGTCTTCAGAATATTTGCGAGAGTTAGATGACTGAGAAAATCAATTTTCTCTTAAACATGCTGCAAACTATACCTGATCAAATTGTGATGATCCAGAGTATGCATGGCTTGAACCTCAGAGACAAAGTCCTCAAAAACACTGGGTTGGGTGAGTGCATCAGCTTTGAGAACCTTGACTGCGACAGGAAGAGTTCTGCCGTTGGGAGAGGTCCATTCTCCTCGTCTGACAACACCGAAACTTCCGTCGCCTAATTTTATAGAAAGAGTAACGTCCTTCTCTTGAATGAGGCAAGTTAACGTTGCGGGACTGTCCAGCGCCTGTGATGTTCGTTTACTACTTTTTGTGCTTTTTATCTTCGTTATCAAGCTTTTCTTCCATTGATTTGCTCGACGCTTCTTCACTGCGTCCATTAACCGTCTTATCCCTGGCTTACCCAATCCAATTTTCTCCAGATCTTCCGGCTGCACATAGTCAAAGTGGTGCAATCGAGTCACCTGAAGATCGTCTCTGATCCGAGTGAAAAATTGCGTCAGCTGAACGTCGTGCAACAGTTCGTGGAGCCACTCAGTTCCTTCTTCGTCAGCCATTGTTTATATTTAGGTAACGCATCTAGAGCATGACGAAATTATATTACAGAATTGTGCGTTTAGACATGTACGATTTTGTGTAGTTAAATTTTTCCTTATTGTAGCGCAGCAATAAACATTAAAGGTCTAGTTGTTTTACAAACTGCATTATCGACCAAGTGACACACACGTGCGAGTAGATTTCACAAGCTGAATTCTAAATGTTTCAGCTTTTGTGCAAAGGTGAAATCACAGCTAAACTATTCTTGCCGTTATTTTCTAGGGCGTGAGATAGCGCTGGGTAACTGAGGAGGAAAGGCAACGGAGTTGCATACAGTTGAAATTTGTTTGCACGCGAGTAACGGTAGCCATGTTGATTTGATTTTAAAATTCGCCGAATATCGGTGACTAAATGTTCTCCGCCCCTTACCGCAGATGATAAAATATCAATCCTGTTCAGGAAAATGAGAAACTAATGGTTAAATGGTTAGTTAGCAAAGGCTTTTGAACAAAAGAAGATGGAATAGCTCTGTTTCGCAATCAAAAGTTCTGTTTCTTTGACGAGATTTCTCACGGTATTATTTCAATTTGAAAGAGCACTCGCGAAAAACCGAATACGAAATGCTGACCTTGTCTTGTAACAGTAGGTATTCAAACAATATTTACGTGTATTTCACAAGGCATGTCAACGACATGTCACAATGTTCAATCTAACTTTAAATTCACACGTACGTTGAGACGATGAGTGTGCGTGGTTGGCTAAACCACTTACCGCGGGACAAATTTTTCATCGAATCATACGGAAAGTCCGTTCAATCTGTAGCAAAAAAGATGGAAAAGTCCATGTAATAATAATACGGAGGAATCTGACTAATTTCGAATGAAGCCGAGGAATGTGCGGGGATGGAAAAGTATAACATGAAAAAACGAATTGTATAATTAAGACGTTAAAGCATGTATAACGCACAACCACGCGACACATACCTATGCATGCGATTGCGTACATACGAGGGAATGTTTACGACTCATATATGTTACGACTGCACAACGCCGTCGCAACAGTTGAACGACAAGAGTGACGTTTGCGTGTAAACAGCTCGATGAAGAGACAACACCTCTCTTTAATCGCAAAACATGTAACAAGTAATGCATAACGATCAGCGGTCATACGATACCCACTCACCTATAGCAATGAATTCGTGAGGTGTAGAGTCGCGCGTGCGGAGGTCGAGTGTCAAGAGGCATGCTAGCAGCAGCCAGGGTAGGGACTTTTTGGCGGCTCTGCGTTTCCTCGAGGGTAATAAAATTGGCAGCGGTATTCCGGGGTGTCGAACAACGACAGGTTGTTCATCCTCGGAGCGTCGATCCAGATACCGAGAAGTCCATAATTAGCGCACAATCTTGCGATTAGCGAATTTCGCCATCGACGCGGAGGAAGTTGTTTTTACGTGTAATGCGTGGCGCGTCTATGAGTTACGAGCGTAACGTATAACGTAGCAGCCGTTCGAGCTACTTTCACCGCACCGATTTTCCCGCAGACGAAGTTCGTCTCCTCAAGTGCAGCATGAACGGCCAAAACGCGACAAAACCGAGCGCTGCTTGCACTCGGCTCTTTGATCACTCCGAGAGCCACCGAGCACCCACGATGCCGTTGCCATTTATCGTTTCTAGCTTTACACAAGAAGCACGCAGCTACGCGTAACTGGCACCGACGTCTCAACCCCAACTATTTCACATCCAACCTCTCGACGACACACGCACGCGGACTTTATTATACATGCAGTCGAATGACCGGCCGTTATCATCACACAAAGGAAACTTTTTTATCACTCCATTGATTCAAATGTGCGTTAGGGTCAACCGGACATGTGACTATCGCTATAGTATCGTGTGATACAGTGTAGTACGTACGTACACACACACATACGTGTATACATGCGTCAATGGGCTAGATTACCTTCACGCACAGTTGTCACAGATGGACTCTCTGCTCCGAGGAGCAGCGAAGTCAGACTAACCTAACATTGAAGCAGGTTGTCAAACCATCGCCAAGTTAGCGCCACCTCATAGTTCGATTAGTAGTGCCACTTTGCGGCGTTTTTTGTAACTACGATTTGTGATGCATCGGTAGTTACGTAAGTTACCGCTACGATTTTGTAGCGTTGTCGTCGTTACTTTCTTTTCAAATAGACATCGACTACGGTATTAGAATGTAAGTGAAAGGATTACTTTTTGAGAGATAATTATAGATACTTGAATTACAAATTATTGGATTTCTATTTATGCGTTCCCTCATACCTGCGTGATGGTAAACAGAAATGACTGGACAATTCGAAATTCTTCATACCTATATCGAGATTCGAATGAAATCGGTTTGAAAAGGAGAATTCGTTTTGTAACCGAAATAGAATTCTTTTTGAAATCTCGTGAAAATACGAATTAACCATTCCTATGAGTTTTTTTTTTAGGTATACATCGTAACGCGAACTTGAATTCTATCAGATTGATTTAAGAAGTGTTTGAGTAACTATAATATAGAGACCATAATATTTTACACGTTCCAAAGAACTGAGATCTGAGACTTGAAATATGCTCGACGTCACTGCTATATGCACATAAACAGAATGGATCACAGGAGCGAGTATAATTGGAGGTCATCTAGATTCTGAGAAAGAAGGTCAAGGAATAATAGTTGATGCCTACGTATTTACTATTCTAGATATTCATGATTGACCTACTCGTATTTTGTCAGAAAATAGCTCACAAAAGATTTGACAGATTCAATATTCTTCTTTTGCAATATGAGAGAGCAATTGTTTTTTAATAATCGATATACGACAGCTCAATATGGGCGATGCATTCAGCCGACGACAGTAGTTTTGTATGAATTCATCACGAAGTTAGTATTACTTCGTGGAGTTCATTTACACCACTCACCAATACACGTTTATCGATTCAATTAAACGGACATACAACTGTTCTGTTACTTGATATTCAGAACTACACAAAGTTGACGCCGCTCTATGTCACCAGTTCAATTTCTGATCGACAAGACTATATCATACCTTTCTAAACATCGAGAAAAGTGCAGGCTTATCAAAACCAGATACTATTATGTGTTATTTTTCAATCACTCGGAGTCAATTCCAGTTTTAAAGATTGTCGCCGAATAAATCTGAAAAAAATTTAATGAAAATTTGGAAATAAGTCATATATGTAAGATGGAAAAAGTAGTCTCACATAACGATAATACTTATAAAAATTTCGGATGCGATTTGTCAGAGTATACCAACTCCTAGGATTTCAAAATTCTTTCATTTGAACTTGATCCAAAGATATTGTTTACCGATTGATGGCCTAAAAGTCGAAAAACAAGCAAAAGTGGTACAGAATATAAACCGCGCAGTACCTCATTCTACTAGTTGCTCCAATTTTTTCCTTTACCTAATATTGCGTGACATTTTTTTAAAAGTATGTACTGAGGTATCGTTTCCATGTAAAATAATAAAGACATATGGACTAACCTTCGTGTATTTTTAAACTAATAAGTACAATTGGTCAAGACTACTGCGTCTTTGACTGATTGCGAGAAAAAGTTTTAGATCGTGATTCCACTCACAAGTTTTTACCATCTCCAAAATAATATGATTTTGCGGTTTAGAATATAGACATGAGTACACTGTTGTAATATGCCTAATAAAGTGAGCAATTTATTAATATTTGTATTAAATATTATAGATATAAGTGAAAATTTCTACAACTTCGGTCATTTTTGTACTTTTTCGTACAAAATTGTAAATATATTTTTTTATAGAAAATATTAGATATTTATAATTTTCCGTACAAAATTAAAGAATATTGTAGATTTTTTTCGATAATACAATGAATTTTTATGAAAATTCACATTTATTTACGAACAACTATGCATCTATACAATTTTGAACGAAAAACTTGCTCGGTCCGAATTTTCTTAAAAATTCTCAGAAATTTCTAGAAATCATTTTCACAAGGGCTGTTAGGCTACATTATAAAAAATAGTAGTGCAACTGGTGCAGACGATTGTAAACAAGTATTGCATTTCAAGAACAGTGTTTTAACCACATCAAACTGCAGTTTTGACAATTCTTGTAACTAGCAGATATCTAGAGGATATTACTAGCACTGCAATCACGTGCTGTTCATTTGCAAAATATCTTTCAAAATGCTGTTATTTCTCTTGAAAGAGAGGCTTATACAGGTGCAGCCATGCTCGGTCTTCACGCGCAATACCCAGTCAATCACGACACTCATCAAATCACTGCTCACCCGAGTAAAAGGATTAATGGATCGGTAAAAACATTTTCCTCGGTAAGTTAAGAATTAAATGAGGACCTGACAATTTCAACATAATTTATTACAATCAAAGAGAATCATTCTGCAATATTAGCCACGGAATTTAGGAAAAATGAGGGTACCCATTCGAACAGAGAAATTTGACAAACAGTTCAAAGCGCAGATTTTACCTTTTCAAATGAACAGTAGAGGATGCATGTTCAAATCTATGTCAAGTTACGTGGGGATATTTGAAATTACACAATTTCAGACATCGCCCTGCAGGCCTGTAGTACAACCCCGATTGTGAGAGACGCAGTGGGCTTTAATTCCTCGGGTCGAACTGGAAGCATTAAAAAATTCCCAACGCATCAACCCCTTTCGAGGATTTGGTCGTGAGTGATAGGGCGAGGTGCGTCGATCTGCATCGCAGCCTGTGATAGATAGACTCGTCGGTGACGATCCTCGGGGGGTCCCGGCAGAGCGCAGGCGTGTTATCGACCTGCGGAGTGTCAGCCTAGATGCAGGATACTGGATTACTGGGGCCGACGAATAGCCTCGGGGCTGGATCGCGCCGTACCGTGAAGGTGCGGCAAGGCGCGGCGCGGCGCGGAGAGGCAAGGCGAGGTACGCGTGACACGGAACGTCGAACGCGCAACAAGCCGTCCGCTACGACAAACCGTTTCGCGGCGTCTCGTCGTCTCGAATCAGTCCGTCCCGACGCCCGCCGCCGTCGGTATATCGCCGTCGATCGCCTCGCGCCTCGACGTCTGCACCTGCAGGTGCAGCAACCAGGAAGCCGCGGATCGACTCGAGAAGGACCGGGGATCACCTGCCGTCCATGAAATCCCCCCGAAACCGTCGCTAGCGGCTCCGCTCTACGCGTCGTCATTGCTTCAATCCTCGCGCCGAATACCCCGGCTTCTCACCCAGAAATCGAGGCCTACGCAACGGGGGGGCCGCCCTTCGCCCCCCCGAAGATGGGACCGATCCTCCATGAGCGCTGAGCCGGCGGTCCCTTGGCTTCCGACTTCTTTTGCGCACCCCCGCCCCCACCCCAACCCTCGCCGTCACCCCCACCTCCGATCCCCGCCGGGTGCAACACGTAACCAACGGATTTTCAAGGCCACGTATGGAGTTTGCCCGACGATTACTGAAATGCAGGCTATTCCGCGAAGCTTTTATACCGAATTTAAACCGTGCGGTTTTACCGCATCTTTGCAAAGGACGGAAGTTTCTCGCACTCATGCAGCGGAAGGTGATCGTGATACCGCAACACGTGAGCCATTGACTGAGAAAGAAATTTACAGCGAGGTCCCAATCTACATACCGACCAGTGATTCTGTACTCTGTGGTAATTGGCGGGAAATTTGAAAATTTCTTTTCTTGGCTCGGTGTTTTCAACGGATACGTGACTCGACGGATTCTGTGTATCGTTGTTCGAATTGACCAATCAGGTTTTGGCGAACGCGGTTTTTTAAGGTGACCGTTATCTCGAAGCATTTATCCGTGGATAATAGCAGTCGTTTTCCCTCTATAATTTCTGCGTAGTTTTCGTTTCGGCTTCTTTGCGAGTTCTCCTCGTTATTTTCGGAGACAGCCGAGAGTCGGGAGAGCTGGGCTTCCGAGTGATCAGAGGCGATGTGCTAACGCTCCGTTGCACGCAGCGCGCTCAACTAGCCCCTCGTAGATAAACTGGTCCAGCGAAGCGTACAGCGGCGGCGGTTCGGAGCTGAAACGCGGAATCGGCGGGGCGAGGGCGAGAGGGTGAGAGGGTGAGAGGGTGAGAGGGCGAGGGCGAGGTGGTAGGGAAAACCCGAGGGCGCTGCGACGGCGTTGCGTCCCCACCGGCCCCGTGGATCCGCGGACCAAAGTCTCGCTTTCCCGCCTAGTTCAGAAGTGCGCCTTCCGAGAATCGTGCCGCGGCGAGCCGACATGAAGACTGACGGCAACAACGGCTACCTCAGGACCAACGTCGTCCCCGAGGACAGCGAGCTCCTTCCAGCTTCCGTCGGACACCAGGGACCGGCTTCCGGTGTACCGCTTCAGGTGGGATTACGACCAATCGTCTCTAAAATATCCACGTGACCGAAGAGCTGTTACAACACGTAATTAAGAGTGTCGACTCGGCGTAGAATCGAGGGTTTTACGCATGTAGGACAGGGAGCTTTTTTAGACACAAAAAGACGCGCAAACAATTGTTTTTTCTTGGAATTCGGCCAGGAAATTGATTCATATTTTTGGATCCTAGAACTGTTTCAACAACTTGTGTTTTTGTTTGTTGCCCATTTATCTATTTTTGAAAATAATATCTTAACCAGTTCGACATTATTGGATTCCGAATCATTGCGGATAAATTTTATTTCCTGAAGTTGATAGAAAATTTCTACTAAAATGGGTATAGTTTCAATTATAACAGTTCAAATATCGTTGATATTACAAGTAACTGTTTAGTGTAATTTTACGGATATTGCAAAATTAAATCTGGACGTTAACATGTTACGAACTCTTTTCAGTCAAATAAGACCTTGACATCAATTTATTGTTGAACCATAAAATTGTCATGCAATAGTTACAAGAAAGTACAGTTCGAGTGACATTAATGAAAAAGAATAGTATCGCATACTAAATTTTCTGGTTACAATGATGAAACCTATTTTCATTTTGTACTCAGTCCTGCATTTTTTGGTAATATGGTAATGACCTGAAAATAGTTACGGACGATATAACGAGCAAAACTATAAATTTCTCTTTCGGTGAACCGTCGAGAAGTCCGACGATGTGACTCAATTTTGCTGCAGAGGTCTACGTTATACAAAAGCAAAAATCAATCTCTAACCACAGATTTCGCTATTGGTTTGAGTTTGAACCGTTAAATAGCAATTATATATTTTCTTTACATCGCAATTACGAGTGACCAAGTGATTTCGGTATGGTCGGGCAACCAACTACACTTGTAGGCTTGGCGAATTCAGAAATTTAGTATCGCAAATAGTCTTATAAGCGAATTATATATAGCTGCCGTTTGAAGGTCCGCGCCAAAATTTTTCTTACAGTTCACGGTCAGGCGAAACGATTTTGTTCCTTGACCTTTGTCCCTAGCGTATTTAATTTCCAGTGAGGTTGAACTTAGTAACGTTACTGTAACGTTGCATGTTTAGGAAACATTGTCCGTACCTTGGCACCATTAGGATTGCCTGAAATTTTTAGTCAAGCACAGTAAACAACACATAGTCATAACTTGATAAGCCAACTTCTCCAAAGTAATTCTAAAATTGTATAATAATGAAAATTTTTCTCATGTCTCGTTCCGTTAACACTGCTAACCTTCAACCTCGTAATTTATCCAGGTGACAATCGGCCCTCGAGGAGTCGCAGCAGCCAGCATAACTCATCACGGTGGAAGCAATATTCAGGGTTCGATTGGCGGTGGTGGAGTTCCAAGAGGAAGAAGTCATGTGTCCTTGAACAGGCAGCGACTGCTCGGTGTGTTGGCCTTCACTCTCGTCGCAAGTTGCTTGCTCACTCTTCTGCTCCTCGGTCTGAATACGTCGCGTGAATGCGATCAGGAAATAGGTGAGCTTCGCACAATTTGGAAAAAGGCCATACTTATTACCCTGAGTGAGCGTTACGTGAGCACGCACAGAGAAATCTAGTTTCGGTTACTACACAGTCCGTAACTATCTTCATTTTTTATTATGAACGAAGAATATGGTTCTGGGTAAAAAATGAAAACCGGATTTACAGCTGTAACCAGACAATCTGGTATTTGTTGCACTATTCTCTTTGATCATTGGTATTTCTTGGTACATTTTTGAATAAATTGATGTCGAGGTCCCATTTCAGTGAAAAAATATAGAAAAACTAAAAGTACAGATTTAACTTAACGATAACCAGAAAATATGGGTATTGACAACTATTGCAATGACACTTGATAGTTACTTATATCAAGCCTTTTTGCTAATTCGAACGATATTCAAAGCGTTTACTGTCAAAATTTATGTAACTAGATTTTTCTAGTAACTATAACCAATGAAGTTATTTTGCCTGTTTTTCGGCCTTCTGTAGCCGTACCATTTCTTCTCGAGTTCCCCAATGTTAGACGTGATTTGATATTGTAGAGAAGGGAGCGAAGGAGAGTGACGGAAGGAAAAGGGACCGAGCTTGGATAGTTTTTAACTAAACAGCAGAGCGTTTTTTCCCAGCCGTGACGCGATATTCCCACAGAGACAGAGGAAACTTGGTAGAATTTACATTTCCCCTAGCGGTAGAGAGTGTTAGGCACATGCCTCGGTATCTCGTTCTCTTTTCTATCTAGCCGTCAGGCCGATGGAAACTTTGAATCAAGTTTTCTCGAGTACATGTACAACTCTCGGCTAACTTTCCTCATTCCCAACTCGGCAGAAAGTTATACGTCCACTCGGCCAACAGGCAACGGTAGCTAGATTCTGTACAGTTTCGAGCCCCCGCCCGCCATTTCCCCAGAATTACAGAACTATAGATTTCCTTTCAATGTGGTATAAGACTTTCCGGAGCTAGAAAAAGAAAGAAAAATACTCTCACTTTCAAAATGGAGTCTTTGACAGTAGGCGAAAGTCGAAATTAATATTTCACACGGACGAAAAATATCGATCGAATTTAGCGGGGCATAAAATGAACAAGCTAATAAGGTTTAACTACGGTATTACCGAGTTAAGTAAAAACTTTTGAATTAGTTGAAAGGGCTTAGAGTGGATTGTAGGCTTTTAATTTTATCGGAGCTCGGAAGTTTGTTATAAGAGTTTGAAGATCAAGTGGAGTTAATTATTTTTTCTACCGAATATTTACTCCGCCTAACTAGCGAATTTTCCCTGTTTCGCACTTCCCTCTGCTTTGGCGTGGGCACTTAATTAAATAATTACTTAATTTTCCGGGCAGCGGTGGCTGCGGGGTGTAAGGGTGGAGCGGAATAAATTATCCTTGATAAACTTGTGACAAGTTGGACAACTGAAAATATACACACCTTATACCTGTACCTCTACCTGCGGAAATATACATACATGCCAACCACGAGTAACAACTGTCGTTTCCAAGCGCGCCTGTCGCTTTTACATGATACAATTAGCCATTGTCGTAACGATGAGCTTCGCGAAGCGAGTAAATTCCAGTAAATTCTCCCCCTGATTATAGCGGTACAAAATTTCAAGTTGATGTAACATGCAAGGAAAATCAATACATTGGTTTTTGTTAATTTTTTTTTTTTCTTCTTTTCTCTTTTAAAGGGAATGTATCAAAATTCAGGTAATCCGTGTGCACCGCGGTGCCGGTAAAATATCACTGTTCTCTTTTTATGCAGCGTGTAAATTAATATTCATTCTAATCCACAGTGCCCAAGGTGTGCATGACCGAGGAGTGCGTGCGAACAGGTAAGCAACAGTTGATACCCTCGATCCATAAATTCAAGCATCATAGGTACGACAGAGGCAATTTATTTTCTTATTATCATTGTACGTTATATGAGTTTCAAGCTTAGAACTCGATGAACTCGTTGAGTAGAAATAAGTATTATACTTAAAGTGTATTAAGACATTTTGGGGGTGGGGGGGATTTTTCAACTACAGAAACTTAATAGCATTTTAAAATAATAATCAGTTTAAAATCTCACTCTCGTAGTTTAGTGTGATTAAAGTAAAAACGATTGATCATATAAATCATCCACTACGTGTTTATTCCGTTTATAATGCTGTCGTGTCGTTCTTATCCTACCGTTAATAAATTTTCTATACCATCCGACAGCCACTGATAATTATATTGCGTAGATCGTAAATTTCGAATCATAAATCATGAGGCCACACGAATATATCCGTGACTTTGAGGAAGATATTGGCCTCACCTCCAAGTCTTATTTCAGGAATTTTTCGGTTCGGTGCTCAAGGCTGTCGTGGCTGATATCGTTCTAAGATTAGATTAAGAAGATGAGGATTGAAGATTGCGAATCTCGAACAGATCTCTGTGAACAGATCGCGAGCCGCGTCTCGTATAATTGCATCTCCGCGAGCTTTAATAACAGGGCCTCTTATTGCCACTCGCCGCATCGTTACTGCACGGCGTATTAGATTAGCCGAGCCCATCCGCAAGGGCGTTAATATCATCCTCCACCGTTGCAATTACGGGGAGCAGCGCCCGTACCGTTCGTAAATTGTTATTAAATAACGAGATTGAGCAGCCGCGCGAGAGAGTTTGAATTAAGAAATTACCCGCCAAAATGAATTGTCACCCCGAAGCTCAAAGCACCGTCCTCGTTTTTCCCCAGCCGCCAGCCTCCTCTCGGCGATGGATCAAACCGCAGCGCCATGCGTGGACTTTTTCCAATACGCCTGCGGCACTTGGAATCGCCTTCACGTCATTCCCGAGGATCGCAGCTCGATAAGCACCTTCGAAGTGCTCGCTGACCAACTCCAGGTCATCCTTAAACGAGTCCTCGAAGAGCCGCCGAACGAAGACGACAACGCCGCAACCCTGAAGGCCAAAATGTTCTACAAGTCCTGCGTCGATATCCGTGGGTGAAATATATCGATAATTATAACGATTTCTCATAAAATATTATACCTTAAGAAGATGCTGTACAGTCAGTCCTTACCGACTGAGTAAAATTTCACTTTACGCATCACTGACGCAAAGAAGCTCTGAGTAGCACCATTCTACATGCAATACCGAATAAAAATATCGCAACAAAGTTTTTTTTACACAATACTAATGCCGGGAAATATATTCCTGCAATCGAATAACCACTAATTGCAGGCTTCGATGATAGTGAAAATAAGTGATATTCGACTCGGTCGGTAAAGACTGATTGTGGCATACTCTTAATGCGTGAGGTAAACATTTTTTATACGACTTTCCCCAGCTCGAATACGAGAGATCGGTGATGCTCCGCTCAGGACGACCCTTCGGGGACTCGGGGGGTGGCCGGCAGTCGAGGGTGCCTCCTGGATCCCTCCGCCGTATCCGGTCGAGGTCCTGTTGGGCCGCCTTCGTGGCGAGTACAACGAGGGAGTGCTTCTGGAGCAGTGGGTCGGACCCGACGACAAGAACTCCTCCGCGAACATCCTCCAGGTGCGCCACCAAAGTAAGACCTTAGTCGATGACCTAAGGTTTCAGCTGATCGGCCGCCCTTCGCAGACTCCTCCAGTTCTCATATAAACGTTCAACTTTTTAACTTCTGATACCTAGAATAATTACGGTTGCGCCGAGGCCACTTTATCGATATTAATGGGAATCACGATTCTTGTGCGATTTGATACATTTGCTTGTACGCATTATCATTTGGGTATAAATTTGAATTAAAATAGCCGCAGTACCTAGTGACCGTCGCACTTTGGGCTGAACTCTGACCTCTGAATCAATGTCTCTGGATAGGTGCCTGCAGGCCTAGGTAATATTTGAAATGGTTTCACTTTAAATATCGCTTACCTGAAATCCAAAACGTTATGTCGCATGTTCCCGATGAACGAAATCTTTAGAAATATTTTCAACTTTATATTTCAAATGGATTTATTCAGCCCTGAGATCTGCAGGTGCATCTTGGAGTTGTCCCCATGTCTAGAGTGAAATATCACAGGAATGGGTAGACAGTGTAGGCATTCTTTCAGCTGGATCAGATGCAGCTGGCTCTTCCAAGCCGCGACTATTACTTGAAGGCCAGCAGCCAGGCTGAGCTGAAGGCCTACCACCGTTACATGACGAACGTCGCAATCCTCCTCGGAGCAAATCCAGAGACTGCGGCGGCAGAATTCGACCAAGTAATCGTCCTCGAGAAGCAGCTTGCTAACGTAAGAAACGGCATGGGGATTCGCTCGTAAAGAAACCTTCAAGGAGAAGAGAAAAGAATAATATGTAACGTTATTTCCTGTCCACACAGGCGTCGCTTCCGGAAGCTGACAGACACGATACCTCCGCAATTTATCGAAAGCTGACTCTCCGCCAGCTCCAAGAGGAAGTCCCTCAGCTGAACTGGCATGTCTATCTAACGGCCTTTCTGACCGCTCCGATAACGGAGGATGAGCCCGTCGTTACGTACGCGATGCCCTACTTCGTCCAGATGGGCCGCATCCTTGAAAACACCGACCAGAGGTCTGCAGTTGTCGAATCAACAGTTGATCAAGAGCCTTGTCTAACAATTGTTTTCTCTAACGCGTAACTTCCTACGTTCAGGACCCTCCACAACTATGTCCTTTGGCGCCTGGTCATGTCGATAATGCCGCACATGATCGACGACTACCAACAGAAGCGAGTAGAGTTTCGTAAAATCCTCCTGGGAATCCTGAGCGAGCGGAACCGCTGGTCTCAGTGCGTTGAATGGACAAACAAGAAGCTGGGTATGGCAGTTGGCGCACTATTCATCCGGGACAACTTCAACCACGAGAGCAAGGTGGGATGGAGAATGGTCGGATAGAAGTTCGGATAGTAAAAGTTTTCAAACAACACGCGTCTTTTGCAGGAGACCGCGCTGGAGATGATTCACACTATCAGAGAGGCCTTCAACGAACTTCTGGCTGAGAATCATTGGATGGACGACGAGACGAGGGCCGTGGCGAAGAGCAAGGCCGATTCGATGAACGAGCGTATCGGGTATCCAGAGTTCCTCAAGGACTCGGTTGAGCTTTCGAAGGAATACGTCATGGTGAGAATTTGTTGTACAAAGTGGGGTTCGTTGATCGTCCAAGTCCGATTATATTATACTTCTACGAACGTTGCAGCTCAACATCACGGACCATCGTTTCCTTGAGAACATACTGGCGGTTCTGAAGTACGACGCGTACCACAATCTACAGAAGTTGAGGCAGCCGGTAGACAAGGACAAATGGTCGACCGAACCGGCGGTTGTCAACGCTTTCTACAACCCCAACAAAAACGACATAGGTTTGTAGATATATGAAAGGTGTATAACACACATTGACTTAGCGGTATTATTATGATCAATAATATTGCGTGTTTACTTGCACGCGTATGATGTTACAGTATTTCCCGCGGGTATACTACAGCCGTTATTCTATTCGCAACACTTTCCCAAGTCCCTAAATTACGGCGGTATCGGTGTCGTCATCGGGCACGAGATCACCCACGGTTTCGACGACAAGGGGCGCCAGTTCGACAAGGACGGTAACATGATGCAGTGGTGGAACAATGCCACTATCAAGGCATTTCGCGAACGCGCGCAGTGTATAGTTGACCAGTATTCCCGCTACAGACTTCAGGAAATTGACCTTTACGTAAACGGCCGGATGACTCAGGGCGAGAACATCGCCGATAACGGTGGTCTCAAGCAGTCCTTTAGGGTAAATATATCTCGCAGGGTAGACATGTCGATTTTGAACACCTTGGTGTACCGTATATGGCCATCGATTCATCCATTTTTGGCGATATACGTTACATGTACCTTAGGGTGATCCTTGAAAAGGTAATTTTTGAACTTCGACCGGATCACCGTCTAAATCGGTTTCACATGATTAAAAAATAATCATCAACACTTTTAGGGGCAGATGAAATCTACCGAACGGATTTAGATGAAATTTGGTAAAGGGGAGTTTTTTTGGATCGGTGATTAGTAATCTCAACTCAGAAATTGAACATTTAAACTGGCAGATCCAATATGGTGAACCAAAACGTAGGGTAAGGCTACGGGTCTAGAGTTGAGATAGAAATCTGAAAAATGAGGGAATTATTTTTGAATTACGTGGAGCCGACTTGGTGGACGAACCGGTCGAAATTCAAAAATTACTTTTTCAAATAATCGAGTGTTGAAAAGTTCCATTTAATATTTACCGTAAGACATGTGTTTTCTGATCAATCCAATAACTCGATCCATTTGCAGCATCAGAAGCAATCGAATTAGCCACAAAAATACAGTCAATCACTGATGACGTAATAAAATGAGATTTGTTCAAAAAGTTTGAACGTTTAACGTATAATATTCTCGACTTCTTTACGCTCGAAAATATTTTTCCCAACCGTCGAAACTAATCTCTCCATTCTGCAATCCATTCTCTGACAATAATGAACATTCATTTTGCAGGCTTACAAAAAGTGGGTTTCCATTCACGGAGAGGAGCCGCTGTTGCCAGGTGTGAATTTGACGCACGATCAGCTGTTCTTTTTAAATTATGCCCAGATTTGGTGCGGCTCGATGCGCCCGGAGGACGCATTGACAAAGATCCGTAGCAGCGTGCATTCGCCGGGTCCGGTGCGGGTTTTGGGCCCACTTTCTAACAGCCAGGATTTTGCGCGTGCCTTCAACTGCTCACCGGGCTCGCCGATGAACCCGACTCACAAATGCAGCGTCTGGTGAGCGGGACGCTAAACTGCAGGAATGAGTTGCAAACGTATTTTGAAAAACGTGGACGCGCTGCTGATCCCTATAATTCGCATCGCGGAGCGTACAAAAAAAACCGATTCTGTACGGTGAGAAATGGCGAATGATAAAAAAAAAATTTCCACACTGAAGGGGCGGATGAAAGATATACATACCTTAACAAAATCTGGAGAAGAATGACCAGTGTGACGTATTGAATAACAGACGCCTGAAGTCTAGTCCAAAGTAATTGTTTCATTGTCTTTTGTCACTGTGAATTACTTTCATCTTCTCTGGTTTTCTTTTGGACTAGTCAATTGGGTGATCGTGTGTAAATAACATGGATCTTCGAAAGCTCCGTTAGTCCGATAATGGAGGGACAGTGATAAAAAAAAAAAGGAAGACCGTCTATCTGTAAAATTACACATAAGTTACCGGCCATTCTTTGTCAATTTAATAATACAACTTTTCAATCATCACTCGGTGAATTTCGATTCACAACCAGTACTCTTTCCTTAAAATTGGTCTGGCTGGAGAGATCGGTAGATATAACGTATTGCCGAATGTATAATAAGAAAAAAAGCTGTTCAACGTGACAGATTTTTTTTTTTACTACGGCAAAGATTTACGAATATTTATGTACTTATATTGATATGATGTATGCTAATGCCACCAAATAATCATTTGATGATCTCAGCTATATAATTTTATACTTTGCTTGTGTTTCAGTCGAGTGATTGTAATCATTATACACGGATTGTCCACCTTTCTTTCTTCACCTGTAATTACAAGTTATGTATTCGTATAATCGTATTCATTATTGCGATATTCCATACGGTTATCTTACTTGCTGCAGTTGGAACAGAACGAAGAACTAGGCGACACTTCGTGGATATGGATAATTGAATCGTAACTTTTTTACAATTGATTCGATTCCCGCATTGTATATTTATGTGTAAATATATGTAGCCGTACGTTCCGTACCCATAGTGCATAAAGTCTACCTTATAAAATTTAATTTCACGTACTAGGATACGTAATATGATAACGATGATATAGTTCATTGGATATTTTTATGAAGCCTAACTTGTAAACTAATATACATAAATGTATATTCAAAAACTGCACTTACGGCTGTAAAAAAATTCGTAGCATTGAATTGTTCAAGCGCATGATATCTTTCACAATCAACTTGCCTACATCCGTAAAAATCCTGACAATATTTCAACAATTTGTTCCCTAAACACTGAACCATCTCACGAAACCCTGGCAATATCATTCCGTGTCTTTTACCAGGTTTTCGGACCCTGCGTAAAAAAGGAATATAAAAAAAAAAAAATATTGATTAAAACGTTATATAATCACTGATTGCACAAAGCGGTGAATTTTATCTTCCTACAGCAGAGATACTTACCTGTCAGATGTACATTGTGCTTGATTCGATCGAGGAAATCTTATTTTTTGGGGAACGTGGGAATTTAAAATATACGTATAAACCTGTGCGATGTGTAAAATATGTATGTACATACATATACGGCATACGCAGAGAGATATATGCATATGAAGAATGCCCGTTGGCAATGTGTATTTGTTGAAAGATTTAATCTAATATTGGAACATATCATCCATACATGGCATGGTTCATGCTGATCTTGCGTTTTGTGTAATATAAAAAAAAAAAAGGAAAAAAAAAACATGGTGGAAATAAAAATAATATACAACAGACAATAGGATTCGTTTCACCTTATGTGTACGCATGTATACGCGTAGTGTACCTACATCTTCACCGCACGCTGCAACCTACATTAATATCCATATAAAAATGTGATTTAGTCAAAAATTTGTACATATTGCACGGTCCAATAAGAATTAATTAATTAATTAATTATTAACAATTAAGATTATTAATGTTATTAATAATAATTAATAATAATAATGATAATATAACATGAGGAGAGTAACTTGGTCAACTACGTCACTTAAATACACGAAATAAAAAATCATCAAAATAACGTATCATGCATAATAATAATAATAACAACAACAATAATAATAATGATAATGATAATAAAAAATAAAAATAATAATATTAATCGTAATAATACAGTCAGAGCAGCTTATTGTACTCCTTTTCGTTAAATGGGTCATATTGGTCAAAGCGATAGGGTCTTATCTACAGCCGTTGATGGAACGCGCAGCGGGCATGGCTAATGCTTAAGCCAACCTCTGTTTATAATGTACAGAGACAGAAATTAGCTTTCGAATATTTACGTATGTAAGTCTCATTGTCAGCAAGTGTGTGACCGAATTGTGTTGAAATAATTATATTTTCTGTGACGTTACACGGTGGAGCGAAATTGTGGGACATAACGTGGATGTTATTGTTATTAGGATTTGTTTCTTCTTCTTATTCTTCTTTTCATTCTAACCGAAACTTGCGCGAAGTCATCATCTCGAACGTACAATTTGATTTTGTTTTTTTTTTTCGTCCAGCTGATCATTCAATTCACATAATCGTATTCGCCCTAATTTCAGTCAACGGAAACGAATGTCAATCGTCGAGATTAGATTATACGGTTTATTTCACTTTGCGCACGTACGTAGACGGCAGGTTTTCTTCTTCTTCTTCTTCTTCTTTCTTTCTTTCGTTCTTATTAGACCGGTTGGAAACGAAAAACGTGACGCGAGATTAAAGCCAGTAGTGGTGGTATTGCGTATGGATCTTCGGTGAATGATTAAATAATTATTATTTTAACAGCTTGTTAAAAATATGGGACATCAGTAAAGCCAATTTACAAAGCTTTCAATACCCTATATATTTCAATCCGCATTTCTCTATATATACAGTAGTATCATCAATATCTATTGCGCACTCTCCTACTCGCTTTCCCACACTCTCTCTCTTTCTCTCTCTCATTCTCACTCTCTCTCTCTCTCTCTCTCTCACGCTATTTCTTCTTCTTCTTCTTCTTTTTCTTCTTCTTCTTCTTCCTTCCTTCCTTCCTTCCTTCCTTTCTTTCTTTCTTTTTTTCTTTCTTTCTTTCTTCCTTTCTTTCCTTCTTATATATCATCATCCGTGTTTCCTCTTTATACACGACGTTACATCGCAATCGTGGTACCTTATCACATATGCGTACAGAGATAAATTAAATCCTCTCGAAAGAGCTTTCTCGTGTCTCTCTCCTTCTCTATCTCTCTCAGTATAATAATATTATTCAATATTGTAGTGTGCTTTACCACTGCTCCTTTCGACTTCTTCTCAATCGTTCATAAAATTTCCTCTTCACATCGTCTGCGTCTTTTCGTCATGTTAATCGTTTTCATTTCATCGAAATAACGACAAGTTCGTTCTCATAAATTCTCACCGCCGACTGGCGTCGTTAAAAAAAAAAAAAAAAAAATCGCAGAGACTGATAGATTATAAATGATTTACTAGAGCCGATAAGAGTAGTGGCGTTGTGTAGTGAATACAATACACAATAAATAGCAGTACAGTGCACCATGAGTGTGTCTTTACTACTCAGTCAGTCTATACGCCTCGCCAACAAAACTATCCTCACATCATATCAAATGACAAATACATCATGTAGCTTGACGCTGCTCGGTTTACTTAATAACTCGTTTTAAAATTATCCTACATTAATCGTTACATCGTTTTCTTATCGTGTTATGGTTTTTCTGTTTTTTTTTTTCTTTTTTTTTTCACTTTTAATCTTTTCTTTCTCCCTTGTCTCATTTTTTTTCTTCTTCTTCATACATATATATATATACACATATGTATATCATATTGATGTACACACGCTCCCCTCAGACACGCGAATTAATTAATTATAATAAAATTAATTGAATTACACGCAAGGGCTGGGAGAGTCGCACAGCGTCGCTCTTCTATTTAACCCTAAAGTGCCTAAGCAATATTATAAAATATTCCAATAGAAATAATGTTTCTTTACCAATTATCCGGAGAAGACTCCCTTTAAAACGTACAACAATTCAGTCTAATATTCCAAAGCACCAATCGTGATCCCAGCCATTCAATTGTGGGCGGATGACAGTGGCGGGAAGATACCAATCAGAGAGCTCAAACTGCTCCGCACCTTGCGTGAGTTGTCTAACATTGTTTCAATGGTTTTTTTTTTTTTATTTCAACATTTTTGAATTTTTCTTGCCCTTTGTTGTTGTTGTTGTTGTTTTTTTTTTTCATTTTCTATTTATGCCTCATTTTCGTCTTACGTTTCTCGGTTTTTCTTTTTTTTTTTTTTTTCGTTTACGCATCAATTTCGATTTCTTTTAAGGTAAGGTATATTTTCAAGTAATATAACATTATTTATTATTATTATTATTATTATTATTATTATAGACAAGATGCACTTCTCAAAAAAGAGCCCGCTGTGCCGTGCGTGTGTGTGTGTGTGTGTCTTGTGTGTATTTGTGTGAGGGTTTTGGTATCTTCTATTACGCGTTAAAACCAACTCGTTGACGGGTGTTGGCAGGCCAATTACAATGGGATATATATTACGAATGTCAGAAATTTCCACGTAACAATAATAATAACAACAGTGATAATAATATTAATGACGCGAAGAAGAAAAAAAAAAAAAATGAAGCAGCGCTTCGCTTTTTTTTTTAACGTTTTTTCCTGTTTTTAGGAAAAATTACGAACGAGCAAAAAGGTGATTACGATGACAACGTGTACGATGAAAATGACGACGATAAACTTTCCCGAACAAGTATTAAAGTTAAGACACAAACCTAGCGACGACTCTTTAAACACTGGCAGTGTCTCGACCTAAGATTTTCAGTCGCTTATAGCGACAGCAGTAAAGACCATATAACATCATAATAGACGACGAAAAACCGACGTGAACGCAAACGCCTTGGCAGTGATTTTAGAATTGCGATACATATAATATCATATGTAATATACATATCTTCTTTTTTTTTTCTTTCTTTCTTTCGTTTTTTTTTGTTTTTTTTTTTTTTGTTTTTTGTTTTTCGTTTTTTAAATTTCTTTCCTGTACGAACTTACGAAACGAATTCGTATCGATTCGTTCGCCAATATGAACGGTGGCGAGAAAAGAAATTGTGCAAAAAAATTTTGTTTCTTCGTTTGTTGTATAAATCGATCGATTGATCGACAGATTTGTTTGTTACATGTACCAAAGGTCGAGGGATTAATGCGTTAAGCATTTGGAATAAAGTAATTACCCGATCGACCTGCCATCAACAATCTGATTCACTCAAACAAAATGATTACACAGTAATAATTAACGTTATACAGCTTTTTGATACTGGTTCGCTCTTCCGTCAGTGGTATAAAAGTTCTAGGGAAAAAAAAAAAAAAAAAATTGGGAGCAAGGGGGAAAATTAGACGTCACTCGCGGATTATGAACTGCCTGTGTGTCTGCCCTGTGTCGTGTGTGTATGTGTGTGTGCATTCTCACATCGCATATTTATTTTTTAAATTATGAATTTAATTATATTATTATGTTATTTTTTAATATATATATATATATATATTAAATATATATATATATATATATATATATATATATTTATATAATACATATATATATATATGTATACCTCGTAGTTATAGAACTTACATGTTTACGATTCTTTCTGAACCGAGGAGCTAGTTAGCTAGGCAATGTTTATTCATGGTGTAGTGTGCAGTATTGTTAGTACACGATCTAGAGCTAACAGTTGGATACATATCAGGGTGATGTAAAAGAAAAAAAAAGAAGAAAAGAAAAAGAATATAAATAACTATAATCTTCCTTGCTCAAAGTGAGATTACTTTTTCTCCCCCCTTCAACTCGTTAATCTAGTTACCATTCAACTATTTCGATTTCAACTACACAATTCTAATTCTTCCTTAATTGATTTCACGATTTCACATTGCAGTTGACAGGTAAGAGTGCAATTAATGTTTCTATATTACATGTAAGAGTCTAGATTTTCCAAAGATTAAGCAAAGTAAAAAAAAAAAAACAACCAAGTTAAAAGAGTTAGGATGCGAAGTTGCTGGAGGAACAAGTTATTTAATTGTTTTTTTTTCTTAAGTTTTTTCTTTTTCAATACCCTGAGAGGTACCCATGTGTATTATATGAGGAATTATAAGAGTGGTTCGATTGATGCAGTTATATCGATTGGTGGTTGTATGAAGATGGTTATAATGGTGTTCTCGTGTTCACGCTTTGGTGTGGCAGTGTCTGCCCTGCGACATTACATAGTTGGTTGATCTATTGGCCAGGCACCACCCTGATCAGTGGCTAAGACATTGTATTGTATTTATCAGGGTTTGCGGCCAAGAGCGCAATCCCTTAAATGGGAGGGAGGTGGTATCGAACATGGTGTGAATGCTTAGCCGCAGATGAGGGGAGGATAAACCGTTAATTGTGTAAAACGACATGCCACACTTACATTACATGTCTCTCTTTCTCTCTCTCTCTCTACAGATATACACATAAACACACGTGTGTGTGTGTGTGTTTGGGTCTGCGCGTGCGCGCGCGAGCGCGTGTGTATATAAAAATATATATACATATACGCACATGCACGTGCGCACACTCGCACAGAGACGTATGTATGTAGATATACGAAGTAACGTCACTTCGAAATTCATCAAGGGAGACGATTTCACATCCGCGTGTATATGCACGCACGCACACACACACGCACGCACGCACGCACGCACGCACACACACACACACACACGCACACTTATGTATGAATTGTATGTATGTACGCTTTATGATTATCATGACGTATTTACTCGCTGGTACTTACTATAGTATAATACAACTGCATACATTTGTGATATAGCATTAAAGTTATTACAGTGTTACAACATCGAGAGAATGTTTTTTAAACGGCTTTTCTTCTTTTTTCTTTTTTTTAATCTTTTTTTTTTTTTTTCCTTTCGTTTTTATCAACGGTTTTACGTTTCGTTCAACTTTCGTTCACTGCCGGGGTCTTTAGTATCTCTTGCCACGGATTTCCTCCTGTTATTGAGATAATTAAGTGCGACAATCAGATCGCTATCAGCTTCACGCTAAATCACGGTCAAATATTCATTTTCACGAACGCCCTTCGAATGGCGGAGTTGTTCCTATTTGCTTAATATTACCATCCCCTGGTTTTTATTGTTTATCCCCGTACATCAACTGTTACCTCTTTTTTCCCCTTGTTTTGCTCCATCACGTGGCATCCAGTAAGATAATACGATTTTTTTTACTTCTGCATTATATATATATATGTATATGTATATACATGTATATGTGTACGTGTACGTGTACGTATAGCTACTATGAATCCAGATCATCATCATAATCATCACCATCATCATCATTATCGTCATGATCTCTTATGTACAGCACATTTCCTCTATCTTTCATTTTCGCTCTCACTTTCGTTCTCTCTCTCTCTCTCTCTCTCTCTCTCTCACACTTTCTCACTCTCTCAATGTCAGTTTCCCTCTCTCTTTCACGCACAATCTCTCTTTCACTAATAATAACATTATCTTATGAATTTTTTCGGATTTATTATTTTAAGATTTTGTTGATTTTATTAAAAAATTAAAACGGACGGTTAAATTTCATGTTTTTCGTTTGTCGGTGAGCCGATGTCCGCTGCTGAAGGCACGGGCTTTGCACTTGACTCGGGTCACCTAGCCTAGCTGACTGACTAAAACTCACTACTTCTTAGCCTTGCCTTAATTACTTAATCACTTACTTATGCCTACTCACTTAATCAATTAATTAATTAATTATTCAGTTAACTCTTTATATTTACTTATATACACACACACACACATCTTTATATATATACATATATATTATATATATATATATATATATATATATATATATATATATATATATATATATATATATATATTATATATATATACACACATATATATATATAACCGTATATACATATTATGTATACACTGGTTTACTTACTAGATTTCTACATATACTTCTCTCCTCTTCTTTTTTTCTCTCACCCTCTTTCGTCACCCATATCTTGTCCATTTGTTTTTGCCTTTTTCTCTCTTTTTTTTATATATAATAAAACAAAACATACATACTAGCAATATATTATTATGCTATGTGTGTGATATAGACTCTATCGTAATTATTATGTATATCATATTCACGCTTTGCAGTTTTTGGTATCGGCGCACTGCTCTACAGTGCAACCTCACAAAATTCCCTATCCTCTATAGTCTCATACCGTTTTGTTTCTATCCTAAACGCATTATACAGTTTTTTTTTTTTTTCCACATGTTATAATCCATTTACATATTATTATCGAGAGTAGTCGGGGGATATTAAATATATATATACGTATATATATGTATATGTACGTAATAATATATGTATACATGTGTATGTGTATCTCGTGTCGCGTATATGATATTATATAGGTATATACATATATATATATATATGTAACTGTATATAATATATATATACATATATATATATATATAACTCTACGTAGCTCGTTAGAGTCTCGGTACTGTCTCTACGTATCACAGCCTGCGTGCCTCGCCACTGTCTCGTCTCCTTTCCAAACCGTTCTCGCTTCCTTTATCGCCGAATTGCACTAAAATACACTCGGTTTCTCGTAGAAGTTGATTTTTTTCAAATCATAGTCCTCCAAAATTATTATTGTTTGCAGGTATCAGGTATGCGAATTAATTCCACGAAACAACGGCACTCAGAGACAGCGGCATTGGGAACGAAAAACTTCTCTCGTCGCGGTATCAACCTATACACGGCGGTAGTGAAGGAATGCAATTTGAAAAAAATAAAAATAAATAAAAATAGAAAAGTGATCATCATCACACCACATTTCGCTAGATTGCATACATGTACGAATAAACGAACCCTTTTTTTGGGAAAAGAAAAAAAAAAAGAAAAGAAAAAATTTCCGCAAAAGTAGTTACATATTACAGTGTAATATGACAATTTCAAAAAACGTGACCTTCGTATTTATTATTCGTTCCCAATAGCGGCGCACTATTATAAAAGTCACGGCGCCGTGGGACGCATACAGTAGTAGCCAACGTGACGGCTAATATTGAGAAGACAAATAAAAATTTAAAAAGAAAGACACTAAAAATCGGATGAAAAAAAAAAAAAAAAACCACAAAACAAACTAAGGTATCACGTCCCAGATCTCGGTAAGAAAGGGAGGCAGCTTCTTGTTTTTCAATTTCAGGCTTGTGCACAACTCGCTGTTCTGGTTACCAAGCGTTCGCAGTTCCGTGAGAACGGATAGGAGCTTAGCAAATATCATCCCCGACTTTGGCCTCCGCCGATTGTCAACATAGGCCTTCAACGCCTCGAGGTAGATCTCCTGTATTTTCTCCACCTTCCATCCTTCGACCAAAGATGGCCTTTCTGTTGTAGTAAGAAAAAGAGCAGCAACGATATTAAAATGTATAATAACGATTTTATGAATAAATTTCGACAAAAATTCAACAAGTAACCTTTTTAAGGGGAAGGGGGGGGGGACCACCACCTACCGGCAAAAATAACGATGGCCGTAAGCAAGGCGTACTCGGCGTTGTCGACCTTCATCGCGAACATCTGCCGGCAAAATCTTAGGAGATCGTCAACTGTTTCGCCCATTCCGGCGAGGCTATAGCTGTCTTTGCCATAGGGTTGGTTATTCGCGAATACGATACTGTCAGACACAGCGTCGTAGCTCCTCGCCATCCTCAGCATCATAACTTCGCTTGAGCAGGCCTTGAGGAGGGCTATTTGATCCTCGCGTAATAGTTTGTCAAACCCGGGTAACCTTTTCGCAAACTCGACAATCAGCTGCACCGTCAATATCGTTATCTCGGTGATATGCCTGAACCTCGTGTCACTCTGGTCTTCTCCTTCATTGGGTTCGTTCTGAAATTGGAAAAGTAAAAGGATAAGAAAAATTGCTTACATCAATATAGCAACGTTACCCGGTTTCTTTTTGCAATACGTATTTACAATGCGCGTACAGGTCATTTTTTCGGGTATATATTTTTGAATACGAAAATATATTTACCACATGTTTAACAAAAAGAAAAACTTATTCTTCTGGTAAAAAAAATGTAGCAGCTTAAAATAACGTACAATTTTAGGTTCGCAATATCAAGGAAAATATTGTTTTCCATGAAGATGTTAGTCGAGCGGATTCGAGCATAGGCGCAAGATCAGAAATCTCACTCTTTCTCTCTCTCTCTCTCTCTCTCTCGCCTGATATGTAAAATCGGATACGGTGATGATCAATCTTCTTCTTTAATTGTTATATCAAGATTCTTCCGCTTACCGTGATTCGTATGACATCCTCTTTGTTAGGTTGTTCGTACTCGTTCTGAAAGTAAACGAGCCTGTGGATAAGTTCCTCCTGCTCCGGACTGACGGGTTTTATCCCGTTGTGGGAATGGACGTTCGAACTGCTGCTGCTCCCGAGCATCGGAAGGTTTTCGGTCTCTGCCGGTTCGAGCTTGACCCCCATCTGATCGGCGCCCATGCCGCTGAGGCTTCCGGGCGATCCGTTCATCGTTGTACTGTTTGGTTTGTCCTTTTCCTGTTTCGTACAGCGTCGTGGCGACGCATATCGTGAGACTTACTTCACAATAAATGGCGTGAAATATATCGGACGAAAATGATTTGGGTACACGTGTACAACAGGGTGACCCAAGACTATCGCCCCATGGACTGCCAATGTATGTTTCGTGAAAATGTGCGACTGAAACATTTTTCATTTCTCGCAGAAAATTTGTAGTTCCGATCACTCGGAACGGAACAAAAATAGGGCTTGCAGATCGTTATTTATGACCGAATTGACCAGTTTCAAACGACAAAGGATCCCGCAGAATCATTACGTAAATTGGCACCCGATCGAATTGCATGGATTTTCAGTATGTCGTAGTACACATCCTCCCGATCCGAAAAGTTCTCATGGACACGAGTCCGAAAAATTAATATTTTCCGAGATACGGGCATCGGAAGAAAGGTGTCGAGATATTCATGAATAATAAAGCTTCAAGGGAGCTTAAATCAAACAAATCACTCAAAAAGCTGCACGGTTGATTCTCAAAGATGGGCAGGAAGCTGTGATCGAGACCATCGATGCATTGTTTCCATTCATGAACTCCCTAGTTTACTGGAAAGAGGTGCAACATCAGATTTCGCATGAAGAACGAGACCCTCCGATTCTTGCAATAATCGAATTGTCCTATTTTTCACGTGTGTGCCAAGTCCCTGGGCTTTAATAAGCTTTGCAATTCACGAAAATTGCGAAATCCATGGATATCAAAAAATTTTGATAACCTTCTTCCTAAGCCTGTATTTCGGAAACTACTGATTTTTCGGTCTTGTTTCCATGAGAACTTTTCATCGGGAGGATATATACCATAACATACTGAAAATCCAGCCAATTCGATCGGGAACCAATACCCATAAGGATTCTGCAAGGTCCTTTTCTGTCAGAAGTGACAAACGTTTCACACTCGCAGATTTTCACGATGAAGACACTAGTAGGAAAAAATTTTTCGTTGGTTGAAGGTCATTTTTACATCAATTTGATTTTATTTACAAAATATTTAAATTCAAGGTTTCGATCGGGCCCTGCCGATCATATTCAGGGAATACGTAATAACCTTTTCCGCTTTGATGTTGTTTAAACGGCATGATGGAATGAAGTGAACGTTGAATTTAAATATTTTGTAAACAAAATCAAACTGATGTAAAATGACCTTCAACCGACGAAAAATTTTTTCTGACTAAAATACGACAAGGTCACGAATAATACCTAAAGATGAAGAGACTGTCAGCCTAAGGGTCACCCTGTATATATGTATGTAATAGATATGTAATGTATATCGATGTTTCCTTACCCCTACCTTCTGGGCCTTCTTCTCCTTGCGCTTGACCGCGCATTGATACTCGGGTACGACGCATTCGGGCCGCATTCCAACGGTAAGACACTTCTTCAGCCTGCACTCCTGACACTTTCTACGCATGTACATATCAATCTCGCAGTTATTTCCATACTTGCACTGATAGACAGCGTTCTTCGTTATGCTTCGCCTGAAGAAACCCTTGCAACCCTCGCACGTGAGGGCGTTATAGTGGTAACCCGAGGCTCGGTCCCCACAAACCAGGCACAATTCTTCTTGCTGCCGCGGCGTCGGTCCCTTTTTCTTTTTAGCGTCACAGCTGTCCGCGCTGTACCCGTTCAAAGAACTTGGTGGTGATAAATCGTCCCTTCCTGAAACAGAGAAGAGAGAAAAACAAACGTCAGTAACGATCGGTCGTCGAGTTCCGAATGCACCGAAAGTGCGATGATTGCGACGAAGGCTTCAATTATAAGCTTCATTCACGAGTTTCCTAATTCATTTCACCAATGTCCTATATCTGTAGCAGCTCGAGTTATGATACCGGTATAGTAAAATGTTGCAACGAGATTCGAATACAACGATAATCGATTCCATCAGTCCATTAAGACGAAGGAACAGTTAACCGAATTAATTGACTACTATTATACTTAATGCTCGGCAGCTTGGACTCGACAGTTGCGTAATGAATCCAAGTAAATGTGAGGCAATTTCGACACCCGTTAGTCTTGGATGTTGCAGGAGAATCGCTAATTACTTGATCAAGTGTAACACCTTCGTTGGGTCGTTTATAACAGTCACCGTGACCCGAATTAATATCGTGGTAACACAGCGCGGCTATGAAAATTTCATCTTCATCGATCGTCGGAGTTTAAAAAGGTCACCACCGTACCAAATGTTAAAGGAGAACCTGTAACGCTTGTAAGATGTGATACCTACGGTTGCAACGAATCGCAGATCATGTAAAAGTTTCACCATAAATATTATTTACACGAGTGTCCCACTTGTGGACAATAAACCTGCCGCCTAGCGCCTCTACGACGCGATGTTGGTACAGTTTTGCACCGTAAGACAAAGTTGAGGCTTTGATCGTTCACGGGTTATACGAAATGGTTGAGAGGCGCTGTGCCGGTATAATATGGTCGCGCTATGCTGGAGTGTGTACGAGTTCCTGTTCACGGGGCAATACGCATACATAGTAATAAACTCACATGTAGATACTTTCACCAACCGTGACATCCACACGTTCCACCCGATGAGTTAGTTAGTTACATGCGATAAGAGAATAATAGATACACGAGAACGTTCCGCCACGTACTCTACGTACGTACGTACGGCCTAGAACTAGACCCAGAGCAATTACTATGGCCGGTGGATGTGCGTGAAACCTTCTGGAATTGCGATAACGAACAAACGACGGTACTGTTGGTCGAAATTGCGATATCAATGCGCATATTTATAACAAAGATATACAGGTACGAGTACTCTTATACGGTAAACCAAATCGGTTCGTCAGACCCATCGTGCGTCCGTGTCTCCTGCTTCGTAAACCGCGTTACTTTCACCATCAGGTAGTAGGTATACTTTCTTCATCTTACACACCGTTTCATCCTTTCGACTCTGTATTCGTGATTAACGTCGTGTTGCAATCTTTGGCTAACGGCACTTGTGATCAGTGAGGATTCGTTTCTTCCTCGAAGTCACGGAGGTGCTCAATCGGCGACTGTTCAGCTCAGAACGATCACGGATATATTTGGGTTTTCCAAAAGTCCGTCATTTTTCAATGGTTTTCAAACAACAACAACAACAACAACAACATTCTTTGCGGTACGGGATTCTTTGAACTGTGATATATTTGAATGCCGGGACAGATCTCCGTGTGAAAATTTCCAGATTTTTCATGTTATCATTTCGGTCACCTTCCTAGTATCAGAAATGAGAACCTCGGACGATATTGTTATTATTGTTAGTCGGTAGTCCTGCAGGTTAACGCGGATGATAGATGCTCAATACCGTTTCACCGAAGAGTCCCATTGGTCATGTAAATATGCAAAACTCAAGCGATTTACGGGTACCTACGGCCTGTAGGATAAGTTCTTGGTGACCCGAGGATGGATTTCATATTTATGCGGCACCGTGCATTAAAGAGAACGAGCAAGTGAATCATCGAGAGCGAGGTGTTGTGCGGCGTTCATAAATTTGGTTTAAAATCCACCGCCGTACATGCTTTTGTAAAATCTATACATCATGCGTCAGTCACAAACAGCTGCTTCTGACAGGTAATCGGCGTCTGTGACATTGAGTCAAAACTCGCTCGGTTGAGAGGATTTCTTAATCGTCGAGGGATCGTTGCAGACGACTGTTTGCCATTAAGTGCCCAAATATATTATATACGCGAAGGCTCTCGGTGTGCTTTGGGGAGACTGATCCCCGTGACATTTTGATCAACTTGAATCTTCTTTCAAGGTTGATCGGACGGACCGAGCGAGCATCGCTCACTGCGTGAACATTTCGGACGGAGGTGATCGAGGCCGGGTATTTTGAGTTGATAAAATAAGACATCGGAGATTCCAGAGTCGAACATGGACCAGGTGTACAATGGAATTACGTGCCTCAATCGAAGGCCATCCACGAGACTGTACTTATACCTGCAGAGTTATACCTCTACACCTATATCGCGATTGCGAGGAGAACAGGATCACTGCCGAGTTTCGCCCCGCAGGTTTCCGTGCTGGTTAGCAGCGCGTTGCGGAGCACTGAGCGGCCTTGACTCTGGTACCCACCTCCATCTTTCTTACTTGCGCAACCTAGCCTAACCACCCGGGACGAATGGCAGGCGAGCCAGAGCAGCCTTCGACTCTCCGCAGATGGGGATCGCCATTAACAGTAGCAGGGGAACGAGCGGCGTCGGCGATCGGCGAGCGAACAGCCGAGCAACAAGCTCGAGAAGCGAACGGAACGGCGATCGGGTTCGCGGTGAGCACTGAGCAGAGTACTTCTGCACGCTATATCCTCGAAGGAACCAACGAGTGTTATTATAGCATCGGAGGAACAACAGCAGCAGCAGCAGCTAGACCCATTTTGCAATCCCGCTCTATCGGTCGGCCATCTTGATCTTGTTTTGCGTCGCCGTCCTTCTTTCACTAGGCTGAAGTTAGCAACGTTAATGTTTGTGCCTTTAGAACACCTGAGAAAGCTGAATTTACAAAATCTCAGTTTGTCAACGCTGTATTAACGGTTTACGAAATTACAAGTAATCATAATGTTACAAAGTAGCAACTGTTTTCCAAGATGCATCATTACATCAACGTTAGACTTCAGCCTGATCATTCCTAATCGAAAGACAACCCGATTCTGGGCACAGCTCGTATTAAGATTTTGAAAACCCAGCACTCGCGCAGTGTGTTTGCAAATGATGTAATCGTTTCTAATTTTACTTGACATTTTGATCATCGCTATTATACTCTCCTAATGTTTATTCTATACAGAGCCGACTAGTCAGTCTGCAGCTATGTATTCAATGCGATAATACACATGTACACTCAAGAATACATCGTCGCGGTTTAGTCAGTATGCATAGTTGTAGAATTTAGAGAAAGAGAGAGATAGATAGATGGATAAAGGACCGGAGTTTAATAAAAGTACTGCGGTATCGAACTGCTGTACAGAGTTTAATCAGTCTTATAGCCCATGCAATGCGACCTCGGATGAAAAGTATGTTTCTCTTTTAGAAAGTCAACGCGCAGAAGAAGCTGCTGTACAAATATATACTCGTGTAGGTAACCCTGCATACATATATTCACATACGACTAGATCCGTATATTCATCTCATCTCAGGTCGTATACAGATCTTCGGGAAAGTTATATACTTAGATCAGGTGACACGCTTTTAGCTGAGAGTCTTATGATTTATGTCCACATGCTATTTGACTTTGAATCAACGTCGTCACCGAAACTCCGCAAAAATTATAATATCCGGATCAAATCGTCGTATTAGTTAATTCAGCACCGGAAGTGACAGTTGCAATTTTAATTTACCGATTGTTTCCTCAAACTAGACAGTCAATTTTACTAGATACGTGCAAATATATATACACTCAATACCACTGTAAGCGCGCAAGTCCCGATTTACGAAAAAGACAGTCGAGCGAGAATTCGTTGCGGTCAACTCGGGAAATTTCGTGGTTTCTAACCACGTTTACGGACTGATTATCGCTCCGGAGATTTATACCCGTATATTAACACGTAGCCCATTAGATGAAAAGAATCAAGGTTCGGAATGCACGCCGTGGTATAAAGCAGAAATGCAATGGTCCGACTTCCTTCTCGTAAAGCGGTTTGTTTGCAGAGCAGGAGATTCCGACGTTGGATGAAGCGAGCACGCGAGTCTTATGGTATGCGCGTCGGAGTCACCAACACAAATCTCGGACTTGCCCTCACAACCTGCAGTCACGCACGCATGCACGCACGCATCGCATTATAGTTGATATAGCGTAGTGCCAGCGTATATAAGGAAAATTGCGGTCCTCGCGTTGCATCGTAACAGCACAAGTTTGCGCAACAGAAATGCAAAGCTGCGTTATCCGGGTACAGATCATCGTCCATGAGTCATTACGCAAGTGTCATCGTTATATCAATACTACCACCTTCGCTAACGCCATAACTAGTTGGTTTCTCTGCACTGTACGTGTTACGGATGATTGTGCAATTCGGTGTAATCGATCGAAGATGATTTTAATCTCGGGAGTATAATGTAGGTATCCTGAAACGAGGAACGGTTCTCCATCCGTCGCCATTTTGTTCGACAGCGTGACGAAGCCGATGACGACGACAACAAGATAGGGCATAATATTATACTTGTAATTGTCTAAACCTGACAGGCAAACTTCCGAAGCGCAACAACTATATAAAGCAGCACCGACTTGTCTCGAGACGCTTCGGTGTGTTTACAACCGAGGCAGCTAGCGTAACGTCCAACCAGTCGTCGTTGTCGTTGTTGTTCTTCCAAGTTGCGCAAGACAATTTGTCCCTCCACCGTCGGTTCTCCACCACTCGCCAGCCCTGGCCTTGTCAGCGCGATTCTCGGCTCTCCTCTCGCCTCCACCTCCACCTCCACCTCAGCTTCTTCCTCTCTCTCTCTCGATCTCGTATCGTCCGTATCCTCCTGGGAGTAAACTTAGCCTCCATTCTTCGATCAACGTAGATTGCTGCAGCTCCACGGCATCCATCGCGAATGAAGAACTCGGTTCCTCCGGCTTGCAGAAAAGAGCAGAGCGCGTCCTTTCTCCTCGGTTCGCGGTTCTGCCTGCACACCTACACACCTCTCCAAGAAAGAGGCAAAAGCGGCAGTGGCGGAGGAACGCTCTGTTTCTTCACCGAGTTCAAGGATAAACAGACAGCCTCGCGAGAGGTTATTAGCCTTGCATCTCGTTCCGCCGGTCACCCGTAGCCAGCTGCACCGTCAGCCATCCGCAAAAAGTAACAACGCGGATTGCCAACAAGCAATCGGAGCAGCCTAGTTCTCTCCACTAAAAGGTGCCCGTAGGAAATCTTGCAACGTAAACACACCGTTCGCGACAAACTCGACGTGGTTTCCTCAGCATTTCTAAACTTTTCGACGTCACAGACCGTGTGAATTAACGAGCGACGACGTCGCAGCTCGTAGTCTCTTTGGGTCATGGCCACAATGTGTCGTTTATGGAAAGCCGATGAAGTTCTCAACAGAGAAACGGCACGGAAATTGCTGCGGTTTCGTTATTGCCACCTCGAACGCACACGCACAAGTTGTTACAATACAACGAACGGATACGTGTAGCCGACTGACAACCTTACCGAGTTATCACAAAATTGTTTATCAACGGCAGTTGCGCGTGTGAGACTGACTTCCAGTTAAAACCGGGACACGATCCTTGCCTCCTCGGGGCCATTTCCTTAGCTGGCGTGTACCGCCTTGTATACGTTCGGTGTACGTTCTAAATTGGGTCGAACTTTTAGAGTGTCGCAAAATGTTTGGACAAATAATACAAGTCAAATTGGAAACGGAAGAGGTATAAAGTAACAGCGATTGCGAGATGACCGTACCCTCATCTTTCGTACGCCACGCGATACGAGTATATCTAGTCCAGTTTCAATTGATGCCAAATTATCACGAAACAGATACCATTCGTCGCCAGTTTGTCATACCCTCTCTCGTCTTAAACGTCGCACAAGCCCGCCAGCAAGAGTGACCTACTGACCTAACCGATGCGCTGACTACACACGCGAACGAGATTAAACACGTATAAAACGCGTTGCGCAGAATCTCGGCGATTCGAGATCAGTATTTAATCTAGGTTCCCAGAGGGCGGTGCAAAGTCGTTCGCGTGTTTCGGGTTGTTTCGCTGATCTGATTGTAACTATTATTCACAAGGTTTATTGTGCTTATTTACAAGGTTTACGAGGTGGGGGAAAACGAGACCACCGAGTTCGATCGATCGATCGATACGTGAGAAAATCTCCATGTGGGTACGCACGGTATGAAGTGTCGGTAATTATTTGCCTACGTCGATTGCGCAATTGCGACATTGGCTCAGGAAGGGTATTACGAGGAACTGGAATGACGAACCGCGCATGAGAAACACAAGCTGGCGCACGTGCATGACCCTTTTCAGCCGTTTAGTTGAACGGCTCACCGTGGTGCAACGGTACTTTGAAGGCAAGAAGAAGGTGAGGGAGCTTCGAGTAACACGGTTCGGCTCTGAGTCTGCGATAAATGAATTTTGAAACTTTCTAGAGGATCGACACACGCGACTCATCGATACAAGAGAGCTCCCATTCGTGCGTAACTCCATTATTCATTCGTTATACTGTCACTTATGAAGCGTATCAATATGCTCTGGGTAGACCACGAGAGAAAAAAAAAAGAAAAAAAAAACCGCGCTGTCTTGAGATTCGCTGTTATATTGATGCTTTTACGAGGATAGTGCTAATAGTGTGTACAGTGTCGAGTTAAAAAATATGCTAATATTACGAGAACCGTTTCCCGGACGTTCTGTATCTGTACTAGAAGCTTGGTGTACTATACATCGAAGACAATGGCATCCGCCACCGTCGGCAAAATCCGTGAAATTAATGGCGAACGTTGACTAAAACGTGACACTCGGACATGGTAAAAAGTGAACTGACGACGACAAGAGCGCGGCGGTTTCGTTTATTGTTGTCGTGTACTTGACGATGATCATCGTGTAATCCTGATCACCGAGGGTTCGTGAGTAAAGGATGATGTACCACGCTTCGTCATTGATAAGTCGACGAAGTATGATTGTCGAGAAAGAAACAAATATACACGGAATGAGAATATAAAGGTCAGAGCGAATCCGAAAACCACTGCAACAGTGATACACGGATCAGTAAATCGTTGAACAACTCGATCGTCCGTGACGCGCGAAACTTCGCCGACCGACCGAAGGCGTTACGACTGTTTTGCGCAATAGCGTAACCTACTTTTTATCACGTTCCAAGAATTACGGCAGCACAGACTGTGGTAGGAGCCAGCGAATCACCACCGAGTCGCGGTCCCAGTTACCAAAAATGTTTCCGATCGTTTCGAGTATAAGGTCGATTGTACGAAACAGAGGAAAGAAAACGAGACGGCCGATGACAATTGGAATCTACGACATTCGTATAGTTATATGAACTGTGAAACGAACGCGCATCGCGACTGTGGATGCCGGTAACTCGCGTTATACCTTCGATGACGGGATCGCAGGAAAATATGGGGTCCTGGGTACTCAACAGGGTCGTTTCCGCCGTGACGTTGCGACGCGAATGATGCAGCGAAGAGCCACGCTGCTGCATATCCAAGTCCCAGAGTTGTAGGTCCTCGGCGTTTACGGCGCACTCTGGAGCCGCAGGGTGAAAATTAGGCGGCGGAGAAAGAACGCCACTGCTGGACACTTCGGGGCTTGACTCCTGAAACCCACCACCGCCCCACCGCCTTTTCACCCCGGCAACAGGGACGCGGGGGACGGCCAGCATCTCGGCGATTTCCTCGACCTTATGGGCCGCGGGATCAGAGTTCGGTTCACCGAGGGTGGAATCCTTGGCGACGAGCTCCGCACTCGACCCTCCGGAGGGCCAAGTGACCAGCATGTGTTCCCGGGCTCGTCTAGTGTTCGAAATTCCAAAACTGATCCTTCTCCTTTTCCTTTTCCTCCTCCTCCTCCTCCTCCTCCTCCCCGGGCACCACTAACTACCGCCACTACCACCACAGTGAGCACAATAACAAGGAGAAACTGCACAAACACCGAAACACGCTGAACCACTTACTACACACTGTACTCCGTGAATTCTGGTGAAGTGAACAAGACCAGTTTTCGATCCCGAGGAACACATCGGAAGTCAACTCGCTTCTTTATCCTCTACAGTAAAGTTACGCATGATTACCGGGAAGGTGATACTAGTACTCGAAGTTAAAGATCCTCAGGTGCGACCGGTCTCGAAACTGATGTAGCTGGAGCGAGCGCTCGGTGCACGACACCAGCACGCCGGCTGCCTGTCATTGACTGAAGGTCCGCGCGATGGTCGGTCGGTTGGTTGGTCGGTCGGTCGGCACGAGGACCCGGCGAGGAACGCGAGAACCACCAGCAGCCTCCCGGCACCAACGGCGATACTTTCACTGCGGGCGCGCGCACCCCAGTTTATGGATACCGGATGGTTCTTCTTCCTTACACTCTTGGTCCTCGTCGTCCCGATATCCTCTCCTCAATCTTCGACGACCCAAAGTCCCGACGTACACTTTCCCCCGTCGCGTTAGGAACACGTCAGACTCGAAATCGTACGCCAGTCGTGCCGCTCCGTGAGGTCCTCGGCGACCTACTGCGGAAGGATCTAACCCGGGAATCCGTCTACCCCGGGAGAGAAGAAGGCCAGTACCGCTGAATGGGTGCGCCGGTGCGCCTGACGAGGATGCAGGTCAGAGGGGAGCGGTGGGGGAAGCGCCCTCGCGGTCGTGACGTCACCCACCTGTTACACCCCGCCGGGTCATGGCCGTCGGCACCCGAAACGGGGCCAAGCGAATTAGTCCGCACACGACGACGCGGGCGTCCTAGGAGTCGTTGGTGTGGCTTAGGTGGGACACACACGAACCCGATAACCGCAGGTACCGAATTGCCATCCGGCCACCGCTGCTTTCCTCCGGACAATGTACAGGTACGGAAGCACCTGACAACCCAGCTTGAACCCGAGGAGGACAGTCGGCAGGTGTCTGACCTCAGTCCGGATTTTGCTCTCCCTATTTCTCTCTCTGTACGGTTTAAAAAGCCGTCTCAAGGTCACGCGCATTCTTGTCATTGCATCATTCCACCGCCCTGGGCACATCGTGTGTAAATTTCACGGAGTCAACGAATGCAAGTGTAGCACTGCTACCGGTTGTATCACTCAATGTGACCCCTTATTCATTTCAAGAATTTTTTTTTTGCTACACCTTCAAGGGACGATGATCATAGTACTTGCATTCTCTCCTGGACTACCACCCTTCAACATCAAAGTTATAACCAGTGTGCGGTTCCTGGCACAAATATACCGTTAAGTATCATGTCTGTGTGAAAAAGGTCCTTGTGGTCTCTAATGAATAATTGAAAAGGTTTGTAGGTTTCATTTGTCTCAAACACTTTCTCTACAACTGCTATGAGGTACTTTTACCGCCATCTATTACACCACGGTAGAACTAATACCTACTACGGTCAGGCAGTTGACTTTTTTCTTCGCATAACTTAAGGACATTCAACGTTATTTGTGCACACAGAATTTGGACGAATTAATAAAATACGAGTACTTACTAGTTATTCGCAAACACGTACGCGAACTTTCGAGTTTTTTCTTCGGCTGATCTTACAATTAGTCAATTACTTTATTAGACCATTTTGAATATTTTTATCGCACACTGTCGAGACTGTTTTTTATATTGAAATAGTATGAAAAAGTTTGGTTAAAGTAGTTTGGTTTTATGTGCAATGCGCGTCACAGTCGTAGCCCAGAATGATGTAACAGCGAAATTGAAAATTGCACTACTCGTCCTGACATAGTACACATTCCATTTCTATTGATGCGAGTAGTGATCCTGCGAGTTGAGCACCAGCATCTTTCATCCGACCATTAAGAACCTTCAATACAACATTTCTCGGCAGTTCCCTCGACCAGGTGACCTAGGAGCGGGTGAGCGGCTTCTCACCACGCTCGAGTATTTCCCGAGCCAATTACCACGGCTGAGAAAAGTCATGGAAGCCGGAGACGCTCGCAGGAAATGACTGTTATTTTTTTTTTTTTAAGAATCGCGTGAATTGAAAGGTCGTGTGTAGAAGAGTGGAGGCTGCCTGGGCCCATCACCGTATACCGAAGTAGGCATTGGTGAATTTAATAACCACGTGTTCAAGAGTGTGACGAAAGTCAGAAGAACTGCTGCTGTTTCCTCAACACATGCCTCCGGAGGGGCCTAACGCGAGTCTACGATCTCAAAAAGGCGCAGGCCGAGTCATCCATTCCTGAAGCGGACCGGAAATGAGGATTACTGGGATTACGGGGCCTCGTGAGGCTCCAGTGAACACAGCGAGGCTTTTGCCACACGCACCAAGGCCCAAGCTGTGCTCAACACCGAGACGGTCTTTCCCAGCTCCCCTCTATCCTATATTCTCTATTACGGGATAATGAGGGGACTCAGGGTTCATGATTCGCGTATAATTTGTTCGCCATGATTCCGGCGTCGTATACATCTGCGCCATTCTCTTAATAAAGAATATGCAAAACCGCCGTGGTTGGGGGCGCTCTGATATCGTACTACCAACGTGGAAAACGCCATCGAGTACTACGCATTACCATGACAATGGTCTGTGATTAAATCGCAATCACTGTGAATATGAACAATCGACAACCGCGGACTACGCATTAATAGAAGTTGTAATTCCCACATTGTTAACACCTCAGGTGCAGACCGGCACCGTATGTATATCCAGATGAACCTGTCAATTCCAATGCCAAGGTCCGTGCGCAGAGGACACAATACTTTTCTGGTTAAATTACGCCTCCATTCAACTCGCATCATATATTCAACGTCTCCTGCCAATCAGCTGGACGCCTGTGTCGAAATTCCTTTGAGGGGTTGATTTCCGTTCGCTTGCTGTTGCGTGCTACGAACCCACGAGCAACGGCTTTGGGTCTTGACCTGCATAGCGAAAGAGCTGAGCTGGGTGAGAAAGGTCGCCAATGGAAACTCCCATAACCGAGCGGCTCAACTGAAAGCGTAAAATGTTATTATACCATTCCTACGCAGAAATGGAATTCTCGTGCCCCCGATGCAGGTCAACTCGGCACAGCAAGGCACGCGATCACAACAGGGACAAGTTACGATCGACAACGAGCCAGCGGTAACCTAATCTTCCCAAGAATTCCAGGATACCCGTACATACATAAATACATACATACATACATACATACATACATACATACATACCTACCTACCTGCCTTTTTACCTACCAGTTCTCGACAGAATGTGTTGAGGAAGTATCCCGAGGGGGAGAGTCAGGTATAAAATCTAGGGTTTCTCGCGGCAAGCAAACGTCGGATGGATCCAGCCGACGCCACGTGGAATCGGAGAAGGAAAAAGTGCGTGAAACATCCTGTGACTAGGGCCAGCAGGATTCATATGATGATGAAAGCTAGGCCCACAGTCGTAAGTCTGACTGAATAAGTAGAATCAGGTCGTAAAGTATTCGCGAAATCCCCGCGTCACCGCAACCCGCAGTTTATGCACTGCGCCCGCTTTCTTGCCGTAAGTAGAAACATACCTGTGCGAATGAAACGGTAAGGTATAATGGTCAGAGCCTTCAGAGGTCCCCGAAAGCTCTAGACCACAAAGACAAACCCGACCCTTTACAGGATCTCTTGGAATTTCTTGGAATTTGAGGTTCCCCACTCCTCCAGGGGTTGGTGGTGGTTCGCTTCGAATCCGACGTAATGAAAAGCGGTTAAGTTAATATTCAGCGACTGTGAACTCACGGGGTCATTATTAACTGTCTAAGCTCCAAAGCATACATGTGGGTGCAGTAGATTTCGAACGGTAGGTAAATTTTCAAACGTTTGCTTTTGGCACTACACGCGAAAGAAAGTTTAATAACCATGCGCGCGGCATCGGCGTGAAAGAACTTTCGAAAGGCGGAGCCAAGATATTCGCCGCTTCTTTAAAGCGGTGAGAAATTTGATAGATCCGGGTTTCGCGACAGCGGCTCGAACCGTAATTATAAAAATTCCGACAGCTGTTTCTTGTGCCCCGATCTTTAAGTGCAATTTTCTCAGAAACCCAGGCGGATAAACAGGTTGCGCGACCTAAATTGGCAAAAAGATTCCACTTCCAGATGTCAGAGCTAACGAAGTAGGGGGAAAAGCACCCTCCAATCCTTGGCGGCACTCGTAAGTCTCCGAAATAGTAGCTCACGATCTACCGACCAGTCCTTATACCCACTTCTTAAAATTCATTCGCTTCCTCTCACTTCCAAGCCCGAATAACACCAAAGATCAAAAATATGGTTACGAGTCCCCTGCATCTGCTGCATGTTCAGGGTGACGATAGTTTCCCGTCGAAAACCTTGAACCATTTATTTCCTTTCTCCCCGTGCCCCCCGGGTTAGCTGGAAACGAAGCGGAAGTAGGGGGCGACCTGAATATCAAGTAGCTCGAAATTCTTCTTTCAACGGACCTAAATACACACCTCCGTCCCTTTCCATGTTTTTTCTTCTTCTTCCTTCTTCCTGCTTTTTTTTTCCCACACACTCTCTCGGGGCTCATCGGTAACTTGTGCGGCTCATGCCTTGGAGCGGCCAGGTCGTCTGGGGTCGGAGGAGGAAGACCCGAGAAGAGGGAGCCGGGCGGTGCTGACCTGCGCAACGGTTGATCGCGCTGGGTCAGGGACACGCGCCAGTTAAAAGAGGTCACCGGGGTCACGGAGAAGTTCAAACCAGGTCAGGCTCTGTACGTGTACGTCATCCGGCTATTGTGCCCAGGAGCTCCTTCCTTGGCAGCTGATACCCTGATGCTGTAACGATGGTCCATGAGTACAATAGATCTCTACGCCTGAACCATTATTCCGCATCCCCAAGGTTTCCCCGTTTCTCATTATTGCTCCATACAACTTGTTCACCGATCTCTCGGCGATGAGGAATAATTCATACCAAGAAATCTGCAGAACTTTCGGTATTTCGTGATCTTGCAAGCTTCGTTCTAAAATGGAATACCCTCCTTTCCGGTGTTGGCCTGGTGAAAAATGTGTTCCGCAAGGCGGATATAGATTGGTACATATGCTGCTTGTTTGGTGTTTACATATTTGTTCAATACACTTATACACCACGACGAATAAATACGGTACTCTGTTATGTTCCAGCTCTCCATCGCTCTCTCTGTTCCTATTTCTCTGTCTGCCTCCCGGGAGACCGAGGTAAACTAGGTCAACGGCGGCTGGATATCGACGTGGCAACCACCTGCACCCAAACCACTGAAATTGATCGGCCCTGTCGACGAGTCGGGTGGAGAGCTTATTTCTGCACTTCACGACCGTGATATAAGAGCGAAGCAGGCAGAGGAGGCTTGCATAATGACGGAATGAGCAGCCAGCGATGGATACATTGTCTGAACTAACTTTATACACGGTACAGGAGCTGCAGAGAGCGGTTCGTGGGAAAGATGAAAGAGCAAGCAGATTGTCTATAGTCAAGGTCGATCAGCCGATCGTGAGAATTATCGCCACTGACCCAAGATAAAAATAATTATTAATGTTCCGCATGAGTTGTATAATGTCATCATACTGCGAGAAAAAAAGTATTCCCCATTTAAAAAACTCACACGGTATAATAACATGCATTATCGCGTCAGCAAAATTTGACTCATTTGGGTCATTCGGCGGTTAGGACAGTACGCCAAGTTTCCGTTCGGCCACACTGAAAAACGTTGCGCAATTTGTGCCGTGCTAGCCACTCTTACTATTAGCAACTGAAACGCCTTAGCGAGGGTTAGTATTAGCTACAATGGCGCCGATTGCAATGCTCTTTTTACTCTGTCAGCAATGATCGACCTCGTATTTGCCTCATATTTATCCATAATTACCACTCCGAACTTTTAAACCATGATCTCCAAATGTATTCTCACTGTGCCTTGCCCTCTTCTGGCACTGACGCATTGAGAGTAGTATTTGCTGAAGAGAACACCGAATACACAACATTTTGTACGATGTACTAAAGATTATCTTTTTTAATTTTATGGATGACAGAAAGATCACGCGAAACATCCTTCAAAAAGTTTCACCCGGGATATCATCGTGAGTATATTCGGATCAGTGAAGTGTATGATACCGCGGCAATATTTTGATGGGTTTCTTGAATTTCCCTAAGGGATATACATCGTCGGAAGGAACGTATCGTTCCCTGTTGAGCGACATCGACTATGCATTTTCTCGTAACAGCTGAGTACCAAGTCTAGAGCCGTCGCTGTAGGTGATAAATTACTATCGCCCAGTAATTTACGTAACGCGGAGGTGATGATAAAAATGCGGTTTGCGACAGTCTCATTTTCATCACCATTGTCAGTCCGATAGAGCAAGAATCCAGGAGGTTGTGAGCGGGGAAAACAGAGGCAGCCTCGTCTAACTGGTTTGCGCTATATCCTCATCTAAGGAGCTCCTGGTAGCCTGGGACGAAGTCCACATGGAGGTAAGTACAAACCTGTCCTAGTCCCGGCGATGCGGTCGCATATAGTAAGCACCAGCAGCGCAGCACCGCCTGCGAGTCGGGAAGAAGGGATACGGGTATTGGGTCGGGAAGGAAAGGGAAGGGAAGAGAAGGTTGAGGTCTGAGTTCGAGGCCAACCTGCCGTTCGCTCACTTTCCCACACGGGTTCTAGCGCGGACTTCTAGGCATTCCATGGACTGCGCGCGCTGCGCGTTTGCTCCTCGATCACGGCGACTGACGGCACCAGAGAGCGAATGGTGACCAGGGCTGCGTTCACGCCGCAAGAAACATGCACGAACGACACCGAGGACAGCCGAGCGACACCGAACCTGGCCACGGCTCGTGACCTTATTAGGCAGAATATTCATAGGGCGAGTGACAACGACAAGCGAGAGTGTACCGACAACGACGACGACGAGTTTGAAACTTTCTCGCATCGCTATTACAGTGGCTCGATCGACTTTTTTCCATCGCAACACCGCCGGTTGCTTGATTCTCGCAATGAGCTAATACCGACTACTGTGAGGTTTTGCCGTCAGGTTAGTCAAGCGTTACCTACGCTCCTTGTCTGTTGGGTATCTTTTCTCTCGAAGTAGGTACAATTTAAAATTTCAAACACATTTTGCTGCTTGGCAAGAGTAGCTTGTTCACCGTGGTGGGTGAAGTAATTCTTGTTTTTTTTTTTTTACTATGGCTGCTCTCGTCAGGGTCTTACAAATGTTTAATTTCCAGTTGATGGTAAAGATTCACGCGCAGTCTTTCGCAATTACACGTACAATTAGAGTACGAAGTCGATTTGTTATACCCGAGGTCCAATCGACCCTGGGTATCTTGTAGAACAGTCAAAGACTTGTCGCTTGGATGTGTCTCAGATGCGGTGAATAAGAAGGCTTACGCATTATAGTACGATGCCTAGTACGTAGACGTAAAAAACATTGTACAACGAAAGCAATTATATACTAAGAGGTATTTCTGCGATTTCACAATGAATGCGTCGAGAGTCGTATATGAGTAGGTATGTGAATACTGAATTACGACGGTGGCCCAGATGCCTGGATAAGGCTTAGGCACCTTTACGCTGCTGGTAAACCATTTCCGTGAATTGTATTACCACCCGACGCTCTGCTCCTAAGAAGAGTATAAGTATACATATATATCAGCTTTCTCCCGCCTAAAACTACCGTAGAGGAATAATGAATTTGACTTGGACTAGCCACGTGCTCTACGAAGCACCGTTACGCGGTTACCGAACCAACGAGTTTTTAAAACAGGCTTCCATCGCTCTCGAGCTAGTCTTCAGGCTACCTCGCGCTTATCAAATTACAATCATCTTTGTCTTTCTCTCGGTTCTTATAACTTTTTCGAGAAACAAAACCGGCTCTTGTTCCCCTGTTTTCATTCCTTTTCACATATTTCACTCCCTTTCTATACCTGTTTAGTCATTCGATATCGTCAACCAAGAATAAAACAAGCTCAAGTTAGTATAGTTGCGAAACTCGTTCGTTCGTTCCCGAGTAATTTTTACGCCTGATCCAAGCGGCCGTTTTGAACGAGTTCCATTGCGTAACGTCTTGGCCTTTAACGAAACATCGGACGTTGTTATACCGAGACGGTATTTCATCGAAAAATTAGGTTAACGGACGTATCGATTCAGTGTTTGAGTTTCTCGTAGGTATGTGATGGATAGATGAAAGATACCTAACATCAGTACGACGACTTCAAACTGCAATGACAATTTTTTCAATTAAAACCTAGACAAAGCTTGATGCACTCATCAACCAATTATTATCCTGGAGTCATGGTGTTGTGAACGGCTACTAGTGACACATAAATTCTCAGCCTCTACAACGCGCTACACGATGGAACGCGGATGACGCAGACATACGCGGACTGTGTATCAACCGCACAACTCCTGCCGGTCGTTCTCCGATCCCTCCACGACGAGCCAATGTCGTCTTATCTTAGCACAACCAGAAACCGGTCGGTGCCTCTCAGCTCCGTGTTGTTGTCGTTACGTTCGTGGAGCTCTCAGGCATAAGTCACGCGGGCGTGAAGACATACCGCACCGTGATCGGTGGCGCCACCTGTTCGCTAAACCAGACATTAACCGGAGTCTTTACCTTCACTCACAGGTGGCAACGCGGTGGCGGCAGTCTTCAGGATCACGGCTGCATCGAGTAGAAAACAAAAACAACAGACATTCCGTAATCTGACCATTCCATTTATTAGTTGTCACGTGATCTAGAAAACGATCACTTATCTCGAGAAAACGTAGCGAGTGCAGTCTAATTGCCAGTTAAAGAGACTTATGTACGTTCGAATTAAAATAGGTTATAGGACAACAACTCTCAAGCAGATTGGAACGTAGGAATGTTTTCCGTTTACATTTTCTGATATTATCCTCTTTCCCTTATACGCCATACTATTTTTCCTAGTCCAGATATGACTCGGTTGGAGATAGAAAGGTAGGTACGGAGTCGAAGACGTTTGGCAAGTTACCTGACAGCGGTGCAGATAACGACTACGAGGAGGCGTATCGATCGGCGTTCACCTTACTTCCAACCTCAACGAAGTTGCACGCACCGATCGCATTTTAATTATCCACCACCACGTAGGATTCTTTGGGGTTGGCTCAAAGTAAGCAACAGCGCGATCTGAGGGTCGATACAGAGTGATGGGTACATAACATCATGATCGCGATTGAAATTGGACACGATCTGGTTCACGCGTCAGAGACTCCGGCAGCAAGCGGATGCGCCATTCAGATAATAGATATAACTGCGTCCAACGAAGCGACTGACTGACTGACTGACTGACTGACTGACTGACTGAGTGATTGACTGAATGGGAAAGAGATAGCTGCATATGCCGACCTACGCCAACGTGATTAGAGAACGACGTGTCGCACCCTCCGCCTTAATGTTGTTCACGGTGTAAACGTGGACACTCGTTCCTCAAGTTTGCGAGGAATATGAAGGTGCATGCTGAGGGAAACCAGGAGGACCGATTGCCGTGCGCGGTGGGACCATATGGCCTTACGATATCCCATATAGGCGCATCGATCGCGGATCTGCGGTTCCCACAATCGCGGTCGAACGAACGAATGTAGGTTGTATATTTCAATGGGTGGGTATAACGTGAATGCGCAACCTCTGACGTGAAGCCTATCAACCGCTGCTCAGCCAACCGAGCGAGCATTTTTTAGAGCTATACGTTACTCTCGGTGCAGTGCAGTTGATGATCTGGTTTAGATCTACCGGAGGGTAATAGCAGGTTCATACCATTATCCTACGTAGATTAGCGTCCTGCAGGGATACAATCTCTCATCCCCTCCTTGAGCATAAAGGTACATTGTACAGCGTGGATGGTAGAAATTGCAGTGGTCAGGCTCAGACGTACCCTTCGCTCTTTAATTCTGATCCCATGAGACGCTCTAGTCTGGCCGTGTGTAAAACCATTTCTACCACGCACTCAGTACGTGCATCTAGTCCAATCCACTTTGAGGTTTGCAGGATGGATGGAGTGCAGGTAGGTACCTCTGATCTAAACAACTGTCTTTCACCACTCAAAGCCAGCCATTCCGTTCGCAGTATTAACAAAAAAATAAAATAAACCGCTCGTTCGATGGTTGAAGGTGTTCTTTCCTTGGCCTGTGCCCTTTTGCACCACGATCCTATGTCGGTGAGGCCGGGAAGCAGAGGCGTCACTGCCCGTAGTTGTGGTATGTAGTTACATACGGGTGTTCGCCATTTGCATAGATAACCGCGAGTAGATTGTTTTGTGAGTATTTACGACACGGTTGGTTGTAGGCGGGTGCTGCATGGTGTATTAAAGCCGTAACGCTGGGCGCCCGCATGGGGCCGTCACCGACACGATGAGAATTACGACTTCTGCAGAATGTTTAGCAAACCAATAACTACCAACCGACCGCCTGCACTGGCACCAATCAGCTACAAAACAAACAGACTAGGACGGCTTATCGAACTTGTGTTGTAAGGCATGCGTGCGCGGACGTTCGATTTCATTTGACGTTAAAAAATGAACTGTGAAAAATACGACGACGAGTCTCTCTCCCTCTTTTTTTCGCATAGGCACTCGTCTATAATCCACCGGATATTTACACCTGGGTTGGTACAGGGTTTTCACGCTTTGCAGGTTATCGTTGGCAACCATGGCAAGGCAGAAGAAATGAACCAGGTTCGAAGGTAACCATAATGTGCCTTAAGCCAGACGATTAGTTACGGGAAACATACAAAAGATATACTATCTTACGGAGGTAAAAAGTTTTTAAACTACTTAAGAAATTTTTCACAAGTGTATTTCAATGGGTACGTATGTAACTAATGCTATTGCCGTAGAATGTAATGACGATACGAACCACGGCAATTACGACACCATCGTATTTGGTTTCATTGGAAATTGGGCAACCATCGATTGAATACGAGCTGCGACCGTTCTTTTGTCACTGTCACCCTGCAGCAGTACGCAATACACCGCAATTTCTCACCACCGCAACAAAAACCGTTTCGCAATTGAAATTCGGTCAAATATTCGTCAACGTATACTGTCGCGATTCGATGCCAAGTCAGTTTTTACATCCAGAATAATTGTTCAATTCAACAGAAATATACCCTGTATTCGATATATATATATATATATATATATATATATGTGTGTGTATATATCTCTCTATTGCTGCTTGTCACGCCGTTCACGTTATAGGAGTATAACTACCGACCGGGTATATTCCTCATCGAAGCTGAAGCCGGAAGAGCGACGATCACGATTTCGTTTCCTGATTAACTGCGGTGCTTTGATCGAATATCGAAACTGCGTACGCACCGCGACGCGCCATTGTACGTCGATAATGATAAGCGATGGAGGTACCTGTTCTGTATATTACTTGCGTTGTATTCCTTTGAATAAGTTCAATAGACCCGGACGGTACCGACGACACCGAAATCGGCCTGAACCAGGTACAAAAAGGGACGGCGGCGCTCGGTCATGGACATGATATCAATTCTGTTCGATTGTCTGCACAATTACATTTCATATACCTAATAGAGCGGTAATTAAGTGACGATTTGTCGCTATTTTATTACAGCCAGAATTGGATAATACTGCGAAATATTTCAGTTTCAACTCTAGTTGTTACAGATAAATATCACGGAAGGTGAAATGTTCAACACGATTCCCAATTTTGTATCAATTATCGAAGGAAATAAATTCCAAGATCTCAGTATAGAACGTACTGAAACGGTCATTGACTGACTGGCGTTTAAAGGCCATCGGAAACACGTGCGCGATATAAATTAACGCATCGAAAACATACAGTGCCAACGATTCCGTTCAAGGTCAGCTGTATACTTTCACGTTCAACACCCCATGAACGAATACACTTGAGGTCAGTGATTCTGCGACGCTAATTTCTTGGACAAGCCGGTCACGTTGGCAATGGAGAATCAGCCCGCAGCGCCACCACCGACCGGTCGCGAAACAAGCTCAATCTTCGTAAACATAACATAATCCGTGATTGTCGAATCTAACCCAAAGATATAAAGTAAACCAAAACACAGAGTTTAAGCCGATTTTTCGCGACCGGCCGGCGGTGGCGCTGCGGTCTGATTCTCCATTGCCAACGTAACCGACTTGTCTGTGAAATTAGCCGTCACCGAATCACTGTCCTTGAGTGTACGTTCTATTTGCTCACAGGACATTCACATGCCGAAAAAAGAATGCGTAATGACTATATCAAATGGGCTCATTGTTTATGTACAGAAGAAACCAACATATCGACACGTTTTTTTGAACGCTGCGTTAATTGAAATTAGATATGCGTATATATCTAATAGCAGTATGTTCAGGTAATAAACGAATATAGATCAGCACAATATTGAGCTTCGAGTCTTATCATTTACCATTACTATTCGTTCAGGTTATCAAATTTCATTTACTTTTTCAAGATTTTACGGTAGTATTTTCGATCGATCGAAATTTTGGCAACATACGTATATATGCATATATATACATGTCTCAAGTATATAAATTATTCCATATTCACGAACCAAAACAATTTTTGTACTGCGCATCATAGTGTGTTATATTTAACGTTCAACGTTTCTAAACTAGCATATAAGATACCCTAGTTTCACTACTATTCCATAAACGAAAGTTAATAACCCCGAGACGAAGAGAGACTGAAGGGAGTGGTGAGAGAGAAAGAGAGAAAGAAATAAAGTAAGAAGGAAAGATAAAAAAAAAAAACAGTGTAGAAGTAACCGAAAACAAAAAAATCCACGTGCGAAGTCTAATTTACTCACCAATCTTGCCGTTGGGACTATACGGATCGTAGCTGCCTGAGCTCAACGGACTGGCATATCCGTTGTTGTTCGATGCCTGTGGGATCTGAGGCTGTTGTGTAGTCGGTGCAGTCTGTGTCTGAGATTGCGTGAGTGGGGTGGAGTGGGCCAAGGGGGGTTGTTGCTGTTGCTGGGGTACTTGGTACTGGTGATGATGGAGCTGCTGTTGCTGCTGCTGTTGTTGTTGAGGCGTCGCGTAAAGCGGATGCTGGGTCGGCAGGGGTTCGGGGGAATTGGGACTGTGGGGCGCCAACCAGTCGTCGGGTCGTGGCCGCTTATTGCTACTTGCAATACCGGCGAAGAGTCCACCGGCGCTACCGGCGCTCTGTATTCCCGCGTTGTTGTTGCCGCCCCCACCCCCGCCTCCGCCACCGCCGCCTCCGCCTCCGCCTCCTCCACCGCCGCCGCCACCACCACCATCTCCTCCTCTTCTTCCTCCTCCTCCTCCTCCTCCACCGCCAGCGAGAGAAGTGCTGGCCAAGTGCTCGGGCGTCTCCGCCTTGACTCGGGGGCCCGCGGGCCCCTCGGAGGTGTCCATGTTAGAGGGCGCTAGCCGGGTAGCGGGGGCCAAAACGACGGCCCCAGCTCCCGCCACCACGGACGCCTCATCGTACCGCACCGCGACGCCGCCGCCGCTCACTAGGCTGGCCACCGTGACTCCGGTTTAACTGGCCGATCGGCGCCCACCGGACGCACCACGGTCAAATAAACGCACACCTCGCGTTCGCCTAGCGTCGATAAGTCGGTAAAGATGGTACCTCCGGCCGAAAAATTCACGAGGGTCATGCGAGGGATGGGGGGTGGGCGGGGGAGGGAGGGAGGGATAGGGGAACGGGGTTTTCGGAGAAATGTCGCTTCGCCTTCCTGTTTGGTTTTATCGTTAAACTCGGCGAAAAGAAGGCCGCGTCCCGGAAACAACGTCGTTTTTCGTCGCACCTTCTTTTCTTTCTGTCTTTCTTTTTCTTTTTTTTTTCCCCTCCCTTCTTACATACAACAATTGATCGTAGAAAAACTAAACAAACTTTTCATTCTCGGACGTTTACATCCCGCGGCCGCGTTCTCCACTGTCGCTTCTTCTTCTTCTTCGTCTTCTTCTTCTTCTTCTTTTTCTTTTTCTTTTCACTCGCGCCAGAGCCTGATGAAACTGCACGCGTCACTTTATCGGGGATTACCTTTCTCGCACTTCACTCGCCGAATACGTCGAGGGCTGATTCGTGATAACTTTTGTTACTGTTCAACCTCTTTTCGATGTTGCTTAACAAACGTTAGTTTTCTAACGCATCTTTGTCGTACTCGATACCGATGATATCTCCTTAGACCTATACCACGGGTTGCGAGGTAAATACGATCGGTGTATCTGCAACAAAAAATACACAAACGTGGTTAGGAATATACCATAAACTAATTTGCTTCGAATCTATAATTGATGACATCGTCTTATTGATACATGATACAATTAATTATTAAAATTTTGCAATTTAAAAACTCTTCACATCAATCTTTACACAATACATACGTGTATATACATATATACGTTAACTAAAAAGTTGTTGGCACAGTGCCTGTCCTATACAGGGGTTTTCGTCCGATAAACTGATGGTGATCAAAAATTAATACTTGCGATGATAGATTTAAATATCGAACTAACGTTTTATACACCAACAGGTTATATCGCAGAGCGTTTGCTTACGCAGCGTTACAGACGTGATAAATAAAATTACTGTTATTGTGACATCATTTGCGTTGATCTTATACAATTCCTCTCCGTATTCAAATAAAAAAATTTTTTTTTAGTTTTTTTCATTTATAAAGTATTTTCATTTCCTGTAATCACAACGGTAAAATTATTCTCGTCATTTTAACGGTAGGCATAAAACATGGTAGAAAAATTTTTTCTCATCGTAAGAGAACAACTACTCATGACAAAAGCGGAGACAACGACGAAGGTTGAACGTACATTATAGTGAGGAAATAAACAACTATGAAGTAACAAACGTCTACCTTATCCAATTTCTCGGTAATAACCTGCGGCGTATATTACGTATAAAAGATAATACGACCGTTTTTCGCTAAACTTTTTTGTCTAGATAAATTATCATCGTTCGATGTGTCAACGTGTAATAATCATTCGGTGCGAATGGTGGTGAGCTTGAGTAAAGCAACATATTTACTATATAGTGCATTGGAAATTAATCCGAGTACCTAAATTTGAACAAAACACAACCTAGAATATCGACAATATTTGAGAAAACATTTCACAATTAAAACATTCGAAATGATTGAATCCGGGTGTTATTTTTACCACCTTAGCGACATTCAAAGGATTGCCTAAAATTATTTTACTAATAGTTATCTTCCGAGCGTATATTCGATAGTACGCAGAGCTTCATCGGGTTGCAAGTCAGGATTCTAGTCTTCTCCTAACTTTTTGATTCAAACGGTCATGTCGAGTCGATTTGTCGTCAACAGTACCATGTATAAATATTGCAGATGCGCACACGTGGATCCGTATCAACCATGAACGAATTATACCGTGTGACGTGTATAAGAAGCGAGTCAAAAGGGGGAAAATAACCGAAAACGACTTAGGTCGAAAATCTTATTTCACCATCGATCGTAAGTGAGAGATAGTTGGGTTCGATGCGATCGAAAGGATTAAGCGAGTTCCATTCGCCCAAGGGTATAGCCACAACAGATTTTTACGTTCATGCTAATCACGCTAATTCCGTCGGCGAGAAATATGCTTCCCCTGGCGGCTAAAGAATTTCCGTAAAACAGCTTAAAACCCTAGGTTATAACTGTGGCTGAAATAATTCAACGCACCTGTCCAACACTTGTTACGTATTAGTCCGTTCGACGGTGAACAGCAATTTCAGGTTTTGAAAGGCGAACGATTTTACAACTTTATCGCGAAGTCACCTTGACCGAATCGCGTGAAAATATCGACGTGATGTAAAACCCGCAGGTTGGTCGGTCAGTCGATCCTTTCCCGATCCGAACCGCACTCTGTTATACCGGGGTAAAAATTTCCGCGTCGTTAATTTCAACAGTCGACGTGTCTCTGCGCGAAGCGAACACCGTGACGCAGTTGCCGAAACTGTGGAACCAAGGCCCCCCCCCCTCCACTCGGGGCCCAACTTTCTACGCAGCTATGGGCCCGAAAACCAGGAGTCGTTTACTCCCACCGTCCCTCTCCGTCCGACAGCTCGGAACAACCAGCGAGATCTTCACAAGGAGCGTATAGTATTCTTCTTCGTCTCGGGTCGTGGGCCACTGCCCCAGTGGTCCCTCGGGTACGTGGGCCGAGGACTGCGTAGTCATACTTTTCGGGAGAGTCGATTCGGAGAAGCGTAAGTAGGTGAGGAAAAATCGAGAATGAAATGTTTCGATTCGATAATTGAATTGAAATTTGAAAAATTTCAAATAGGTTGCAGGTCGGATGAAAATCCATATTTTTTAACAATTTTACTATCATTTTTTTAACAAAGAGATAGCAGTCGCGCATTGAGTATATTTTCAATAATTTAATCTTTCGAAGCTACCGCGAAGATTGATCTAGAAAAGTGCGAGAACCGAGAATGCTGGAATGATGAAGAAGAGGTTCGATGTCGATGCTGCATTTTAAAGCGTTTCAAATCTCGTGTAGATTCGTTTGATTTCACTCTATCGTGCCTTATTTTATTCGACAAACGTTTTTTTCTACCAATTATGAGCTGAAAGTATAATTTTCATTTATTATCATGGCATTGTTAAATATTTCACAACATCGCAACGGCGTCGATTGTGGTCAATACAATAGCAGTATTGAATTAACTATTAAACAGGAATAGAAAATCCGTTTCAGTAATATTGTAGAAAATAAGTCTTTTGAATAAAACGAGCCATCGTAGAGTAAAATCGGACAGATCTACTTGGTTTTTAAAAATCTTGAAGAAATTTTGAACGAAGCATTCCGTGGCAATTTTTTTTTTTTTTTAGAAAAAAAACTTAAATCAGCAACGTCCTGCTTCAAACGTTGTTTAATTTTTTTGTTTTGCATATCCGTATCGAGGGATTATTGTTCTGATAATTCAACTCAATTAACCTTTGCAGCTGCATTTGTTCAACCCAATTATTATAATCTCTTCGTTTTTAAATTGTTTTGACTGTACACCTGCCAAATCTCAACGTGGATGGTCCAAGAGCGTCCAGCCGTCATATAACCGCAGGCGTCGTTTTAATTTTTGTGTTTTGTTAGCGGCTGCTGCTTTGACGCACAAGCCGAGAGGAGAAACGGGAATCTTTGGGATTCCGACCTCGTGAGAGAAAGGAAGGATACCGAGGGAGGAAATCGGAGAGGGAAATCGGTCCGAATCTTCCGGGGTCATTGATCGGTTCAGTCTTCTTCGAGATTTCGAGCTTTCACGGCCGTAAAATTGTGTCGAAGTTATAGTAACGTTAACGTAACGAATGATCGGTAAAGAAAAAAAAAAAAAAACAATGTCTATTTTGCAACTTTAGTATTGATTTGAATTGCATAATCACTTGAATTTACAAAGTATGAGTAATATCTGGTTAACCTAAATTTTTAAAATCATAATCTTTCATTACGATGCATAGTCACATTAATTAACGCTGCAAACTTTAACCTCGTTGTTCTTCAAATCAATTTGAAATATAATAAAACACTTTTGAAATAGATAACCATTTGAAATGTCGCCCAAATCCTGGAATTCGGAGGGGGGGTCACAAATTCTCGACTTCAGATTTCCCTGACTTTTCTTTACCTTCTGTCGAAAAGGAATCTGGATTACTCGAGGACAGTATAAACAGGACGCAACAGTGAAGCTTAATAAACTGATTGACCAACTGCGCATGCGCGATGTCTGATTTTCACGCAGTCTGACCAACTCAAACTTCAGCTGTGAAACTCAGCTTACTGATATTATACAGATGATGAAAGTTTCTTCAAGTTAAACAGACTTAAAACAATCGATACAGCGATTCGATAAGACTAGGCAAACTTTTATTATTAATCGAGTAACCACCGATGACTGCTAAGATTTAATTCGTCAGTCGATACGTGAGGGTTCCGAAAATATCGATATCCCGTTTCGAGTCAAGTTGGCTACCCTGTCTTGCGGGCGAAAACGATAATCTCGCCGACCAATAGAGTTCGATTATTTGACGCATGCGCAGTTTCACTGTTTTCACTCGGGATGGACCGAATCATAAACCGTACTTCCGAAATTCGAACGTTAGCTTTAGGTTCAAATATTTATAAAGGGCAGCGCACCCGGTTCCGTCCCACCTGAGTGACTCGGGCGGGTGCTTGCCATTAGCGAGTGAATTCCGGGCCGTCGGAAAGGCCGGATAGAACGATAGCCGACGTGCCATAAGGAGAGTGAAAGGTCTTGTCGTCGGCGCCCTTTCGATGTCCTTTTGGCGACCCGTCGCCGCGCTTTGCCTGCCCTTTCCATCAACTTTCACCATATAATCGGGGAGACGACGAAGCCAACTAAAAAGTATAACCGGACCCAACGAACCGTTCGATGAGTATACCTCGTTCGTTATTCCAGTCCACGTAACACCCTGCATTTGTCCTTTAACCCGACCTTGCAATTTGCTTGTTCTTCATCCGACGAGAAGGTCCGATCATTTTTTTCCTCTCCAGATCAAAAAACATGCTAGCGTGCAATCGTTCATCTCCTCGATCTAGACTCGCGGTTTGGCCAACTTTATTACCAAAATAAATATGTCAGTGTTTACAATTTTTCTAGCCGCGATGAGAGTTTCGGTGCTTTATCTTGACCCTTGAATCAATAGGTTGAAGGCAAATTTTACCTTATGGTCTATTTCTCATAATCAGTGTGTAAGAAAAAATAATGACAGAAACTCAATAAATCATGAAATTCTAACATCAAAAAAGTTTGGATTTTTAATTCTCCGTCAAACCTGCACGATCAAACGAAACAATAATGAAAAAACACGAATACCTTACTTTATAGTCTTTCAAACCGTCACATCCAAACCAGAAACAATCGCGATAATATTTCAGAAGTAATCGAAGATTAAAATTACACTGTTCCAAGTTCAAAGCTTTACTCTATAAGTCTCACGTTGTTGTCATTGTACTATTGAGCAGCAGCACATTTATTACATAACAAAACTGCTACGTTACGCAAGCTGAAGATAAAAAAAATTTAATTATACGCATATAAATGTAACTACTTCCATGCTGATCGTGACCGCAAACTTACAATACTGCATACATACGTACATTGTAAGTTTGTGGTTACGATCAGCATGGAAGTAGTGACATTCATAAACACGTATAGTTAAAGCAATAGATAAAATAAATAAATAAATAAATACTAAAACAAAAAATAACAGCAAAAACACCTGATACCGAGACATTTACTACCGCATTTATAACAAAGTAAATGGAAAACTTTCAACGGATATAAAATTTTTTATTACATCTTTCCATCTTTAGTGACTCGCACACGTGCTCGCGTCAATACTTAGACCAGTTTTTATCAATTAAACTTGAACGTTTTTCTACTTGTGTCATATGGACCCGTTCTCTCTCCGATATCGTATGATGTATACGTGCATGTATGTATATATATATATATATATATTATCATACGTAATCATCGAATATACAGTATTCAGATTACGTGTATGTTACGTATACAATTTGAACGAGTATGATACGATAACGCTCGACCCCCCATCGTGCAGCTGATCATTAATCGTGACACGTGCAGCTGTGTTCCAGTTTACCCGACACTGTACAAACAGTGATTTCGAATGGATTTGAAAATTTGAGAATATTTCTTGGCGCCTCGATTCGCACCTGCACGACGACGAAAAGAAAAGAGATTAAGAACGAGGAAATATCAGATTCCCAAATTTCATCAAGCGTTGCGAGATGATCGTGAAAGAAGAAGAAAATAAAAAAAAATGAACTGAAAAAAAAAACTGAAAAAAGAAAAAGAATGAGCGCAGTCAGGATGAGACACGTGGTGTTTTTTCTCCGCGCGAGTATGAAGTCATCAACGGAGAGAGTCAATGTCCCCGCAGTGCCAAAAACGCGACGAACACGCCGCGGTTCGCTAGTCGAAAAATAACTGCCAATAAGAGGTACAATAAAAAGTAATAAAATCAATTAACGATGAGCAAGGATCGTACGCCGAGGAGTATGAGGAGGAATATGCAATTGAATCGGCAATCCAACGCGTTTATTCGTGATAAACAATTCGCGTACATCGAACCCGGCATACATGTGCGTACTCAACGCGTCATCGTCATTATTCCACAAGTGATCTACGTTTCGTGGGAAATCAACAAATCCAGGACAGGCAAGAAAGGATGCTCGAGTAATTCGTGCATCTGATTTTTTTAGGCAGTATATATTAATACAGACAGAGATTAATAAGCGGAGAAAGAAAATAGCAAACATGTTTGGTAGAAAGGTGTTTTTTCTTTTTTTTTTTTCATTTCTTCTCATTCTTTGTACCGCATGCGAAAAACACTTGTTGCAAATAGCAAGAAAATAGTCTAATTCCGTACGATAGTATTTACGATGATTTGAAGTTCATGGTTATGAAAATATTTATTTACAGGATCAAGTTCTTATGACGTACCGAATGCGGTTGAGTGGTATAACGATTTAGAAGAAGAGAAAGATAAAAATAAAAAATCACGCTTCTTCCCAGTGTTATTTCTGGATGACTTTCGTGTTCCAAAAGCGATCTTTCTAAATTGAATTTATTCAAAGAACTTATTTTGCCGAAAATCAATACTCTTTGCTAATTCAATAACTAAGATTCTCGTAAATTTACGATTTATCATTTATTACTATAATCGTGAGCTACGAAAAAATCTTTTCAAGTGTTGAAAGAGAGGGAAAATAAAAAAAAAAAAAAAAAGAAATAAAAATTTAGGAATACTTAAAATTGAAAACGCAAGTTTCGTATCGTACGTCGATTCTGAATTTTAAATCTCTGAGAATTGTTAAAAAAAAATATTTACCAGATTCTACCTCGTTAAATTTCACTCAAACTTTTCCCAATTTTTCAAAGAGAACTTGATACACCTTACGAATATGAAAAATTTGATCGATACTCAAGAAACGACTATTGCTGATACGTCCGTGAGTATGTCTCGCGAAACAGTAAATAATATTGAATAAAAAAAAAAAAAAAGTCAGCACTAGCATACGGACAATCATAAAATCTCCTTCACGAAAGAATTCATTCGTTCTCCGTAACATCTTTCAAATTCCACGTTCACCGGATTGCCCTACCAGCTTTGCTACCGCAAAGCAGCGGTTCGTTTCGAGTTGCGATGAATTTTGGTTATTTGTCCCCTGGACCGGCGCCAGTACGCGTCATCGTCATCACGTCTCCCAGGAGGCCAAGTCAGCAAGCAGCCTTTGAATGGCGCGTGCCAAGAAGAAGAAGAAGAAGAAGAGGAGGAAAAAGAAGAAGAAGAGGAAGAAGAAGTAACCGGGAGGCGATCAAGGAAGACGGCAGATTTTCTCTCTTCCGCTACTTCCGTCCGCCTGCGGCTGCCGCTTTATACGTACACCGCGTCATCGTCGCATACACAACCGCGTTCTAATTAATGGCCGTGTACGTCTCACACGCGTCGCGAGAGCAGACCGCCTGACTCCTACGTCGCGCGTCCTTGCGTTGCGGCTGGGATATCGAACGCTAAAGAACCGCGAAGCCCTGACCCACCCTAAGCGTGCCAAACAAACGAAGGATCGGCGACCGCGCTCTGCCTATACCCCCACTTTTCCGCCAGATACGTCAGATTTCCGTCATGAAGCTCATGACGTAAGAGAAAATAAAGTGTGTCGTAAGTTAAGAACGATTTTCGCTCATTCTGGTAAGATCCATGTGAAAGTAGCAATAAAATCCCTAGAAATTAAGTCACTAGACTAGTAAAACCTAGGGATTTCAGAGTCCATGAGTTGGAGTAAGGAGTAAAAGATTTCAGTTTCACTTTCTTGCTTCTTTCTTCCCTCTCTCCTCGACAGTTTACGGAAGTGGACGTGTGTAACAAAAAAAAAAAAAATGATTCTAAAATATTGCCAAATATAACCGACAGTTAAATAAAATATTACCAGTGTTTTACTCAAATACATCCACAAACATATCCAAGATGACGTTATAGAAATCATGTAGATATAGGTTACTTGAGATTGCTTATTCATTTCCGTATATTCTGTTAAACGAAAACGACAAATTTTGGAGTCAAAAGTTGGAAATATAATAATATTGACACCGATGGAGAAAATATCAAGCTTGTATGACGTCACGAGGTTCGTAAGCTTTTTGGAATCTGAAATTCCCTGACTTTTCACAGACTTTTTCCTGCTGTTAGCAATTACCTAAGTTTTTCTGGTTTTCCCTGTGCGTACGAACCTTGCCTGACCTTGGATATGTTTTGCGAATAGTTGAACTAAAGCGTGTGCGCATTGTCTCGTCTTATTTCCTTACATCACGACGAAGCTGAAGTTAGCAGCCGGAGGAGTCCAATCTTTAGAAGTAATGGAACACATGTTGTAAAAAGTTATCAATGATCCTTTTCGTCGTGGTTGTAAGGGTTCAGGTATCAATATTAAGGGGGTCCTCTAGTTTCTCGGCTGTTTTTTTATGGCTTTTTCAACAATTTTTTACGGGCAAAGCATCGAAATAATCAATCTCATTGTTTTTGCATAATCTTTATCAACATTTAAATGAGCTTTACAAATTTTTTAAAGTCAAAATATATAATAGAATAGCAGCTATAGTGGCCGACAGGAAGACATCAAGTAGAAGAGGTGCTTGACGGTAACCAAGATTGCGGCTGTTCTGCTTATCTGAAATCAAAAAACCAAACGGCATTTTAATCTTCATATTCAAGACTAGCGATTGAACTAGAGTGAATTTTAAATTACAAAAATTGACATTTTTATACACTTTTGAAAATTACATTCTATTTTTTACTCATTTTTTCTTAAGTTTTTCGCTCGTACGAAAAAAACTATCGAAGCAATCATGATAATTCTAGTTCAATCGCTGGCTTATAACATATTAAAGATGCTGTATAAATTTGAACAAGATCGGTGCAATAGTTTCTGAAATATCGTGGTTACCGTTTCGAAAAATGGTGTTTCGAGAAAAACGCGTTTGAAAGTTCGCGCATGTGATTTATACTAAAAATTCCATCTTACCGTCAATCTGCTATGCCTGGACCATACAATAGGCCTTCCTCTTCTTCTTCGAAGTCACGCAGAGCTGCTCTGTCTTCTCTTTTCGCGATTCGGGCCTGTTTTACAACATCGCTCGTGCGCCTTTCTGAACGGTCGATCCGAGAGCTATCACGCTGTTCAACATATCCTTTAGCTTGTGGGCCAATTTTCACTCCCATGGTTTCCAAGGTCTTCAGGATAGGTTCGAATCCTTCGTTGAAGATGATGACAGCGAGAAACGTGGCGATTTCAACCACTTTTGGCCCAGAATGGAGGTGCTTCGGAGCAAAAGTCCAGATTTTTGGGCATGAATCTATTTCTTTTCTTTCTCACACTTGCACGCCATAGAAATTTTAAAGCCCAATCCTCGTATATCACGTTGATGGAAAGTCACCGTACTTTTGCACTCTTTACAAATAACAGCCGAAGAAATGGTTGAAAATACACTCACAAAATTCAAAATACAATACAAAACAGTCTGTTCAACGCTCACTTCAAAATTTTTATTTTGACGAAGTTTCGTCGCTGACGCCGATGTAAACGACTTGTCTTGTTCAAAAGTGTGTCGGTTGCCTGCGAATTTTCGCTTTTTAGGTCCATCGTAACGAGCCGGGGCGTCTCTACTTCCTTTCATGAACATTTTGAAAATTATTTTCAAAAAATCAGCTACGTGCGACTCGCAAGAGAAAATATAGTACGCTTCGCAACTGCCACAGCAAAACTGAACTAAAACTTCACGGCGTCTTAGTCAATATTCGAAAGCGTCTGTCAATGGTCTCGGCTCCCCTTTACTCGGGCCTAATTCACAAAAGGTTCAGGTAGCAGTTAGATTTAGGGATATCAATACAATGGTCAGCGCCGCTCGGCTTTCGGAGCAGCCCGGCGCGCGCTCCTGCTCCGTTCCAGGGCTGTAACTTGTGAACCACTTCGAATATCGAAAAATCCTTTGGCACACATTTTCTACACATGTTGTAGATGTGATTTATGAAAAAAAAAAAAAATCGATTTTTTCGACCCGAGAAACTAGAGGACCCCCTTAAAGGTCGAAAGTTCGAAACCGATTTCTGCAGCAATGTGACAGACTTTCCGATTCAAAATCAGGACAGCAATTCGACTCTGGTTCATACACGAATCGCAATGATGTTCACCGAATCGTAGCTGGACTGTGAGCATAAGTGGCGAATGAACGAACAGCTGAGTAGGCTTCAGCCTTGAAGTGCGTCTAAATATCACGAAGGGGTTTGTCAGACGGGGGACGAAATTTATCCGTAATTCAAGCTTTCAATCTGAACGATGAAATCAGTCGGATAATCGAATCTGAAATCCGAGTATTATATTCGCTCTGAACTCGAAGTAGATAATAAACCACTTCGGTATCGGACAAATCATAACAGAAGATGCGTGAATTGAAGCGCGAAATTGATTCCGATGGACCGTAACGCCGCTTCGTTTTGCACAAGGCGAGAGAAGTTACGTTAACAATAAACAAAGATTTCCCTGTTTGCTCCATTCTGTGTCTCGAACCTTTCGCATGTCTAAAACTACGCACAATCTTACTCGTAATCAGTCAATGAATTGAAATTATTCTTGGAGATGGATCAACGGTTTTAAAATTAGTTCAAGACAATGCGAGAACTGCACAATAATTCTCAGTCTATTTTAAACCTTATAAGACATTTTCCGCAAGTCTGCTGAACATCTGCATCTGACATCATCCAGCTGTGCGGTACATGAAAAGCCGCATGTACTTCTTTCGTGAAAACAATCGTGGAGAAAACAGTGCCATGGAAATGGAGAAGAATAGAAGTTTGTCATTGGCGGAGAAACAGGGTCTAATGACGTCACGGTTCGTTCGGTTGCTATCTGGAAATTCATTCGCACTGTCTGTTGAAGATCATGATCACGTTTGGCTGTTATTGATCGACGAGTTTACACGCTGTTGTTGGACTAATGCTAATAAAACACAATCGACCTCTTTGTTTCCATCCATCCATCCATTCATCCATTTTTCTTCCTCCATTTCACCAACAGCAACTCTCTAGAAGCGTATCGCCCTAAAGTATAAATTATTTACAAGAAAGGCACTCGACCTTGGTGACATTGCACATGGCACGCTGCTGCATGATGGTGCATATGCTCGTGCACGCTTATGAGTGTTATTTTGAAACCGGGGTTATTTTTACCGTAACATTTATGCACCGACGTGCAACTGCCCCTGATGACATGCGCGGCTTGCTGATGCATCGGCCATCTGCCATCCTCCCTCGAGGATCTAAACTCTAAACCCTGGCCCTGACTATCCGTGACCTCGCATGCTGTTGCGGTACTGCCAAAATACCGAGGATCATCGCCCGAAGTGATGCTATGATCTTGATTTTGCTCCACATGCTTCCTGATCTTCGCCACTTGCAAGGAGAGTATCAGACCTCGAGATCACAGATTCTGCTGAAACCTCTAGGAGGGGGTTGTTTCGGTTTAAAATATGGAGCTTCCGATGTCTGGTTCCATGCGTTGGGTCTTCCCTCGCTCGATTTAGAACACATCGGGTTTTTGAAAATCCGCAACTCAAACTTTACTACGACTTTGAAAAACGGCCTAATGAATAAAACTACACATCGGAAGCTCGATATTTTAGGGGAAAAAAAACCTATAAGTGTCGGTAAAATCTGTGAACCGGAGGTCTGATACTGTCTTTGTTAAGACTGTCGATCTAGTAACGTCAAGGTAACGAAGCATTGGGAATAAAAGCACTATGTGACAATTTTAAAACGACTTTGAAGCGGTCAAGTTTTCAAAACATGCGTACGCACGTTTTGCTTTCCTTCCGATTTACCGAATTCCAGAAAATCCCGAACTTTCCAACTAAATACGTTTCCTGAGCGCGCATCGTTGCAACAACATTGCTATAACTTCAACCTCACAGAAACATACCAAGAATGTCGCACATGCAGACTTAACCGTTATTTCAACCGTATAGCCTCAGTAAAAATTTATCAACCGAAATTTCCAGCTGATTAGCCAAAATTCCAGCACCGGTTGTTGGCAGCATGCAGCTCGAATAAACGCATTCCGAGGCACTCAGCCAGCCAACCAGCCAGCCAGCCAACCAGCCAGCCAGTCAGTCAGTCAGTCCGGGGTACCAAGCACATTTGGCGGGGCGATGCAGCAGAGCGTTTGGACGACGAGTTGTATAGGTTCCTACACTAACTGCAGGCACCAATGACATCTGGGTCAATGTCTGTGACCGCAGCCTCCAGAGCTGGCTGAACGCTCGCTCCAGGGATTGCGAATCCCGCTGGGTTACCTTGGACCCGGGGTACGGTTGCAGGTTCACCATTGGGGGTATGGGGATGGATGCACCGCTACTCGCCATCGTTGGTATTTTCTACCCCGGTGATGGTGGTGGTGGTGGTGGTGTTGGTAGTGGTGGTGGTGGTGGTGCCGCCGAGGATCGATTCCACAGACCGCGCTCTCGAGAGTGCATGCGCGATGAAACTGGGGCGCACAACCCACTTGGTTCATAGTGCAAGGCTACCAAAAGCCCCCTTTCTCATTTCCTCAGTCACACCGCTTCACTCGTTTCCCCCTCCTCAACCTGCAGTTCTGCGTCAGAGTGCATCCGCTCAAATCTCAATCCGAAGCCTTTTGACTTTTTCATACGACGCGTGATGCAGGGTTCCTCATCACCTTTCACGGGAGATACGTTCTCTTCCGAACCATCTTTACAACTGTAATAATCTCACGTAGTTACGTACCTGAACTTTCAACGACCGATCAAGTTTTATCGAGAAATCAATTATTCCTGCATGCTAGGTACATAGATCTGCATCATTTGTGTTTACTGTACCGTCTGCAGTAATCACCAAGAAGTTTACTTTTAATCCCTTCGATTGCTCGAGTCATGACTACTGAAATTCCTGATTTTGAGCAAGTTTTGGACACGAGTTTTCAATATTTCTTGGTACACTTTATTATTTTTTTAAACGATGTTCACATAGATCGAAGCACCTCTAGTACCATTTGCGATCATAAACTCCGATTACACGTGATGAATCTGACCATAACTGGTACCAAGATGACACCCAAATCGGTACAAGTACCCTACTGAGGTTTAATGATAAATATCTGAAGAGCGAATGAAACTTATTTGAGAAGAGTAAGAACTGGTATATGTTTATGGATGAATATTGCAATGATCTATCATCCATACGTTTACGATTCTGCCGCTTTTCGGTCAAGCTTGATCGATCGAATCTTCAAGTATAATAAATGAAAAAGTGAAATATTATAAAATTCATAACTCGTAAATCCGTCGACTGATAATTTATCACGTACTTTCAAAAAAAAAAAAAAAAGAAGGAACAGATATTCGAAGCTTCGTACATTCCAATGGATTCCCACATCGAGTGAACTTTTCGGGATGCATTTTGTGGCCGAGTCTAACGGCTGCGGAACTTCTGTTCGTCAGATTATGGAAAAATTTCGTGATTGCGTGATTCGAAGACACAAAAGTAAAAGGGTAAATGTTATATTTGACACTTTTCCTTCGACCCTTTCATATACGTGGATTTTCGACGTTGCCGAATTCTCAGACTGGATATTCAAAGTAAACCTGAAGTCCTGATACGTTTCTTCTCGCAGAAATTCCCTGACCCCAAGTTTCGAATTCACGTTTCACACAATCCTTACGTAATCGGAATATACGCAACCGAATATACACAGTATAATATATGAAACGAGAAGTCAGTCGGATAATTCTTACATAATCGAGTTCGCCTGTATCGCATGATCCGATTTAGGCGAATGTATTATAAAAGCGTGCTGCTTACTGCCTGCCTTGATACCGGGTGCATTTGTGTGAGCTCAGTCAATGACATTGTTTGATATTTATGAGAACCACGGAGGTTGAAGAAAAAGAGGGAGAGGGGGGGGGGGGGAGAGAGAGAGAGAGCGATGTAAGTAGCCGCGACGTCAACCAGCCAAAAACAGAATGTGTGTATAATAACCCAACACGTTGAGGTGTCAATATCCGTTCAAATAATAGCAGAGTCATAGCTAAATATCATTCTCGGCTACGTCCGTCCGGTTATGTCACGAACACGAGATCGGACTTGTTGTAATAATAAAACCACGAAGACACATGTTCGCATCAAATCGTCATCGTGTCGTTACAATATGTATCATGTTTTGAGTAGGAGCGTGCAAAGTTCTGTCAATGGATACCGATATACCAATCGTAATATCGTTCGTGGAATATGACACTATTTATACCTACACATCAAGCATTTGATAGCTTTATGATGCAGAGTACAAACCGCTAATGGTGTCACAAATAGTCTGAGAGCACGATAAAGTTTAGTATACCAAGTACTTAAACGTTATTTGGCTGTTGATCTTGAGTTTCTGGGATGTATTCTTTTTTTTTTTTCTTTCATTTCGTTTAATTTTCACCATATTACTTGGACGCGGCCTTTTTGTCCAAATGTGTAAAAACAAAGAGAGAAACAGTACCTAACCGGTCACGTGACTTGTAAAGTGACTTAGACCAATCGGATCGTCCGTCGAAGAGACAAAACATCGCCTTACCACGTCTGTCTGTCAGACACTTTCCACATATGGAAAAAGATGGGCCAAGTTCCCTCCAGGTACTCATATGGTCTAATTATAAGCAGTAAAGGTATGAATAATCTCTCGACAAGGTAAAGGCAAACATTACCTTATTAAGAAACATATCTGTGAAACAATGACAGGGCATCTATCCATCTCTTCTTGGTATACGCTGGGCGCTTGATCATCGCGTTCACCTTACTTCTCCACTTCGGGCAGATCATCAATCAAGTGATCCTTGTCCGAGGTCGAGCTCTCGTGTTAATGACATGGAAGTGGCAACGAGTAGCTGATTCCAATGAGTTAAAGCACCGATTGACAGACTCTAAATTCTAGAAGGATTCACTTTTAGCTCAGGTCTAAGAGATGCCTCATTACACCGTGTGTGACACCTTCCCGTTTAAATGACGTGTAAAAAACTTTTAATACTCAATCCAACTTCATTGAGCAGTTTTCCAAAATAATCCTGCGGTACGATCTGACAGTTGGACTGGCTTCATATTCTCAATAGATATAACAACGTTTTGGTTGTTTTCGTGTGGACCTTGAAAAGTTGAATTCGATACATCATTTCGAACGAAAGGTACAAAACGTCCCGATGTTTTCTACTATTCAATTTCTGGTTAATCCTTTCTACGAAAAAGCTATAAATATTCGATTGGACAATTTAATTAATTACCTGCAACCTCATATCTGTATAATCGATTTTGGATTATGTAATCCGCGAGGAAACTGGATTAAATACTTCCTTTTTTTTTATACCCATGTTATTCGAATGGGGAAAAGTTCTCATCAAAATCCTATACGACTGGAGGATATTTGAAATAAGGTTAAATTTGAAAAAAAAATAAACATTCCCCTAATCAGAAACAGTTTAGCGGATGTACGATGATGACGCGACCACGAACAAACAACCAAACGATTACTTGTCAATGACGATTGTGCACGTATCGATGATATTCTCTTGCCCAGGGTGACCTGGGCTGACCTGATATAACCTAACCTAACTTGTACTAACTTAACTTAACCTGACCTAACCCAGCCTAATCCGAGCCAACCTCCCGAGTTCGTGATATATGTCGTGTGACAATTTCGATGGTTAAAAAGAGAGAGGGGGGGGGGGGGGGCGTTCGTTTGGTTGGACGACACAAGAATACATTCGTATATATATAATACCGAATGTTTGATCTCTGATCTTTGATCCAAGCCCTCGTTTTATAACGGCAACCGCGGCGTTTCGTCGTTGTCGATATTTTCACGCCAACGTCCGTTTTAATATCGTCGAAATAAAATGATAACATCACACCCGATGATAACAAATAGGGTAGGTTATTATATTGTAAGATATAGACGTGCGTTTATTTTCGTACGTCGATATCTCGAAAAGTAATCGCAGGATTTTTACGATTTTGGACCCAGTCGATGCGGTTCTTCGTAACTTAAGATCTCTGGGATTTTAGACGATTTCGACGAAACTGTTCCTGAGTTACTTTCGAAATAAGTTTTTTATTTAAACAATAACTCGAAAATGCACGAACCGATTCAGACGAGATTTCGTCAATTGCTTGTATTTCATTTTACTCAAAATAAATCAAATCTCGATCAAAATTGGGCCAGCCATACAGCAATTTGGCAGATTTTTTAGTAAGAATAAAAATCTTCTTATGCGAAACTCTTTTTTCCAGGTGGGACGGTTTTTTTTTTTTTTTTTTTTTTACTTGTTTACGAATATATTTGTGAATAGAGAAACAATAACAATTATATTATATAACAAACGTTAAACTGCAGCCAACCAGTTCGCGGTTAAACGTTTTCATTCCTGCAAACAATCGCGAAACGATTAAACACGAGCTTGATCAGGCAGGTGAAAAAGGTGAAAAAAAACAAACTCACCCAACCAACCTATTCGATTTTCACACTTATAATGACACATCGCTTCTAGTAACGTCGGTGCAGCAGCACTTGCCAATTGCAATTATAATGTACGCAGATTTTTTTAATTTCGTCATCGTGATTCCGCAATAAATATTACATACATTTAAATCAGTCAATTCAGCAAACAATTAAAATGAATTGACGTTGTATTCTTTATTTTCAACCGCATCGTCCGAAATTGTTATTTTTCGGATAACTCTTGTTCTATTCTGGAATCAAAAACGATGAACGAAAAAATATTATCAATGCAAATCGCACTTAATATTATTTTAAAGTTTTACACTTTACTGGGATTCGAATTTTATATTTATTTCTTATTTATATTTCATGCCAAGTATTCCCTTAGAACTTGTACATCATTTATCGCTCCGGTACGAAAAAAAAAAAAAAAAATTTAGAAGAAAGTTTTAAAAACTATGAGAGTACTAAGAAGTTTTAAATTTTATAGTCAAGTAGAAGCAGTCAAGTTTTTTAATGTACGAAAACATTTTGCCTCATTATAATTAACTGTATTTCAGATATTTCTAAAGTTACGATTTCTCCGAAATTTGCAGAATCACTATACAAAGTAACATTACTAAAACTTAATCTTTATCTCGAAGTTAATTCCAAACGATTCAAATTTCACTCGATGAAACTTGAGAGAGCGTATATTGAAGAACACAAAAAAAAGATTCGTAATTTCCAAAATCTGAATCCACTTTGCTTTTTAGAAATAGATTACTCACTTCGAAACAATCCTGCAGTTAGAAAATAACGATTTTACTTAAAATTGAATCGTATTACGTTAACGTTACGAAACAATGAGTTTTCCTCAAATTGAATCGTTACATTAACGTTACGAACTTCACTCTCACTCTTAAAAATTTCTTTATGGAACTTCGTACAATTTATTGGAAGTTCTATTCAGATACGAAACAGTGAATAATTCCCCATACATTTACCGTTCGTTCAATTTACAAAATAACAATAAATTGACTACCCAAATTAGCAAGTTCAAATTACTTTTTTCTTCCCGTGTTTTTCTCCAATAAATTTTGGTAAAAAAAAAAAAAAAAAAAAAAAAAAAAAAATAATGCAATTCTAAATTTACGAAAAATACACAATAATTAACGTCGCTGTACCGAAATTTCTAAATTCGCAACCTGATTTTCTAAATTGACAATTCTTTCGTACAGTAATATGTATAGCAAATTCACGATCATTTTTAACAGCGCGCTCTTCGTTTTCCTGGATAACGGTAGAAGAAGAGAAAAAAAAAAAAAAAAACACGAATCAAAGAGCCGATAAATTTTCACCGATAAAAGTGTTTTAAGCCAATCAACGAATCGATCATCGAGTTTTAATAACGAGTTGCGAAATACACACAGCGTGTTATATTTCTTTTTCTCACCCGGTTTGTTCCCCGATTTTTACGCTTGCATCAAGTGGCGGACGGCACACGTTCCTCAACACGGCCAGCCGATTATTTGGCACGAGGCCGTCGTCGTCGTCGTCGTTGTCGGAGGAGGCCCTCGACGTCGTATACAGAGAGAGAGAGAGAGGGGGGGGGGGGGAGAGCTCAACCTACTTTCGAGCGTCCGCCGTCGACGACACGAAACGAAACGACACGGCACAGACAGCAGCAGCAGCAGCAGCAGCAGCAGCAGATTCGGCCGAAGGCAAGAATCTCGCGATAGCGCGCGGACAGAGTGCGTTGATCAACACCGGTTGTTAAAAGGTTACTTTCTCCCACCGCAGCGGGTTTGAAACTCGATGCTTTGTTACGGACAACCCATTGCAAAAGAATTATCAGGCTAAAGTTTGTAGCGTTATTGTAATGTTTGCATTTTTTTTTTAAATTCGTTACTCTGCAGCTTTAGGATTACCTGAAATTTAGCAAACCGTTAATGTATACACTTGGGGAAATGAATCTGAGACGGATCATGTTTTACACTGGACAGTTACGTTGGCAACACCGACAAAACCTACAGCGCCACAGTCGGCCGAGCGCGAAACTAACTCAATCCGCGGGGATAACGACTTGTTGGATTGACATTTATTCTAAGGTCAGATCCGACGGTCATGGGTTATGTTACGTTTATTGAGATTGATTTTGTTTCGTGCTCGGCCGACTGTGGCGCTGTAGGTTTTGTCGGTGTTGCCAACGTAACTGTCTAGTGTAAGAAATTAGACGTCTCAGATTCATAGTCCCCAAGTGTAAATCATCAACAAACTGAGATTTTGTAAAAATTCAACTTCTTAGGAGGCTGAAGTTAGTAACGAAATTACATGGAAAAAATAAAACTGTTATTGTAGAATTTCAAAACGGCTATCAGAGTTGAATTTTCGATATATGAACATTGTTTTCTTTGTTATTATTTACTAGCTGAATTTCCGTAGATCCTGAAGGTTCGAGTGAACGATTTTTTCCGAACTTGCATTGTTGAAGTAACGTTACCAACTTCAACCTCGCAACATCTTTAGTTATTCTAAAGATGCGAAATATGTAGTAAATTTTTCTTTCAACGTTTCGACACGTTAACGTTACCAACTTCAGCATCGTAAAACATTACCACCTGAATCAAGCTGGCTAACGAAGTAACCGAAAGTCACTAGGACTTTTTAGTTTTACCCCACGTTTGTTGGTAACACAATTTTTTTCGCAGCGCACTCTCTCTTCTTCAGATAAAAAAGCAAACATATTTCCATTGTTTTTTATTATTATAATCAATGCTACCACTCTTATTAGTCAATTTTCTTTCCAACATTTACTTTTCTTTTTTTTTTTTTGTTTTGCTGTGGTAATGGAACGTCGTAAGTTTTCAAACAAGAAAGTAGAAGGGGAAGCTTGTGTCAACACGCCACTCTCTTCGTCGTCTGCAGCCTTGAACCAGGCTCTCATGGATCCTGCGCAAGGATCAAGTACAAGCCGCATGCGGGATGTGTGTTAAATAAGACGGTAGACGTCGAGGGCGGTTCGAGATTTCCGTTTTTTCCAAATTTCGCGAAAAATCGAGCATTTTTAACTTCCCGTTACTTGATTTTTCTTCGAAGTAAATAAGCCAAGTTCTTATCGAAATCACTTCGATAATGAAAAGTTGACTGTTCGTTAGATTTTGGACGTTTGAAGGATCTAGAGAACAACCTTCAACAATTTTCGGATGTTCGGAATTTTTTGTCCGAATTTGGTCTTAATTAATGCAGATTTTCTTACCTTAAAACTGACTAAATATTAAAGTTTACCGGTCGTGAGTTTTCGAGCTATTTAAGAAATAAGTTTCGAAAAATTAAAGAATCAGACTTGTTTATGTTTTATGAGGCCAAAACGCGTACAGCGTGAGATTCTTAGGCTGGATCCATCAGGGTCTTGTTTGTTATTTCATCAAATCGCACATTACATTCCTAAGTCACGATTATTTATTTATACATTTTTTTATGCAATTTGAATGAGATTTTGTTTAAAATTACAGTTCTTACTATGCCTATATTTTCAAAAAGAGATCTTCGAAGTTTGAGAATGTAATCGTTCTACGAGAATTTCATTTATGCCGTAACAAAATTAATAGAAAGTATCGATTTCTGACCATCCGACCTCCTTATGATCGGAAAAAATATATTCACGCTTCTTTTTCCTCATCTTATTCTTACCTTAAGAAAGATTGTTACAGGCGTATATTTCCCTTGAGGTTTTACTGATTGCGGAAGTAAGTTGTTTACACGGTTATAATCGCGATTCGATACCGAGAGGGAAGGTAAATGATAATAGAAAGCAGGCTCGAAAGAGGTTTTATCGAAAAACTTTCGCTGTTCGTACGAAAGAAAAAAATTTTCACACTTCTCAATAATCGTCCGCAATTCATTAAGGGCAGACCCTAATGAAAAAGTCGATTTTTGTTAAGTTATAGTTTAGTATAAAAAGTTTGATCTTCCGAAGCATACAAAATTTTTTATACTGCAGTAGTTTCACATTTCTTACGTCTAAATTTCCGTCGCATTAGGCTGCAAATCAAAATCTGTAAGTCACTTACTGCATTTCATTTCTACAGGCGAATTCCGTACGAAATGTTTCACGATCGTTCGAGTTTTTTGGGCCTCTTATGAGAAATAGAAGTATCGCGACTTTTCCCTATCGTTACTAGTAACAAAATAATCGCTGCAGTGATTAGCACTTTCCATACTTTCTTATCTTATCGATCATGAAAAGCGTTTTAAAAAGTGAATCGGTAAAGTGTTTAAATGAGAAAAAAAAAAACAACAACAACACCAAACCGTCGTAAAAATGTTGCAATAAGGATAATGGCGTTCTACGAAGATGTAGAACGAAGACACCTCAGCGATACTTTTATATTCTAGAACATGCAGGTAAGGTATTCATGTTACGGTCCAGTACCACACATTTCACGATGTTTAATGATGCACGATTTTCAATTCAGACCACACGATGAATAATTCCAAGAGATTTCTCAACATTTTTTCAGTCTAGGTATCCTTCGACTTGACAATCATACCTATCCATACTTCGTCTATTTCTCTTTCCCCTTCCTTCGACGTTTCCAACATCCGTACCGCACCGTAGCTTTATGACAATACATATCGATGCTTGAACAACCGACCGTTATATTTTTCAAGTTTCGTAAATCTGTGTAACGTATAATGTCCATCGTCGGAAATTAAAGGAGTGAGCCGTAAAAAAAAAAAAAAATATATATATATATATATATAGTTATAATAATACGAGTAAACAATATTCAAAATCACTAGACAACGCGACAAAGTATAGGATTCCAAACGGTCCGAACAGTCGCTTCTCGATCCTAGATAAGACAACGCGAATGGATTACCATTATATAATCTAGATACGTATACCTATTCAGTGTCACGAAATTTGTCCAGAAGAAGAATCGCGATGATTCGTAATCGCCATGTTGGTGTGTGTGTGTTACGTGTGAAGAAAAGTCAATGATCGTTAAGGATAGATATTCCGCATCGCAGAGGGGCTCGCCTGGTGATACAAAATGATGTTTAAAATATTGACGCGAAACTCGGGTTGAAGAATGAAACGAATAAACGTTAACAACCAAACACAATATACAACAGGGTATAAAATACCGAGGTAAGATTTATTTATTATTATTCCGGTTGATCTTGTCGCGAGATGAGATAAAAGAAACCTACCGTATAAGAGAAACAGCGGAGTTTCTTCTGTCCTTGTGGCGTAGTTTATTTAACTTTTGGAACGACGTATGAATTTATATTCATCGAGAAGGTGGCGTACCTACGTCGTTGTTGACGAGGTGGTGGAGGACAAGTAACACCGATGATCCATATTCAATCGGCATTCGCGGCACCGTCTCCAAAAAGCCTCGACCATAAGCCGCCGTCGTGATAGGTTAAAACGGACCCACGTGTGTCATTTATGGTTATCGATACCAAAATAAATACCACCTACAACGATCGGTTTCGCTACTTGATCCACGAATGGTTTTCCTTGCGTCAATTTGGCAGCTGTTTTACCTTTAAAGACTCTTAATTCACGACGTTGGGTTCACTCTCTCAAGGAAGTCATTGTATAAACCCAAGAGTCGTAAATGGAATTTTAAAATAAAGGTACTTAAGGGTGGGGGGGATTTTCATTGTTATTCCATAAAATGTTATTATAACATCTCAAGAGTCTAAAATGACGAGACGCGATTTAGTTGGTCAGCATCGCTGTAGATCAATATTTTCTATAGAAGCTCGAAAAGCTTGGATACAGAAGCGAATCCGGGAAAATTAACTTTTCCAAGTATCCAAAGGGGTGTTTTATGCCGCCGAAATCGCTGATTAGCCGTCAAGTAATTGAAGTTGTATAATTTTTACTCATCAAAACTTTAAACACATTTTTCTCAAAATTACATTTTCAATATAATTGATAATAGTGCCAATTTGAGTATCCAACAAACAGAGGTACGGCTCAACCGGTATTCCAAAATACGTTTATGCTCTAATTAGTGGTCACGGAACTGAGCGCATAGATAAAGATTGTTCTTACAATTAAGATATTGCCGTTTCGTGAAGTTTTATTCATTCTCTGTTTCCACACTGCCGTAAAATTACCTGCGACTAATTGAAAAATTCCCTGATCGTTTTTCAAATTCTCTTTAACTTTCCCTGACTTCTTTGATTGTTTGTTCGATTCACCGATTTTTCCCCGAATGTTTTCCGAATTCTCTAACTTTCCCTAACTTACTTGGCCGGTTTTTGAATTCTCTGATTTTTCCTTGCCAATTTTCGGAATTCTCTGATTTTTCTCGACGCTTCCTCAGCCGTTTATTGAATTCTCTAACTTTCCCTGACTTTTCCTTGCCCGTTTTTAGAATTCTTTGATTTTTCTCGAATTTTTCTCGGCCATTTTTGGAATCCCCTAATTTTTCCTGACTTTTCCCTGACCGTTTTTTCAATTCTAGAGACTTTTCCTGACTTCTTCGATAGTTTGTCGAATCCCCTGACTTTTTCTTCAGGGTTTCTGGAATCCTCTAATTATCCGTCACTTTTCTCTGACCGTTTTTTGGATTCTTCATCTCTCCCTGACTTCTTCGATCGTTTGTTGAATTCCCCGACGTTTCCTTGCCCGTTTTTGAAATTCTCCGATTCTTCTCGACTTTCCCCTGGCCGTTTTTGGAATTCTCTAATTTTTCTCGACTTTTCCTTGGCCGTTTTTGGAATTCTCCGACATTCCCCGACTTTTCCTATCGTTTTTTCAAAGTTTCTAACTCACCCCCAATTTCCCTTACCGTCTTTAAAAATTCTCTCACAATTTTCCCCGAACGTTTTTTGAAATCTCTAACATTCCCTGACTTTTCCTTCACCATTTTTGGAATCCTCTAATTTTCCGTGACTTTTCCCCAACCTTTTTTCGAATTCTCAATCTTTTCCCCAACTTCCCAAGATTCCCTGACCATATCGACCACCAAGTACAAGAGATAACAAAGAACGCGACGGGTATTCGTCGGGGGAGGATGACCTTAGAGAAGTGGATTGCAGCGGAGGCGCCCGGGTTTCGACGTCGCGACGCCGACATGGATATAACATACAACCGGAGGAGATAGCGAAGAATTGCAAAGTGTAGGAACGGCGAGTCTCCTAGTCGTCGTCGTCGTCGTCGTCGTCGTCGATGTCTGGAAACCGTCGCGGCGCGGGTTGCAAGAGCTATTGATCCTGCAGTAGCAGGCGGCTCTAGAACCAAGCAGCTGTCCTACATAGCAGCAGCAGCAGCAGCAACAGCGACGAGGCGAAGTAACGTGCCTAAACAGAGAGCGAGAGAGTTTTCTCTCTGTTTTCAACCCTTCTCTCTCTCCCTCTCTCTCCCTCTCTCTCTCTCTCTGTTTGAAATACCGCTGCACCGCCATCGATTGCGTTTTGCACATTTTCCCCGCTCAATTTCAACGCGAACTTATAAATTTTTATAAAAAGAATTGCATTTTTTTTTTCTCTCTTCCTTTGATCGATCCCGTGTTTCGATGCTGTACAAAAAGAAGACGAGATGCTGTATCATCATCATTTTTCGAATTGGTTCGAAATTATGGAAGAAGGGACAAAAAAAAAAAAAAATCTCTTCCAAAGCTGTATATATATATATGTATGTACAGTTCGTCCGATCTTGATCAGGGTGGCAACAAATTTTTGGGGAAAAAAATTCACTAGATATCCAGACTTCCCAGAAACTAAAACCCAGTTTTCCCCGACATTTTCCCAGTTCTGGTGAGTTACTAAAACCTAAATCGTTCAGCTTATTAACTCTATATATCCGGTTCAAATTCAATTTAAATTGAATAAAAATTATAATATACAAAAAAGTCAGTTTAACGTAATTTGTTTTCTCGACGAAAGAGACGACTTATTATCTCTAAAATTCACCTTTAATTCCCATGATAGAAAACTGATGATTTCCATTTTTTCCATGACCAAATTAAAAACCCCCTGACAATTCCAGGTTTTCCATGACCCCTTTTTAAATACCCAGACAATAATTTCCAGGTGTGTAACCATCACCCTGTTGATAAAAAATAGCTCATTTCATTTATAAGTTAACAGACTGAGAAGCGCCCGAGACAGTTTTCTTCTTTGATCTTCTCAGTCACAAGAAACAAAGAAAATCCGATACGTCCGAAAGTTATAATTCGCATATAATAAACTTGTGATTTAATACTATATACCACCAACATTAATACACATTAATTAAAATCTGACGCAGACGAATTACGGAGAATTTATTTACGAATCAAATAAGATACTGTTAATCAGAAGGAGAGATAAAAAATTTTTAATCGTGTCACGAGGACTTTTTCTCAGTTACGTGTAACTAAATTATCTTCTTCAGTTTATACGCTTCGCGAATCTTTATTTTGTCACAGTTTCCATTCAACGCATTTTTTCTACCCGACTGTACGTCCCATAGAATTCCTGGCAGTGTTTGACGGTTAATATAAAAAGGTATATTTTTCACATGCAGGGTTAAGATTAGCTTCCCTGATTATTCTTCTTCTTTGTCCTCTCGCCTTCTTGTTTATCCTATGCATATAACCCGCGACTTTAGGCTGAATGAAACGAATTATCATTACGTGTACATGAATGGTATAGTTATTCTTGGAGAAAAAAAATTAAATTTAGGTCTGCTACCAGCCGACGATTCGGGAGATATTCTTATTTTCCGTAAAAATTACACCCATGCTGGGAAAAACGGAACGTTTACATATTTCTATTCGATCATTACGGTTCTAGCAAAGAACGATAAATTAGCGTCATTGTCGTCCGAATCGCTGTACAGAATTTATTCATACAAGTATTATATATAAAAATTTCACTGACTCCGGATCGCCGCGCTTATTCGTTACTTTTTTTTCATTTCTCTCCTCTCTTTTATTTCATTATTTTGCGCTTTGAGATGACATTTTCAAGATTACCAGTTTACAGAATTTTTTTTTTTTTTGTTTTTTTATCACCTAACCAAGAAAATCTGAAGGAACGAATAGAGAGTATTATGACATATATATATATACACACACACACATAATATGTATATAATAACTTCGTTTCCGAATAAACTCGAATAATTTTCTCGAGTAGGAGAAAAAAAAAATTAATTTCACGCCTGAAAGAAATTCTTCTTCGATCTACTTAACAATACGATCTTGACCACAATTAACCAAATCGATCATTCAAATATTTACAAATATAAAGATATATTCCATTCAAATGACAAAGGAACAATCTACCTATTCCGATCAAGATGTCCTATAGCTTACATGATTATGCAAGAAATAAATTACCCGGGAAAAAAAAAACGAAGTAACACTTTGCGAGTTCAATGTATAATAATAGTTGACCTGGCGCAAAAAAGAACAAGTGTCGAGCATGTAATTAATTGTAGATATAGACGTGAATAAACATGGTTATATAAATAACAAACATCCAATCATTCGGATCGAATGATTTTTCTATGAAATAAATCTTTGTTTTTTTTTTTTTTTAAGCAACCGATCGTGAGCATTGATTTGCAGCACGTGTCATCGTAAAAAAAATTAATAAACAAACGTGTTCAAACGTTAAAAAAAAAAAAAAAAAAAACATTCGGCGCAGGGAGAATCGTTTTTAACAAAAAAAATTCTCCAGCCTAATGTCTACTTGCACCAATTAATCACGACAGTAAATCACACGTACGATTCAACAACAGAGTTCGAGTAAAACAACTGTACGATGGTTTTATGGATTTGTCGTGGATTGGGCATCTGGAGAAAGAGTGGGGTTGAAAAAAAAAAAAAAAAATATTAATACCACACGTCCGAACGCACGCGCGTAAGCAATGATAGATTTTTTTTCTTTCTTTTCTCATGCGTACATGTTTCACGGCAAGCACATGTACGGACGATTGGATGAAGAGGGGGGGGGGTTAATCCCGTAATGAGAGCATTTTTGGATAATTTCAATTTGAGAACCACGAGCCTCGAGGTGGTTGGAGGTTGGAGGTTGGAGGTGGGGGGGAGGTCTAGTCCTGCACGTGCGTCGGTCCACGCACGCGTGCGATTCCGACGAACGACGTGACTCGGCTCCTTGCTTGCCTCGCCTTGCCTAGCGATCAATAAGTGCAGCCTTTTACCTTCTCGCATTTACCAAAACGTCAAAAAATATATTTAAATGTATTACATACGTGTGTATATACATGTATATGTATATAAGACACAACAATATGTGCGACGATGAGAAAAAAAATAAAAAATAGAAAAATAATACAGAATGTTTTTTTTCTCTTTTTATTTTGTTTATTTATTTCTCATTTAACCGTACAGCTTGTCCAGGCTTCCTTCGGTCACGATACTGTGACAGAATTTGTGATTTAACGTATATTGCACGCACATTTTACGAACCGAATTACAGATATCGAAAAGTAGAAGTAAAGAATATATTTGAAAACTTGTTGTATCGGTCGGTAGATTGGGGTGGGATAAAAAACAAATGTCACGCGGATCGATATTCTTATAAATATAACGACACGCGGCATGATTTCTGATGGAAATATAACGGGAGATATACCCTGTAATAATAATAACGTCCATAAATGAGTGATGGAGGCAAGTTTACGCAAGTTTCGCGAATACCGCGAGAAACGAAACGGTGAAACTCGTCAGGCTAATTGTGAGTGATCGACTACGCATGCGCGAAATAACCGAACTCCGTTGGTCAGGGAGGATATTATCGTCTGCAAGGCAGGTTGGCCAACTAAACTGAAAACGGAATGCGTATAAAATGTCAAACTCTTCCGCGTCGAACGGCAAAAATTAAAATTGCGTTATTTAGAGAACAGTGTTACCGGTAACCGGTAATCATTCTGTCGGTAATAAAAGTTTTTCCAAAATCTTTCCGAATCGCTGCATTCACAGTTTGAGATATGATTTAACCTAAAGATATTCGCATCGGTAACGTAGTGACCTCCGTAAGACGCGTTTGACAGGTGACAACAAGTTGAGGTGGCAAGCCTGAGTGAAAATTCGAACAACCTGCGCGCATGCGCAGTCCTAGATACGATCTGTTACAAGATCCGTTAAGTTTCGCCGTTTCCTCTCGGTAATACGTATAAACAGCGCAAATCGCGTGCTGATGTCGGGTGGTTAAACCAGGCAGCAGGAACCGAATATAGAGAAACTCTCTCTCTCTCTCTCTCTCTCTCTCTCTTTCTCTCTCTCTCTCTCTCTGTCTCTTTCTCTCTCTCTTTCACGTGGCGTAGGGATATTAAACACACGACGAACGGCAATAGCGGTGTTTTAAAGTTAGCATCGTCGTCATAGCCACTCATGCGATCGTCGTCGTCCGAGTGTGACTTGGAATCGAGGTGAACGACGCGTGTGAGCTACCGCTCAAGGACTTTAGACCGTGGGATTGACGTTAGCCGCACGTCCACGAGCCAAATTACGACTCTATCGGTGGTCGAAGCGAAGTAGAAACGAAAGAAAAAAAAAAAACAAACTTTTTTGAGGAAGTTACAAGAATCATGTGTTACACAATTTAGAGTGGTTCACCGAAAATAAAAAAAAAAAAAAGTTTCAGATCTATCGGATAAGATTTGGACGTCCCGCTTCCGAGTTTTCGTTTTTACATTCGAATAACGCGTATAAAAAAAAGAAAAAAAAATCGATAAAAGCTTCTATTTTTTCTGAATTTAATACGATTATTTTCAATTTTTTCACTTTCAAGTCAAAATAAGTGTCATAATGTGCAAAATTTAAAAACATATCCGAAGACCTTTATCGCGCTAAATATTGTTGCTAAAAAAAAAAAGGGTCTCTTCTTGACATTTTTCATTATCGTCAATATTTTCAAGCGAAATCCGCCGTGAGTTAAGTTAATCATTTTTTTTTCCCCCGTGTGTTATTACAATGTAAAAACGTAAACTCGAAAGCGGGATCCCTAAATCTTTATCCGATCGAGCTGATACTTGCACGAGGTTTTTATTTTTCAACATAAACAACAGTTTTATAAGGAATCCGCGCCGTAAAAAAAATATACATATATATATTTCGTTTTTCGGTTTTTTTTCTTCACACAAACCACTTAATCACGTAGTGAAATTTCCAGCACAGCGTTACAAAATTAATCGCGTATTGTCAACATTTTTTTTCGCACAAGTTACTGCAACAAGTAGTTACGCACGCAGTGGTTATTCGTTGTTATTGTTATTGTGATTGAGAGGGGAAAAAAAAAAACACACACACACACACACATTTCTCTGCAAACACCGACAAACAGAATGTAAATTAATAATAAAACTGTTGCAAATAAGAAGAGAGAAAAAAAAGAGGGGGGGGGACGATACGGTAAAAAGAAAAAGACTTCTTTCACATATTATGCGTCGTCTCGTCGTGACGAAATGGAAGTTGAAGGTATAGAACGTAAAGGTTGAAGGTGGGTGGCAGTCGAGGGGTGTCGAGACGTATCAACGTTTCCCTCGTCATGCATCCCCCCCACCCTCAATGCCGGCAACTATTTCCTCGCTGCTCGGCTAGAGCTGCGGTTGGGGTATTGATTTTCCAGCATAAATAGACTGCAATCTGTATTATTCAAGATGCGCCTGCCTGCGGGATAGAACGGCAAGCGTAATATGCACACCGACTTTAGTTTCTTCGTCCCTCGTTCATTCGTTCGTTTCTTACGTACCAACACTCGAATGTATCTCCATACGTAGGTAGGTATAACCTGAACCGATACTCGAGTGTACGTATAAATTCGCGGCAAAGTCCTTTTAAACTTTTTCGAATAAAGTAAAAAAAAAAAAAAAGTGCAGTTCCGTTTCACCCCCGTAATCCTGTAAAAGCATTTCGGATTCGAGGTATTTCATAAAAAGTTTTTATTAACGAACTTCGCTACCTTTATACGCGAATGAGAACACTAGATCGTTTGATTGCTAGTTTCGCAACAAGCGGCTTCTCCATTTTTTACGATCCAACGGGCTTTTCTAAGCAAGTGCCAAACGTATCTATACATATACCTGTAACATCGGTCCATTCCGTGTTTACAAATCATACATGTATATTGATTCATACACTATGGATCAGTAATTTCAAATCAACGATATCGAAGTGTTTTGCAATAGGTGCTTGATGTGTAGGGTAAAAAAACGACGATCGGAGTAACGTTAAAGCGCACGATGCTCTACTGTTAACAAAATCGAGTATACAAATGTTTCGTAAAATTTAGTTACGAACAAAGTTAGATCGGGTTAAAATCCTTTCCTTTCCTTTTTTTTTTTTTTGTGTGCAATGATTATTCAACGATGTTCATATCAACCGCATATCTATACGTGTATACGTATACGTCTGCTGTAAAAAACTAATGCAAGTACGTGTAAAAGATGCGAATATTTCCATCGACCTCCTCCCCCCTCTCCTAATAAAATCGATCTTCAAATCGATAGAAAAAAAAAAAAAATAAAGATAACACAGGACAAAGAGAAAGACGGAGAGAGGATAAAAAGAAAAAGAAAAAGAAAAAAAAAAAATCCCACCAATCCCCCCTCTCGAACCTCCTCGAACGAAAACCTCAACTTTCGATGAAAGAAAACAGCGCAATCTGCGCAACCGCATAAGATCATCGAAAAGATCGTACGTTTTGGCATGCGGCAGCAGCGTCTCTCCATCATCGATCCCATCATTCGTAGCAGAGACTCAATTGACCGAGTAATGACCAACGAAGCAACAGCTGCTTCTGCTGCTGCTGCTGCCACCGGACTGCATTGAAGATGACGCCATCATCTCTGCTCCTAGCCGGGGAGTATTCTAGTACAATTACTAATGCCGAGTTGCAGCAGCCACCAATGGACACGCTTTTTAATGCGGATACATGCCTCCGTGTGTGTGTGTGTGTGTGTGTGCGTGTGTGTGCGCATTATTATCATCATTATTATTATTTGTTCTTTTTTTCCTCAACCCAGTATAGGTTGTGCACAACCGTTCTCTTCAACCTACACCCATATAAATGCATCTTCATACATTACCACTATACGTGTAACAGGTTTAATAATGTACGTATTATATATACCCACTGGATGCAGCTGAGTAAATTTATGCATGCATTTCCATAAATTTATTGTATGCCTGTGTGTTCTTTCTCGTTTTTCTTATTCTTCACGTGTCAATTTTTCTCCATTTCTTTTCCGTAAATTGTATAATTTTATATATATATACACACATACTTCATCACGTGTATCTTTTGTAAGTTAACCTCTTTAGAGGTCCGATTTTTTTTTTTTTTTTGCGTGAAATTAGTTATTTTTCGGAACAATGATTTATGTACATAAATACAGTCAGCAGACGTCCGGTAAAGTTTCCGCGTAAATCCGCTGACTCCTGAAAAAGCCATAACGGACCTCCGAAGATTAAATACATTGCAACAATAATATGTATACATTATATGTACCTTCGACATTCGCCTTAGAGAACAACAAAAAGAGAACCGGTATGGGGGGAAAAGGCAACAGAAAAACACTGTTTGAAAAATAGAGATCAATTATAATATTATTCCACTTTTATAACACCTCTCCATCGACCGATCGACACCTGTATCGTAAATATGTATTCAACAATCATAACATATATGCATTTATATGCACCTACGCATACCGTTGTTGTTTTACCTGGTACGATATCAATTTATTGTTGTGTTCGTTCCTCTGTTCTACGTTTTCCATTTATTTTCTCTATCTTACTATCCCCCCCCCCCCCTGCCCGTTCAGCCATCTCGTTGGGTATACGTACGTAAGCGTGTGAACTATTCGCATGCAACTCGATGAATAAATTGTACTATAAAGAAGGAATATATGTACCTGTAGTGCGCGTTACATGCGATACGATACGATACCCAACACAACACATCTATCCCAGCCTTGGCGTCAACTAATTCGTAAAGGAGAGCAGGAGAAAAAAAAAAAACTACTACCGCGCCAAGTATATATATATATATATACGTGTGTGTGAGTGTGTATACATAAAATATATCGGTTTCTCGATAGCCATTATAATAATACAGCGACGAAACTCGATGTATGTATACAGAATTCACACGTTCGCATAGTTAATACACATATATATATTTATATAAGCATGTATGTACGTACATGCATGAGAGGCACAGGTATATTTAAAGGTATTACAGGTATACCTGCAATAGCGAGAGATATCAGTCAAGAGATCCGTCCGGCGCGGCGATCGAGGCCAAGTCGAACCGTCCGTCGTAGTTAAGTTAAAAAAAAGTGAAGTAAAACATGTCTATATATATATAAAAATAATATACATATATACACAGACCTATATATATATATATATATATATATATATATATATATATATATATATATATATAGCTTATTGCATTATACGTATACAACCGTTCGCTGCGCTGGCAGCTAGGCTAGTTAAAATCGTAGCTTAATAATAATACATGGTATACGTATAGGTAGGCAAGAGTTGGATATCCTAGTCGTAGACTCTTTCAGGAATGGAATGAAGTGGGGGGGGGGGGGGGGGGGGGGAGGACACACGTGGACGTGCGGACACGTGGCGGTGGCGTCGCGTTAAGAGTCGATCGGCTAAACGCAACAGCAACAGCGAAACTTGAACGAGTCGTCGTAGGTATATGTACGTATGCACGTGTATAGAGTGTACGCACGTGTTTACGCGCGTCGACTTAACCCCAACAGCTACAAACAACAGCAAGTTGTAGGGTAATATTGTGGTGTAAAAGCGTTGGAATTGGAGGAGAATTTAGTTTAAATTTTGTACACGGGGAAAAAGTGAAGTGATATGCTTTATTGGGATTAAAGAAATATGACGTTGCAACAAGGTTGACGAATGATCGGTTCGAATCAAATATATATATGAGGGGCGGGGTTGAAGTTCCGGGATTGAGAAGTTTCGAAAGCGCCCTAATTTTGAATTATTTTGTGGCAAGACTTGATTTGAAGAAATGAAACTTCGTAGAAACAACAAAGTTTCGAACGGTCGGAAAGGCGACGGGTCAAAGTTTCGTGATGCAGGATTTTGACAAAATTCAAGTTTCGTAAGAGTAAAATTTCGTACGATTAAAATATACTCGCATACGGTACTTTGATCAACGAGTGGGTGTAAAATATCAGATAAACCGAAAAACAGAATGATTCGGATTCCAAACGTAAAGATATAGAAAATCGAAAACAAAGAAATATCAAAGTGGTAAAGTTTCACCAAGCCTGAAATTCACGGAACTGAAAATCTTCGATCATTCGGAATTTCGATGTTTCAGATTTTTTTATTTTCTCATTCTCGCACTTTCGGGACTTTAAGACTCGTCGGAGTTATGCCCTTGGAACTTTGCTGTTTCGAAACTTTGATTTCTTTACATTAAACTTCGGCACGAAAAATTCGAAATTTCAACCTCGTCCCAACGTAAAATGACGGGAAACTTTTTGCTACCAAAAGGCAGCGTCCCCGATATTTCAGAACCTAATTGAATAAACAACTCTATTGTTCTTTATAATATCTTCGTCTCTGCAATCCAGGGTTGCCAACTTGACTCGAAACGATGCACGAAAGAGAGTCAAACTCTTCTGAATTAAAAAACACGTTTTTACGACATCTCGTAGCAGCATTAAGTCATTAATTAGACGGTGAAAAGTTTCTCCATAACTGTCCCGAATCATAGCAAAATCGCAAAAATTAAATACCCCGTTAACCTGAAAAGAAAAAAAAATCGCAACACTCGGACATAACCTCCGTTAAGCTGGGCGTTTGACAGCTGAACAAACCGAAGTTGGCCAGTCTGGATGAGAAAAAAAAAACAAAACATACCGACAGAGCTCGCGCATGCGCGGTAGAACGCAACTCGTGAGTTTCACCACCTTTTCCATTCGTTGAAAGAGGAGTAGAACGCCGGCGAGTTTCAGGTCATGAAAACAAATGTCGCAATTCCAGCTCGCTCTCCGCACAAGGTAAACCCCGGAGCAAAACAACGCGGTGATCTTGAGTCGAGAGAAACGCCGAACCAACGAGAGAGGCGCGTAGTTTATAATACATGTGTGTAGAGGACGTCGTCGTCGTCAGTCACTCGCAATCAGACTGGACGTGCCAAAGTCTGACGTATGGGCGCATCTATGTTGTAAAAATACAGCTATTTCAGCAGGAATATAATATTATGCAACATGCGAAACGAACCGACGAGTGAAATCTGTGTTATAAAATAATTCGCGGGAGAACCGACAAAAGTTAATATGTATTGTACGATATGTAGAGACAGCGATTTTCCAATTGTTTAAAAATTGTTGAAATCTGAACAATCGTTACATGCTAATAAAGGTTTATACCGGACTTTATAGAATTTATTTTATGTATAACAATATGTTTAACACGATGTTCACGAAGTACCGGAATCAAAGCTGACGACGAGATTGCGGAAAAAAAGTTTGCTAAGTACGCGACGAAATTGGTGTTAAAATGGTTTCAGGATACAAATTTTGTGCCGCAAATTTTTCGTATTCAAATAGTATGCGTTTAAAACTCGTTTTCAATATAATGCATATCTAGGTTAGGGTGCTTTTTTTTTCACCCATCAAAGAGCGTCTAAAATAGAATATCTTAGGTAAATATGAGTTCTTAATATTGATATTTAGATATGAGGATTTTATTTTTTCAATTTTCCATTTAAATAAAACGTACAAGAAATTTAAAGTTTTTTTGAATATTTTTTATTCTCGTAAACAGATCGACTTATAAACCATCTAAATACAGGATCTTGTAGGAAATTTCACGCACTATAAAAAAAAAAAATACCGACACAGAATTTTCCTAACTATAACCGATTGATAAATATTCAATACGTCTCAATGATCATAGGCAAATATCTCGTAATCGGTTAAAGTTAGGAAAATTTTACCTCGGTACGTTTTTATACAGCGTGAAGTTTCCTATAATAATTTGTATTCAGATAGTTTATAAGTCAAGCCGTTCACATAAAAAAAAAAAATAGATTAAAAAATTTTCCGATTTTTTTTATTTACCTATTATTTAAATGAAACATGGAAAAATATAACAGGCACCTCCAAATATCAATATCATCAAGAGTTCATAACTGCCCGAGATATTCTATGTGAGATTCTCTAACGGAAATTTTGACGCGCGTTTGAAAAAAAAAAAAAATCTTTTTTCTAGGCACACCTTAATGTAGATACAGTAAAATGCTAAATGTATAATTATGTATAATATTCGATATAAATAAAAAAAAAAAAAAAAAAAAGGCGCATCTTTGCATTATAGCTAGACTTGATATAACGCACGGAGTCTCAGCATAATAGATATATACAGTATATACACGTTATACATATTTACACGTACATACGTAACTTTCGCACGCGTGTATATATACATATACATATATATATATACGTATGTGCACAAAGGTTGAAACAGCACGAAGCCCACGCAAGAAATACGTTCGCGTCAATAACCGCGCCAGCAGCATACATAAAAAAACTTTCTTATTCTCACTCCCAAATTGCCAGAACCTATATCGTTACCTGTACAACCAACATTTCGTGCCCGCTCTACTTTTCCGTATTTTTGTTACGCAACAACCAGATACTACCGTACACGAATTTCACGTAACAATTTTATTTCACGGAATTGTTGTAAAAATCCTGTCTGCATTTTAAACACATGCGCATATCCTTTTTTGTCACCGCGCATGAAACGTTCTTGTTATATCCGTGGCGAATTTTTGTATTTTTTTTCTTTTTTTTTTTTTTTTTTTTTTTTTTAATTTATTTATTTCTTTTTCCTTCATCACACATGGACACATCGACGAGTTATCGTAGAAAAAAAATTTGAAACAGTAAACAATGAGCCTCGCGATCTGCGTATCTGATAATAATGGCGTATGGATTTCAATGAAATAAATGATGATAATTTTGGAAAAAAAAAAATAAAATAAAATAATAATTTACACACGTGTGGAGAACGTTAACATCACAAGTAATTCTATCGTAAGGAATCTTTGATTACTCACCTTTAAGGTAGACCGACGTAGGGGGGAGGAAGGGATTTTCGATAGTTTCTGTTGTAGTGTTAATTATAATAATAATAATAATAATGATAATATTAATATTAATATCGTTATTCTTGTAGATATATTAAAACTTTAGTTATATGTATACCGTTTAATACCGTTTACATTTGTTATCATGAATATTGTTGTGGTTTTCTTTCACTGTTTCTTTTTTGTTTGTTTGTTCTTTTTTTTTTTTTTTTTTAATTTATTAAAATAGCACGTGTAAAGAATATTGCAACCGGTGTACACTATTTATCATTACTATTAAACCGTTTTCAATAGACAATAATATCGCGTGTTTCTCTTTTTCTTTATTTTCTTTTCTTTTTTTTTTTATAATAAATAGATAATCTGGAGGTACTCAACTGTCCTGAATTATGTCGCGGTTAACAACTTTGTTTATTTCATTCCTCTTCAATCTACGACTATTATTATTGTTATTATGTGCTTGCTTGATTATTATTTGTTTAGTATATAGGTTTGTTTGTTTGTTTTCTTTTCCTTTCTTTCTTAAATATATATGATATCTATATATATATATATGTAATATATATATATAATATATAGCTTTTCACTTTATCTCTGTCTTTCCTCCGTCGAATTTAAACTCTTTTTCATATTTCACACTTCTTCCGTATCCTTGACCTCTTAATACGACGACTCTCTCTCTCTCTCTCTCTCCTATCGCACTCACTCGTACACGTAAGTCACTCGATGATGATGTTGTTTTCAATTAATTTGTTCGTTTCTTCTTTTCTCTCTGTTTAAAAGTGTTGTTAAGACGTTACTAAATTACTATTATCTTTTATTTTGTTGCTTCTTTATTTGTTTTTTTTTTTTTTGTTTAAATTTTTTTCGTTCTGTTTTGTTTTTTTTTCACGTTAGTTACAGGGCCTAGGCACTATTGCGCTGAAGGTTCGAACGACGAGAGGTACTTTGTAGGTATGATGAGGTATTTGTTTTATTTTGTTTTGCTTTGTTTGTTTGTTTGTTTGTTTGTTTGTTTGTTTGTTTGTTATTTATATTAACGATTTGTTTTTTTAAAATTTCATTCTTATCGCGCGCGTAAGATTCACCGGTTTACGAATATTGCCGATTTAACACCAACGGGATAAGAGCGGAAAATAGAGTCTTGACGGTTCGTCGGAGAGAAACGAACGATGATGAACGGGGAGAGAGAAACGATTTAACAAAATGTAGGAAGAATAATTTCAATCGCTTCGTGATGACGATGACGATGACGATGACGATGATGATTATAGTCGTCGGAGGGATATAACAATAACAATAATAAGACGTAAACAATGAAAATAAACGACGAAACTCGCACACTTTTTTTATACGCGAGTGAAAAACTGCGCTCTCGTTACGAACAGCGTGCGGACTCGTCGCGACGATACCGATCAACGACGACTGACGAGGATTGAGAACACACACACACACACACAAACACGCGACGCGGGGGGGACAGACGAGAAACAGACGGAAGGTCAGAAGCTGTTATCACCTCCGCGCGTCTCGCCACTGAGCCACATCGCCGCGAAAGGATGCACTTTCACCCTCCGCCAAAAGCTCAGCTTCCACAACCATCTGGAACAGAGGAGAGAGAGAGGACTGCGATAATTTTACAGAGTTTTTCTTTTTTTTTTTTTTGTTTTTTTTTGTTTCCCCCGCCATTCCAGGGACACAAAGGAAAGCGAAATAATTTGAGAAATGTGATTTTCAAGAGCGCCAATTTTAAACCGCGCTTGTCATTTGATAAAAAAATTTACGGCGTTAACGTAACACGGAACAAATTGCACAACGTTTTATACTGTCTCGTGGACTCGCCACGCCTGAGAGATATGAATTTCAGAAAATTTTATTCCAACGCAAACCAAGTGTGCAAACGATTAAAGAGAATTTGAGAAAACTTTTTGTTATTTGGTACCTTCGAAATGTAATCCACCCAGTGTTTTATTTTTTTTTTTTTGTTATTTCTTCATTTCTTTAATACGATTCTAATGTTTGTTGCCTTGTTCTGTTTGTTAAGAATATTTACAGGTTACCTGTCGAGGAAAAAAAAAACAAAGAAAAAAAAAAAAGCGAAAACTCACAACGAGCCGAAAAACACTATAGAAACGGCAAGCAAGCACGAAATAGTTTGCCACCACTTTTGAACGTTCAAATGGTCTCGTGTTTTTTTTTTTTTAACACGCTTTAAAAGATCGCATCCAAGTTTAATTGTAAACTGTTTTTAGATTTTTAATATTACTTCAAAAATTACTACAGTTATCCCTGTCAGTTTTAGACTCCGACGAATAATGCACGTTCACAGGGAAAATGTAAAAACAGAAATGAAAATATAAAAAAAATTGCAATTAAAATTATACATTACATATATCAATGCTGATGAAAAAGTGTGTAATCGTTTTTTTTTTTTTTTTTTTGTCATCGAACCCACAGTTAAATTAGTACAATCTTTCATCAAATTGTCAACACCTATTCTTATGTTAGTCGAATATTCTCAGATTCATTTCTACATCGCATAATACAGTAAGATACGTTGTTTCACTTACGTCAAATGCCACTGGCGCCAGGAAAATTGCTAGAGTTTTTTCAAACGATTTTTTTCCCCACAACTTCCCAAACATTCGATTGAAACCGATTCGTCGTTAAATTCGTGAAATTCAAGCTTCAATTTGCAGAATGATAATCGAATGAAAACATGCAACGTCAACACAGAGATGGAAAAAATAAGAAGAACGGCAGAAACAAAAAAAAAAAGAAACTAACAAACTTGAAACCACACTGACTTGGCGTGTCATATATATATATATATATATATATATATATATATATATATATCCAGATCGGAGAATTACCAACATACATGCACGTTCCGTCGTCTGCTAAACGATTAATGCGCACGCGCGACAATCCGAGAATGACTGTTAGCCAGGGTGACCAACCGGCGCAAATTTACACGACAATTCATCGCCGATGTATGTAACCTAAAAAATTTCAACAACCGTCCATTGGCAGTTGTGCTCAATTTACGATTGTCAAAACTTTTCAAGTCCAAGATACAATTGGTCAGCCTGGCATACATGCGTTCTCGGATTATAGCGCGTGCGCATAAAATTTTAGCAGACTACCGATCATTCGTCAGTTAAGAATTCACTTTGTACATACATACATGTATAATGTATATAAAAAGGCTGACGTTTCGCATGTTGCACATCGCATGGTAAACACACGCGTACTGCATACGATAAATTACACCGAGTATTTACGACATATAAACGAGAGGGAAGAGTTGAATATTGTTAGCGATTCTCGACGCGGTCGCGGCATCGCGGCATCGTTACTAAACACACATCGCCGGTTGTTGCTGCCGTCGTCCTTCGCCGTGGGATGCAGCAGATCCCACGTTCAATCGAGGCGCGCATAGCTGCGTTCCATCGGGTGTTATACGTGTTATACACGATCGTTATAATGCGTAGAAAACGTATCATATATACCCAACCGCTGCTGCTGCCGTTAGTGCTGCGTTTCCGTATCAAACAATTTTTCTAAATTGAACTACTAAACGAATGGGACACTTTAATAAATTATTATTATTATACATGGTAATGGTAATAACACGGAATAATAACAACAACAACAACAACAACAACAACAACAACAACAACAACAACAACAACAACAACAACAACAACAACAACAACAACAACAACAACTGTCGACCAAACGCACAGCTGTGCAAAACAACGCCCCCCGATTTTTCAATATAAACTAGGTCAAACGAAAATTTTGTTCGTGCGAAATAATATGCGATAATAATAATAATAAGATAAATGAAAGAAAAAAAAAAAAAAAAAACATTTCGTGCGACGATACGACCCGTTTCTTGTAATTTCAGACCTCAAATGATAAGATATACATATGTATGTGCTTGCACTTGCGGTACGTGTGTAGGCATTGGGTTTATTGGCCGGCGTGTGCGTTGCAATTTATATAAATAATCAGTAAAAGAAGAACGAGTACGTCTTACAAATATAAGGAATAAAACAAATAGGTCAAGTAAAATGTTCAAATAAAATATTATTTCCGTCCGTATCAAGAAAATACTTGTCCTCAAGTACAATAACGTTAACTTTCCTTTCTACGCTTACATTCTTTTCATGACTGTACAACGGATGGTTGAAATTAAGGGGGGGGATGTATATGTGCTAAAGAAAAAAAATTTGATTCACTAGGTCGATGGTTTTTTTCCGCCCCGTAAGACGATCGGTACTTCCCCCCCCCCCCCCCCCCCCCCCCCCCCTCCAAATAATAATCGTAACCTAAATATTATCTATCCATACGTGAACAGGTAAATTTTGGCTTTAGATCAGACTTGAGGTATTATCGTGATTTCCTCGATTATTTCCGTAACTTTGCGAATGCTTTCGAAAAGACATACATCGATTTTATTCTTGGTATTTTTCTGTTCCGTATTCTAAGGTTGTAATATAGGATAAAAAAAAAACACATATTTCTTTGCTAAGGACTTTCATAAACAGACCGGTTAATATATAAACTGACCGTGAATCACTGTTAAATCTAAACAATTTTTAATAAACCACAAAACACTCTGCAAGCACGTCGCGCCTTCTTTCCATCTCATTCTATTCCACCCTTCCTCTTTCCCGTTCAAAATTCATACCCTGTTCCACCGTTCCTCTTCCATCCCAATTAATTTCCATACTTATATATTCCATCGGTTTATTCCTGTTCCCAATTCCTACTCAATTCCATCGTTCCTCACCCGTAACAATGAATTTCTCATCCTATTTCCATCGTTTCTCTCACGTTCCATATTCCGATCCTATTCCATCGTTCCCGTCCCGTTCCGCGTTTCCCGCCGGCCATCATAAACGGACACGAACCGCGAAACCGTAAAACTTGAAACATTCTCATTAAAAGTTGAACATTTAAAATATCCACGCAATCCAGTACGATTCATAAAACTATAAAGATCAAGACCGACGACCATAATTTACGCTATCCATAGAAAGTTGAAAGTGTTCGTACTGAGCAACGACAGTGCCTAAAAAAGGAAAAAAAAAATTAAAAAAAAAAAAAAAAAGAAATGTCCTCCGTCCTTCGCCCTTGTTCCTAATTCAATTCGTCGTCGTACGAGGATTGAATTTCAAAAATATGTCCCGTGTTGTAGGAGCGTAAACACGTGTCGCGCGTTCCCTTTTTCCCCCCCATACATGACTATATCGCGTATATATACGCCAAGTGCAGCAACAGCAGCACGGGGGGCAGACATAAGGAAGGCTATGTCGGTCTGTCGGTCGACCGGACCTGCGTCAACGCGAATTCTCCCGTCGTCCGCGTCGCTGCTCCGTCTTCTTTCGCCCCCTTTCGTTCCCCGTTCCGAAGTAGCCGGGTAGGTATGGTATAGTAATAGTAATAGTAATAGTAATAGTAATCGCCACCGCCACCGCCGGTGCATTTCTTCTTCGCCTTGTTTGCCAGCTGGGGCTGGGACAGCCTGATTGCCTGGGTGCCCCTTCTTCTTTTGTCCCCCCCCCCCCCCAGAGAATTTTCAAAGGCGAACCTAATACCGAATGGGGCTGAAGCCTCCATCGCTCGACTACTGTCTCATACTCGTATTATACTCATGCACCTATCCTCCCTTCTCGCATGTGTGTACGTATAATAACTATCTGCCGCCGCGCGACATGTGCGTTTTCCTACAGCTTTAATAAGTGGGCAAAGATACGTCTAAGCGATTATTTGTTGCGCAAGGTCTTGGTGTAACATTTTTATTATTATTATTACTGCTACTATTATCATTATTATTAGGTGTACTTCGTTTAAAGCGTTATATATATATAACAATAATAATTGAGGACTTGAACAAAATGGCGAGTAGAGATATTAAATACATCGGCGCAATAAGACGTTAATATTTCGTTAAGTAGCTGCACGCGGTATATGAGAATGAAAATCCATAGATAATCGAATTTTGATAACGATATCACGTATTGGTATTATAATATATGGCATTCCAGTAAAACGTCATACGAATAGCATTAACGAACACGTCATAAGTTGAAAATTTAACTTCATTGTATACTGTAAAGTGGCATAATAATACTATTTTCTATACATAAATTATGCATCGTTACATCGACCACACCTTTTTATAACATCAACGAATAAAAATAGCGTCAACTCAAATAATTGTTTCCTTCACGGAAGTAAGTAAATGCTGCTGGATCCATTATACATATGTATAATATTGACTACAATTCTTACGTTCGTATATTCCATCCGTATCCTATGTAATTCTATACGTATATCATACACGCATGTATAATGATTTATTGCACTTGAAAGGATATCGAGTTACGGATGCAGCAGCAGCAACAGCAGCGATACACACGCAATAAGAATGAGCAGTTCGCCATCGTCCGCCGCGTCACCCGGTATATTTCTGTCGTCGAAGTTACTTCCGGACAGATGGCAGTCCTCGCCTCGCGCATAGAAACTATTTACATGAGTGCGGTACATATGTATACATGTATGTACGGTATGCATGTACATAAAATATACATATACACGTTCACATTCAACTTTTCCGTACAGCCCTGCAACAGCAACAGCGGCAGCAGCAGCAACGCGATATTTCTCAACGTAAATGCATATGTACCTACCTCCTAGTGCAATAGGGCTTTTGTGTCATGGTAGGAGCATCATGCATATGTACACTTGGTGACAATGAATGTGAAACGGATAATTTTTTACACTAGACAGTTATGTTGGCAACACAGAGAAACCTACAGCGCCACAGTCGGCCGAGCGCGAAACAAACTCAATCTCAATAAACGTAACATAAGCCATGACTGTCGAATTTAACCTTAAAATACGTGTCAATCCAACAAGTCATTATCCTTGCCGTATTCAAAGGTTAGATTCGACGGTCATGGGTTATGTTACGTAAATTGAGATTGAATCAGTTTCGCGCTCGGCCGACTGTGGCGCTGTACGTTTCTCTGTGTTGCCAACGTAACTGGCTAGTGTAAAAAATTAGCCGTCTCAGATTCATTCTTCCCAAGTGTACGTATCTATCATGCAGCGCACTACGCTGCGCCGGTGTCCTGCAACCCTGTGCGTTGAAGCAAATACTTACGAATACGTACGTGTATAATGCGCGCATGCATGCATGTATATATGTATGTATGTATACCCATATACCGGCGATACTCGGAGATCCAGATGATCCGGTCGACCGTTTTACTTGTGTATAAATATACGTATACGAATTACATAGGCGCGAACGCACGCACATCCATATCTGTATAATTATATAAATGCATATATCGGCGGGATGGGGGGGGGGGGGGGGGGGGGGGAGTGGAGGTGATATTAAGGTGCACCGGCAAGCCGGATACTTGAGAGATATAACGTAAAAGTTGCCTCCGCCGCTTTGTACGAGGTGTGTTAGTAGATATTGTGCACGTATGAATGTGTGTGCGCGCATATAAGATATAGATAGATAGATAGATATAATTATACCTGACCCATTTGATAGGGTAAAATAGAGATAATTCTCATACAGCTGCAGTATTATAATCATTATTATTGTATCATGCGAACGAACTAACGAACGAATGAATTAATGAAATATACACTCATTCATCAACGTAGTGATCGTATATCCTGCACGTTGTTTCTTTTAGTGTATTTTTTTTTTCAAATTTCTGTGCGATAGAGCGAGATAGGAAAATCACGTCACGTCAATCAAGAATCATCGAACACAACGTGAATCTTAATTATATACAGCGTTTCCTTAGATTACGTCTAATGAAAAAAATTTAATGGATGAAAAACGGAAGAAAATTCTCCCAATCTTTATGTTGTGCAGGTAATTACGATTGAATGAATGTTACGGATCAATCTTTGAGATTCATTATCACAGTGTATAGTTACATACATGTGATGCATTTTTCCTTTGATCAATCGATATTTTTTCCTGTATCTGATGAATATATATCCGCTTCGTCATTGCTTGAACCTATCCGCCAAGTCTTCCTTATTCAAGATGAAAAGGAATAGAAAAAAAAAAATCACCATGCGAGCAGACAAAGAGAAATTACTTGGACGGCTCTATTTCTCTTTCTTTGTAATAATCCTAGACCGCATGATTTGATACTCTTGTTTTTCTTTATTTCTTTTCTTTTCTTATTTTTTTTTTTGTTGCCGGGCGGGGTATTTTACCTCGCTTGCCTTTTTTTTTTATAAATTTTACTTTTCCTTCTAGTTTTCGACAACCGCGATTGCACTCGCATCTTCTCCAACATTGTTAAAGATACGAAATAACTGAATCTAACTATATTTGTCCATCCACCTATATTTCAATCTAACTACATTTATTTATCCCTAAACCTGTCCATCTATCTATACATAGGTATACATCCAACATTGTTGAAGATACGAGATAAATGAATCTATCTAACTGTATTTATTTTATCCATCCACTTATATTTCAATCTAACTAAATTTATTTACCTGCCTATCTGTCTGTCTATATACCAATGCGTCTACGTCTCGCTCTATCTTTCTTCATCTGTAAGCCGTGAGTAATGCGCGGCGCGTCGTTACGCGAATGCAACAACAGCAGAAACAATGAAAACAACAACAACAAGAACAACAGTTACAGCACCAGAATCAGCAGAGCGTACGTACACATTGTAACACGATAGTATTAGCTGAACTTGAGCTACTTACACATGGCCTTGACTCGTTCAAGCAGACTGCAGTCAAGCCCGCGTGTTTACGAGTGTGTGTGTACACCTTATGTCGGTTCAACATACAAATATTCACATGTATACAAAAGCCGTGTCTCCTGTCCTGTCGTACCATATCATCTTCGCAACATCGATACTCGTGCATGAAAACGGGCATAGTGAAACAAACGTGCTTGCGTGCGTGCGTATAACCGACCTCCTAAGTTCACTGATGCGTACGTACACCCACGCTCATCGTATAAACAATATATACATGTATACATCGTACATGATGTACATAACAACGTAGACTTGGGGACAATGAATCTGAAACGGATAATTTTTTACACTGGACAGTTACGTTGGCAACATCGAGAAACCTACAGCGCCACAGTCGGCCGAGCGTGAAACTAACTCAATCTCAATAAACATAAGATAAGCCATGACCGACGAATCTAACCTTAGAATACGTGTCAATCTAACAAGTCATTATCCCCGCGGTTATTCTAAGGTTAGATTCGACGGTCATGGGTTATGGTACGTTTATCGAGATTGAGTTTGTTTCGCGCTCGGAGGACTGTGGCGCTGTAGGTTTCTCCGCATTGCCAACATAACTGTCCAGTGTAAAAAAATAAAGCCGTCTCAGATTCATTGTCCCCAAGTGTACATAAGCTTGCACGAAAGAAAGATCAAGTAGGTAACGTTCAAAAGACGCGTCAAATATTAAAACTAAACTACCAAAAGTGACGATTTCGCCAAACACGAATTATTAATTTGCGATAATAACGCCGAGAGAAAAATATCACGGCAATATCAAGGATTAGTTCATCATCGTGCAGGAGTTGCAGGTGCAGCGAAAGGTGAAGGTGAAGAAGAAGAGGATTTATAAGAGCATGAAAGGAGAGGCAAAGGGGCAGATCCAAAGCTGGAGGATTGACTGCAGTGTGTTTGTGTATAGCCGGTTTTGCCTCCTGGAAACACGCGGCAGGCAGGCAGGCGCTGCCACTCCCACGGCATTAGAAATTCACCGGGCAGCGTTATAATAAAAATGCATCCTCGGCTATTGTCCTCCGTCCTCCTGTCGCCTCATCCTCCGTCCTCCTCCTCCTCCTCCTCCTCCTCTTCAACCTTATCCTTCTCTGCATGCAAGGCAGGTACATTCTGGCCGGTCTCTGCCACCGCATCACGTCTGTATGTGTACACGTATCGTGTATCTAAGCGCACGCACACGCACGCAAATTCGTATTCATGGTGCGTATGTGTGCGTGCGTAGATATGATATATACCGTGTCCGAATAACGACGAAGAATTGACGAACGGACGGAGAGACGGCGACAAGAAGGGTCTCCTCTCGTCGCTTCCTGTACCATGCCCTAAACACGAGGTGCAGGATATCGGCCATTCCGTGGCAAAGCTCCAGTGACTCCGTGCATTTTCAAATCCCGATTATAGATATATAATAAATATGATCGTAAATCTTCTTTCGTTATACCGCCATGCGGCGAAGAATTGAAATGTGTGTAATAAAATGTAGAAGAGAAAAGTATGATAAACAAGTTACGAGGGCAGTCGTAGCGATGGAATTGAAATGAATAAAATAACTACGAGTAATAAAGTGATGTGTGTATACTATGTACGAAGTACATTTATTATATTTTCAATAAAGAAGTGGAAACGAAAAAAGAAACATTGAAACACGCATTATCCAATTTATACCTGTATAATATCCCAATGTAGAGTCGAGAAATAGAAATATATAAAAAAAAAAAAAACACAACGCAGAATGGCGAAAATAAAGTTATCAAGCCTAAAATATAGAATTGTCAAAATGTCAATACATTTCTTTTTATCGTACGTTTTGTATGTTTGATCAAACGTGGATTTTATATTATAGTTGTGTGCGATATCTGTCCATCCGAATAATTTTATATGTATGTAGAATTTTTTTTATTCAATTTGATTTTTTTTCTGTATTCTACACCGATCATTCCGTGATCTGGTTCTCTTACATTTCACGATATATCTCTTATATCACGTAAACTATAGGTAGATTAAAAAAAAAAAAAAAAAAAAGAATTCTAAACCGAACGAAACTTTCTCGTTTTCGAAAATCATCAAGATATTAAAAACTGAATAAATATGTTGTATTAGTGCTCAAAAAAAGATCTCCTAACAGAATCAATCAAAATTTGTAGGTCTAGCTAAAGAAATGTATATATATACAATACAGCTATAGGAAAATTGGGTTTTGATTTATTAATTTTGACGCGTTTGAGTGAAAAATTAGTTGATTCGAACAATTTGTCGAATAAAAAATTTCTACTCAAAATGTAGCCTGAAATTGTGAAAGATTGAAAAACAATATTTTCGAGTAAGCTTCTTCGTTCTTGGCTACTGCTTTACTTGTGAATCTGTTATTCTCTAAATTGCGCACTTTTTCATCTACATTGCGAGCCTCGTACCTTAGGGCAAATCTACCTTCTGATCCACCCAACCCTAAGAAACCAATCAATTCCCTCCCATTTCACTACGAATAACTGAATTCTAAAATTTCGATATTTTCTGGAGGAACGGACGGTATATGACGCCACGCGTTAAACAGATAACACACGGGGGTTGTTCCTCCCCCTGTAGATTCTCTCCTAGTCCGTGGTTGGGAATCTCTCCGTTCGCTTTGCGGTCTAAAGTTACATATGTACCATCGTCGCCGGGTTTCTGTTGTTCCGAGCGATTCGTGCCTCTCTGTCTGACTTACAGAGTTTCTACCATGTCGACGACCGCGTCCGAGCAAAGCCGAGAGAACCCGAAAACCGCGGCCCCCGAAGATACGTACATGCATAGTTTGGCTGTCTTGTTTGGTTGGTTGGCGATCGATGTTTTCGAAACGAGCGATACTCGGCGTGGGGAAAGGGACGCCGATGCAACTTTACAAACTTTTTCGAAAACATTGGGTCTCTAGATTCTCGTCGCATCCTCTGCCATGCTCGCTTCTCTTCTCTTCTCTTCTCGCCGCGTTGCATCCCAGATCGTGTTTTGTTCGTGTGTCCAGAGGGTCTAAAAATGATGCGCGCGGTCTGCGGGGATGACGTCACGCCTATAGATACTCCTTCGCCTTGCGGAGAGAGAGAGTGAGAGTAAGAGAAGGAAAGAGAGCGAGAGAGATAGGGAGAGAGAGAGCAAAGACGGAGGGGCGCAGAATGCAGCGTTGCTCGCGTATCTCGAAATCATGTCTCGATGTGCATTCTCCGCTTATATTATCGGCGTCGGTGAATTATCGTCGTGACATTTCATTGATTTGCAGAACAAACGTAAAGATCTTTTCGCCTTTTCAGGATTATACCGCATATGTATCGACATATTGGATTAATGAATTCATCGCAATGGGGTCAAGTTAACAAAGTTAACGTAACGAAACATTTCAAAACTAAATTTGATTATTCACAGACACCAGTATTATGAAATTCTAGAATTACTTCCAAGAGGTTGTTCATTTACCGGAAAGTATATATGTTACAACGTTACATATTCTGCTTTGTTAAAAATAAATTAATGTATTTTAAGTCGAAGAGAACGTAACTGTTGCAAAGTATAAACGATTTTTTCTTTTTCCCCAGACAGTGTATCGTTTAGTTCAGAGGTAGAATGTAGAAATATCAAAAAAGGGAAGGGTCATATACCTATAATATCGAATCTTTGACAGATAAAAAGGCAGTTAAAATATAGAAAAGTAAAATAATATAAAAAGTAAAAAATTTGGGTAAAGTGTGGAAAAATTAGACTTTTCTGACAATTCTACATTTCGGTTACAATATTGTAACCGCTCCTATTCCCGATCCAGGAGAATTAGCAGGAAATAACCAGCAGGTAATACGTGTAAAAAAAAAACTTTCTGTGGTTGAGCAAACGATGAAACGTGTCTGGATTGTTCAAGAGAATTATCCTAAGTATATGTATTCCTGGATATTTTATCGTTTGCTTACGACCTGAAAGCTTGGACATAGATTACCTGCTTACTGGCACCTGTTACTTTCGGCATCATCGTTATACGGATTCACACGATGAGACATAACAATGAAATGAGAAACAGGATTCGTCATTGTTCCATGCAGCAACTACGATGATACCGAGGAGTAATGAGAGTAGTGACGAAGAGAAGAACGACGAAGACGATAAAAGAAATTCCTTCTTTCACTCCTTCTTTTACGGCTCTACGTTATTGCATCAACCCCACGGCGGAAAAACATAAGCTAATCAATCGTGAACCAAAATATTCATATAATGTGATTCCGTGAAACACGCATTATCGTCGATCCGAACACCGATTCTTTCACTTCCTGTTACAAGTACGCAAAACTTTACATTCAAGAAATACACAAGATTTATCCCTGTATCGCGCAGTTATAAATTAGATATAGTTATTCTATTCGAATGTAGGTTATTCGTCTCTCCTTCTGATTATAAGCATGATAATAAGCCGCGTGTGAAAATGATAATTTTCGAAATACATAAAAGGTTTCAAGGTTTTTTTAACGCAAGGTCAACTTCGATCTCGTTTTCAAGCGTGTGTTACGCGTAAAAAAAATTTTTTTTTTTGTCGTTTTGCCGTTTTGTTATCAATTCTCGACACCTGCAATCGATGTATTATCTAACCTTATCGTCGAATACATAATGAGGTTAAATTGAAAAACAAAAACAAAACTAACGCACAAACCGCTTGTGACTCTGTACTAAATTTTCATACATGTATCATAACAGTGAAGCAACATTTGATAATAGATGATCGGTTTGATGCAGAAATTGATATACAATTGAATTTAATGAGAACAAACTACAGATGTTTAAACTGAGTCATTTGTTACTTTATATAATTATTATAATTACATTTCCTCGAAACGATAGTAAAAAAATATTACATACCTATACATATATTCAGCCAACGATCAATCATTTTTTTTTTTTTTTCTACCAGTGTACGAAGTTACCGGATATCAAAGGTTCAATATTTTATTTTTGGAATAATTTCCTCAAGACCCTTTTCCTCGTCGCATGCAGAGAGCTATATATCATGTAACCCGATACCATAACTACCTACTCCTCAACGACGCATTTGGTGGAGGTGATTCTTTTTCCGCAATATTGCTGCGGCAAGACTCAAAATCACGCACCATGCGTATTCGCGTATACTATACGCGTTACATAAGTGTATAAATATATATACATGTATATATACAATATATAAACGTATATATACACACGTATATATAGTGAGAAATGTACAACATGTTCGCATAAATTTAAGGTATTTAAATACTAAACCTAATATACGTTTGAATAGACAACGCCACCTCTAATCTATCTCTTTATACAATAGATTGCGTTGTATGGTTAATCGCGGCTTTACTTCCTTAGTGCACACCGCCGCGTGGAGGAGTTTGTGTAGTAATAGTAATAGTAGTAGTAGTAGTGGTAGGAGGAGGAAGTGGAGGAGGTGGTGGAGGAGGAACAGGAGAAGGAGGAGAAGCGTCCACCGTGACCTGCGCAAAATACATACACATATACACACTCGCAAGTATGCATACGCAATCAATTTATACCTGCAGATAAGAGTCTCAATTCGAGGTGGGTCCACCCGGTTGTGGTTTGCGAGGAGAAAGAGAAAGAGAAAGAGAGAGGGGGAAGAGAAAAAAGCAGGAGGGGACGCATCCTCAGAAGTTCATGCCATGGGGACGAAAGAGAACTTCATTGTCGCGAATAATAGGAAAAAGGTGTTGGATCTGCGCTGCACGATGAACGAGAGAAACGAAATGTAAAAGAGTAAAGAGCAAAGAAGAGTACGCACACACACACACATATATATATATATGTATATATATATATATTATGTAATAAACAAACCACGATATGCGGGAATAAATACGAGTGTTTCAGAATTCTTGGTTTTTTTTTTTTTATATAATTTGTAATTACGCGCGCACATAGTCACGGTTCGTCTTCTTGCCTATTTCATTTCTCGTCTTCCAACACGTGGTTGCAATATTTGCGATCGGCAGTCTCGAGGTTCGTTACCGTCTCGTAAATGCTACCCTACAATTCAAAGTAAACGTGACGAGTTCTCGTTTTTCATAGTGTGTAAAGATCTTCGAAGCGACGGAGTACTGGAGAGACACCGATGATAATCGAGCGAGATTCGAGGGTGAGTGAAAGAGAGCGAGAGCGAGAGCAAGAGCGAGAAGTAGAGATTGGGAGATAAAGGAAAAAAAAGGGCGCGTAGAGGGAACTAGTGATAAACAACACGCGACGTGTTTTGGTAGTCAAAGTTTGTCAGTCGAACGAAGGGGAGCTCGATTACTAATCCGACCGAAAACATCGGTTTCTTTCCCTCTCGCACACTCTCATTCTCTCTTCTTTCAACTTTGTTGGATGAGGAGAGAGAGAGTGAGAGAGGGGGGAAGCGGTGTTCGCGCGGTAGGTATCTGGGTTATGTGGCATTCGGAAGTGCACACACGAGTGCAGAGGAAGACGAATGCTGCAGCGTAGATGGTGGTGGTTCCGTGCATGCGTGCGTGCAGACGACGCAATCGCGCACGCGCACTCTTGCCGCCCGCGCCGCCTCTCGAGGTCAAGATTTCGACGCGACGAAACCAGGAGAAGAAGGAGAGGAAGAAGAAGAAGAAGAGGAGACCGAGCAGAGGCTCGTCGCTGCACGATGTACAATACTATCCGCTCCAACCGAACCCCTGCATCAACGGTACAGGGTAGAATATCTTTAATTTCACTTTTCACATTTCCCACCATTCTGCAGCGCATTCTCATTGGGTTTGCAAAGTTTAGTCAACCAATCAGAATATGCTTGGATGTTAGGAAAAGTGAAAATTGACACTAGATGATCACCCCCCAGATCACGAACTTTAAGTTACGTAACGTTATCGTAACGAAACGTTTTTTAAATATCGTTCACATTTACAATAATTCTTAGGGAACTACGATTGCAAAATATGATGCGTGAGTATATTTCGTTTCATTACGGTTTACTAGATTTCAAACAGTTTCAAAAATGCGAAATAATGGTTTTTTCTCAGCGTGAATCGTTACGATAACGTTACTAACTTCAAAATCATTACAGATCAGTATCTAATGAGAGAAGATTAACGCGAAAACAACAAAAAATAAATTTTCCTCCATCATATTCTAATCTTACTTCCTCTCCGTCTTGTTGATTTTGTCTAGTTGTAACTTTTGATTCCTCTTTATCCACGTTCCCTTGATTGGCGCTCCTTTTTTCGTGAGAGACCAGACCGACGACGATAATAATAATAATAATAATAATAATAACAACAACAACAACAACAACAACAACAACAACAATAATAACAACAACAACAACAACAATAAGAACAAGAACAACAACAATAATAACAACAATAATAATGACGATGACGATGATGAGAAAAGCAGCCCTCGTTCCCCCTCTAAGCTGCGATCCAGTCGCCTCTCGTAAACAGGGCCACGACGGCTGCTCGATCAAGCCTGTGAAACTTTCCCTGATTTTCATTTGGGGGGGGGGGGGGGGGGATGGGGGCATTGCCACGACGAATGGTAGACTTAACATCATCGTTGTACACACAACGGACTACGTGGAACCATTTTGGTTAATTTCCCCCCGTTTCCACGAGTTACGTATAAAGAATATTGTAAATTGCGCAACGTCAACTACAACGCTCCGTGGTAAGTTTGGAAATCGGTAAAAAGCCTTAGAAATAAGTAGGTTTTTGTCATCCGGTCTACCGCTCTCCCTAACTGACAAGACCAAGTGACTGACTGACTAACTGACCAAGCAAGCGATACAGAGAGAAGCAATAATAATAAAACAAGGCTGAAGTTAGTAACGTTGGCTTAAAGAAACATGATGGCAGAAAAAAAAACAAAAAATCATTCCCTCGACAATTTTAGAACAACTTTCGAGAAGTTGACCTTTCGAAATATCAACATACTTTCTTTGTCAAGATTTACCAGACGAATTTCACATATAACAATAAGAATCAAAGTAGCAATTCCCCCCCCCCCCCCACCCCTCAAACATCCGTCGTTAAAGCAACGTTACTAACTTCAACCTCGTAACAATAATACCCAGTTAACCCAACGTGCTCTTGGAGAGGTGGCGGCGAGAAGAGAAAAAGAGAGATGTCGTGTCCGAGATTAAGCAAGAAAAGGGATCGCGTCGTCGGGGTAGATATGCGACCGAAACAATTACCAAGAGTCTCCACTCCGGGAGTCGATGCGAAAGTGCGTTACAAAGGCGGGGGGGGGGTGTAAGGAACAACATTCCTATTGACGTTGGATAAAATAGCGATCGACGGCAACGCGTCGTGAGTTACGCTATACGCACTCGGATAGTAGGTGGGTACACATACGTACGTACATACAAAGTACCTACATATGTGCATGATATGTGTATAAAGTCAAGAAGCAGCGCAACGCGGCGCGCGTTTTTAACACGAGGATGAGAAGGCGGCGGCGGCGGCGAGTTTTCGTGGGCGGGAGGAAAGCGGGAGGCGGGAGGGGGGGGGGCGGCGGAGTCGGCGGAGGAGGGACAACTTGTTACGAACGGTTAGTACCCAACAACCCGTGTACCATTTAGAGCCGTGTCCTCGTTTCTCCGGCACCACGCACGCACCGACGACGTCGCGACACGCACACAAGCCGGATTGCTGGGTTTCACTGCACATAACCAGTGTACGTGTGCTGCGTCGGAAACCGTGGATGGGTACATAATAAAAGAGAAAAAAAAAACGAAAAAAAAGAAGGACGACGCGTACCGCGTCCAGTGAGAGAAATCGAACGGACGGATATTATTGGGCAAACGACGGACAGAGAGAGATATAGAGATACGTATAGGTGTATATATTTTATATATATATATATATATATATATATATATATATATATATATATAGAGAGAGAGAGAGAGAGAGAGAGAGAAACTAGCTAGGCATAACTCTTTGGCAAAAGACGGTATTGAGTAAGGGACTAACTGGATGTAACAATTGCCGATCGATGGAGGACGAAGGTACCACGGATTGTATTCCAGCGATTGATTAGTAAGGGAATACAAATTACGAATGGGATACACATGATATAGGTATTTACGTGCCTATGATTTTGTACTCACATAACAACCGTTCCTCTCGAGATATCCCAGTCGGTGTGTTGAATTGATAGTCCGTGTTACTGCAGGGGGATGCTGTCTTTTGAGAACAGTTAGTTATTAACAATTCTTCTCGACGAACGTATGTAAACCAGTTTCAAAATAAAACCCACACAGATTATTGAGAAGTAAAGAAATACTTGAGTATATTACGATGGAAACAAATGCATCGAAAAGAAAGATAGAGAAAAAAAAATACAACGATAAATAATAAAAAAAAATTTCGAATAACCACACAACGATGAACGAAGGTATTAATAATACACACGTGCACGTCACTGTATATAATATAACCGACGACGACGACGATGATTATTATTGATAATCGTTGAGAAAAACTCGACGATTCGAAACACACAAGCCCCCCCCCGAGGTCAAGTTTATTGTACGCGTTGTTGTGTGCAACGCGATAAATATGGACGCGTAACGGGGATGTCCAGCCGTTAACCGCGAACGGGGTTAACGTGGGAACAAGGGGCGGGGGTGGGGGGTTCTCTTTTATCGGGCCGGACAATAACGGGGGCGAGAAACAGGTATACGCGATATACGGCAAATAAATGAACTTGTACGACGGGTAATGTTGTCTCCGCTGAGAGTGCAAGCGCGCGACTGCGGCGATCCCTCTGCGCCGCGAGGTCCGAGCCTCGCCGCTACGCCGCTGAGAGGCGCCGTCGTAGCCCCGCACCGCACCTCGCCACCGACAAAAGACGAGCTTTTCCATGCCTTCCCCGGTCGGCAGCCAATCAGCGTCCTCCTCGGCATCCCCTCCACTTATCGGCGCCTCCCTCCTGCCGCGCCGCAACCCGCAAGACGCCGCGACAACGAGGTAAGCCTAAGGCTTGACTGCCTGCGACTCGCGAGCGATGAGAACGAGAGCGAGCGAGAGAGAGAGAGGAGAAGCCGAGTTTCAATGACGAGCGATGCATCCCGGAATGCGCATCTTCGTTCCTCCTCGGATCGTACGTTCGTTTTTGGGTCAGATATTTGGTGACAATATTATCACAGGTCGCACTACGCGTGGATTTGTTTATCTATTGTATATGTTTTCGTATGTACTCTGTACACACGTACGTACGTACGTACACTGCTCTTATCTTCTCCCGGCTTGTAATACACGGACGTTTGTTGGTAGGTGTGGATGCACCATGTTTCCGCGGTAGATAATACACCATTATATCCGACGTGTGCAGTCTGCGTGTGTGTGTGCGCATGTGTCACGTTCGAGCGGGTAGGTACCAATTCGATATCTTTACTGATTACCGACCACAGATCGTTTATCATTGCTCAATCTTATCGGTTGCTTCTTTTACGCATTCGTTGACCTACATTCGCGACTTATCAAAGTCACCCCCTTTCCCGTGCAACTTCAATCTTTGCGCATTACGCGCCTTGTGTATGCAGGTATTTACTTGCGTGCCTGTGAGTAACTCGTGCATACCTATATGCATATGCGTACGTATAACTGCTACAGGAATTACTGTAGTCCGTCAGGAAATCAGGTCGCGATCTGTGCAGGACGAAAGGAGTCCGCTTACGGTAGCTGCACGTGGCTCGTGTGTGTAAATCTTATCAAACTTCCGACTGATATCTAATGTCAACAGGGAAACTTTGAACCGTGTATACGTTCGTATAGCGGAAAAGCTTAACGGTTTTGAAAAAATATAAGCATACAGATGATTCGTTCTTTACACATTGAGTACAGCTTGGAAATGATGAATACTATTTATAATTTTTAGACTCAATTTCGTGGTACTCGTGAAATTTTTGTTTTTATAAGTTAAGTCGGAATAATAATTATAACATTTGAATAGGTCTAAGGTAAATACATTTGTCAAACAAAAATATTATATACTTTTAAACAAGGTTACTCCGCTGATTTTGTTACGCAATGGATGTGAGGTATAAATACTTGATCCCAAATTAGTTTAAATAATTATTTTAGCGTGAAGGTTTTTTATGGACGGGCTGCGCAAGTTTTATTTCTTAGTTTTCCAATCTCCCAACATCTGACTTTCTAATCCTAAATCGCTAGGCCCTAATCAAACTGGGAACTCTGGCGCGTTCAACACCTGCAAATCCAGAGACACCGAGTCGAGGCCAGTCTGTGGTTGTAAGCTGCGGCGGCCGCAGCATTATGTCGGTAATCTGTGGTAGGAGGCATGTAGGACGATCGAATGGGGAACTGCACGGGTGGCGGAGGTTGCAAAGCGGAATCGAAAGCGGAGGCGACCGAGAGACGAAGGGACCTAGACTGAGAGAACGAAGGCGGCGAGGGCGGCGGCGGTGGTCTTGTCTCGAGTAAGAAACTCGAAGAAAAAAACAACCCAAACAGAGGAGAAGAGAAGGAAGGAGTAAAACAAAAAAACAAAAAAACACTCGCACACCCACACACACGAAATAACAAATAACAGAAAACAGAAAAAAAGACAAAAGTGCATCGCGCGGCAAGATGGCCGACGACTCACCGACTCTCAAGGTTACCTCTTCCCCCTCCTCCTCCACCACCGCCTTCTCCTCGTCGACCCCCGCCGCCTTCTTCTTTCTGTACGCGATACCATGCAGTGTGCGAGAGAGAGGGATGTAGTACAGTCAGGCAAAGAACCGCGGAAAGGAATGCGCGAGATTGAAATGCAAGCGTATTTATATATAATACGCATGCGGCATGTACACACCATGTAGTATAATATGACTCGGTGAATATCCTGCAATTAAGAATAAAATACAGATCGGTGTACACACATCGGGTATTATACGATGCACGGTCACTGAACACTGATGAAATTCAGTGACTGAAATACCGTCGTATTTGTTATTGTAACACGTGACTGTGTAATAGAAGTTGATTCGTCATTCGAACGGTGAGATTTCTCGCGTAGGTATGTGTATAATTATATGTACATACATTTAAAAACAGTAAATAATTATCGCCTCCAGTTGCGTAACTTGCTGTATATTATATGTATAAGGTATAATGTTAGGAAAAAACATTCTCGTTCATGGAACAACGAAGATCTCTATAAGCGTTTTACAATTGATCGATGAAATGCGTTCAATTATATGCATGTGTCGCGGTGATGTTAACGCGAAAATCTGGCGATTCACGGCTTCCAGCTGTAACTCGCGAATGTATATATACGCTGCCAACTTCACCCTTGTAGAGTTACGCTACTGCGTTTCAAGCGCGAATCATTTCATGCTCGACTATATCGTAAATGAAAGAGATGACCCGACGATGACGACACCCCGTCCATGCAGCAGACTGTGTTGTCAAGTGATAGTCGGGGAGTAATAACGTTAAGTATAATAGGTGCAGCGGTTCGACCGCTGCAAAGTGCAACCTCCAGACCTAGCGCGAGAGGAAGAGAGAAACGATACAGTCGGTGATTGATTATTTTAAACATTGAGGAGGCGATTAGTCCGTCTATTCCGCGCACGGAATTTCGCGCATCGAATCTGCCTGCATCACTACCTTGTTTATAGTTCAACGTGTTGTCTTGACGAGCGTATGAATAGCCGGGATGATAAACGACGCAACGCTGCTCGCGCGATTCGCTCGCTGTAAACAAAACGCGAGAAGAAAAAGGCGGGTCGAAAATTGTCACGAGTTGGGGAGAAAGAGAGATGTGTCGAGTCAAAAATGCGGGAGTCGTAGGGAAAACAAAAAGATAGATCTTGTCAGAAGTGGGATTCGAACCCACGCCCACAGATGTGGACTGCGACCTGAACGCAGCGCCTTAGACCGCTCGGCCATCCTGACAAGTGTGGAAAACTTGGTTAATGAGTGAAAATCATCGGACAAAGACTAGTCCCGCGCCCTGTGATGTAGTCGGCCGCCTCTCCGCCACTCGCATCTCGCCTCTGCCGCCCCCCTCGCGTTCCTCGTAGTAGACCGGTTAAATTTATACACGAGCAAGTCAGAAATAGACGCCACCGCCGAGCGCGGCCACCGAGAGAACGATGCACCGCCGAATTTGTTTGGAATTTCGCGCTAGCTCTGTGCTCTGTGCCAATTCAGAAACAAGCCGATGCGATGCGCCAAGCCTGCTGCATCGTCCCATTCGCTAGTCGCTCTCGTTTACTAGCATCTGGTGCGAAGGAAAAAACAAAACACAAAAATAAAAAAAAATGGAACCAGAAGGCGAAGAAAAATGAAAAATTCCGCGCTCTCTGGAACGATGGCGCGCAACCGTTTCTCGTTTTTAACTGCAGTGTGCCTGGATGCACGCGTTTTGAACCATTATTCGTTCTTGAAAAATCCGAATCGTCGAAATATCGACTAAACTTTAAGTTTCCCCATTCTCTAAGCTATCCGTAACGAATAAGGGTTACCAGCAATATGGCGGCAAAATTCTCATCGAGCTACCGACAAATTGTTTTACGGTCAATTAGAGCGAGTACGAAATTAGAGAAAACTTTGCGCAAGCTGTGAGGCCTTAGTTTTCGCACAGAGAATTTATACGCGTTAAAAAATAGTCGGAAAGATGTCTTTTAAAATTAAATATGGCCCAGTTGCATAGGTGCATTATTTTCTCACCAGATGTCGCAACGTTAGATTTTCTTGCGGCTCACCGAGCTACGTTGCAGTCAGTGTCCAGGCACTGTGTTCGAGTTTAAAGAAAAACGTCGATTTCCTCCCTCTCTCTCTCTCGCCCTATCGGGGCTCGCGGTTTAGGCCGCTGATCGCGAACGAGGCGGCTGAGTGCATCGGGCATCGGAACGGAGTAGCATTTGCGAGTGCATTGAGCGTCGCTGTGTCTCAAGGCCGCGGCTTGCCGCCCGCTGAGGACACACACCGAGGCTTGTGGGCCGGCTAGAACTAACCTGCTCCACTGCACTCGCTTACTGCACGCAGTCGCCGCCTGCAGCGCACCGGTTTTGCGCGTTTGTTCGTGTCGGTGCGTCGAGTGGCCCGCGTAGCGTGTTACTTATGCCGTGCACACACGTGCGCGCGGTTCTCTCTGTATTAGGCATATAATAAAATCGAGGAACCTGCTCGAGCCTCTCGTCTGCAGTCTGCTGCACCGCATTTAACATGTACCTACCTAACAGAGAGGAAGAAAATCTACCACTACTTTCGATTGCTGAATAGTTTTATTATTATACCGAAGTACCTATATATACGTATACACGCACCTTTGTACGTTGAATGCGATGATACACTTGCTCTGACCTGTTGCAGCCTCGTTCTTTACGCAGCTATAACGTGCAATAATCGCACATTTTTTTTTTCTATTCACATTCGCCTATGCTCATTGGTATTAATGGAAATTGCACGATGAATATTGTACGACGACGCTACGGCGCCGTTCTTTTCATCATCGCGACGCAAAACATTTGCAACTGTGGGTGGTGTTGATCGCTACGACGAAAGACTCTGTTCTATGCTGCTGCGCCTACATCGTCATGCTGGGATGCAGGCTAACGGCTGCGGATGGACATTGGCTAGGTTGCATATCGCCGACGCGACGCTGCCGCAATTCTGCGGGACGTGACCCTGAAACAATGTCCGAACGGCGACGTAATCTTGGCCATCTATGACATGTTTCCACACCACAATGCACTTCTCAGTTTGCGGGAGAGAGGCGGAATCGCGTCTACGAACCATACGCGGCATTTCAAGGGGGTGGGGGGGGGGGGGCGATAAAAGGAAAGAACCTTTTTAGAAATGCTGTAATTCTTGCACATTATATATCCCGTGGACCTGAAACAGCGATGCATTGTAGTTATGATAATATGGTTGCATATTTCACGAACGAGGTTCAAGGTGCGATGATGCGGCGATGTTTTGACCTTCGAAATGAATTCTTGTACCGGTGTTGAAAGGCACTCTCCTTGAATAATTTGCAAGTATTTGCACGCGGGCGATGTTCGAATGAAAGTTTAATGATACTGCGAATCTTATATTCATACGATTAGTAATTATCGCTGTATGCATATAATAATTGGCTGTTTCTCGTTGTAATCGTATATACATGTATGTATACCGCAATTAGCAATGACGAACGGGATGTGGGAGGTGAGAAAATGGGATTAATCAGCGTTTCCGCGCAGTTAAATAGCAATCATAGGATTGTAATAGAAGTGCGACTAAAAGGCTGTCACATACTCGGTGCGCACAGTCACCTGAATAACATTTTAATCTGACGTGATCTGTACTTTCTTCATGTGACGGAATCACGCAGTAGAGTGGCGAGAACAGGCCTGGCACCGAGAGATCAATAAAAGAAAAATACCCCAGCGATGTATATAAATTGAATTCGAAACTATCTAACCTGTAACACAATAAAGAAGTTTTGAAAAGCAAACGAAAGTCGCTGCTAACGCTAAAGTTACTTATCTACCTATAATCTCGACTCGTACGTGGCACATGAAATTTTAGAAATTATAGTCAGATTTATCCATGCACTGATGATCCAAACTAACGAATTGAAGGATGCTTCATCCTTGGCGTAACGAAAAAGAGCAAGGGAACTGAAAATCCGAAAATAAATAGATGATTGATGATTGATAGAAAAATATGATAGGAGATGTTTCTCAAAATTGTCATAATATTTTTCTATCATTTGACTGGTCTGTACAAACGGAGATCGTTATATCCGCCTTGGTTTAGTTTGACAAAAAAAAAAAAATCACCCAGGCACAGTGCGCAGATAATCAGAACTCTCAGGCAGGCATGGAATCAACATCTGCTCGGACCTCTAACCCGTCGACACGTCCTGATAATCCAAAAACTTCCTCGAGGCGCACCGGTTTCGTAGCCTGCGGTGGAGTCTAAAAAATAAAAATAAAATAAAAAAAAAAAGATTTTCGGTGCACCGCAACCAGTGAATAACACGCTCCTTTGTCTTGGTTCGATTATTCGCCGCAACGCCGCGACTGAGAGGAGAAAATCCAAAGAGTATAAGGAAGGCAGCTAGAGCGGAGAGCTCAGGCATGTGCAATTCGCACGGTTACGCGATCCGAGTTCCCCTGCATGTGCAAAAGCGCGGTGGTATGGCCGAGCCGTTTCTAGCCTCCGCTGCAGCCACTCGTACGGCGATAAATATAGCCTGAAATGGGCGAGCGCAGCGGTTGTAGGTATGTATGTACCTGCGACGAGGGTGGCTCGTGTCTGCCGAAGGGCGAGGTGATCCGGGGGTCGCGGTGGACGAAGGGGGCTACGTACGCACAATCAATACTCTGGGTAAAACCCGCAAAATTCGCCAGACGGGCGAGAGAAGCGACGCTGCGTCCTGGAAGCCGCCCCGCGTGGATTCCGGAACACTCCCCTCCAGCTCCCTGGGACTGCACGCGACGCATCAGCAGCTCTCTGCCTGTCGTGCAGGTGTATTAAGATGTTGAAGATGGCGGCGTCAGTTCCGCCGGAAACCACATCTGCGTATCCTGTGGAACTGCGAATTTATATACTTGTCGTTTGAACGGTGAAACGCAGTTTTAACCTGATTCCTCCGAATACGATCTCTCGGTGAGACGGATTTCCGAACGGCAGTCAAGCTCTTGCAAGGGCGACGACAAAGGTTCAAGGGAAAGCCGGCCAAGGTCAGGCCGCTGCTTCGTTTCTCCGTCATCTTCCCTCCTTCCGTCCGTTCTTCCTTTCTTTCTTCCTTCCTTCCTTCCTTCCTTCCTTCCTTCCTTTACTCGAGCGCTTACCACTGTGCAGCGTTACACACGTGTGCGCATGCTGCTCTCGTGGCATCGTCGTTTCCGCTTCATCCGCTCTTGGATTTTCCCTGCCTTCTTTCTTCGATTATCTGCGTCGCCACCTATATGAAAGTGCGCCTTGATCGGATCATGGGATTTCCCTTCACGAGATATCCATTACTTTCATTTAGTGTGTATTGTAGGATGGATCATTTTTTTTTTACTTTTTTTTTCTAACTTGCCATTCGAAAACCTTGTGACGTATACTAACAAAAAAATTTTAGCCAAGCCTAGAGAAGGTAGGAAAATATTTAGAGGTCGCTACCAATTATTGTAATATTTTTTTATTTATTCTTATGAGCACACCTGACGAACTTATATATGTATTAGTTTATTTCTTTTTTTGTATCGTAATCCAATTAATCGTTCACCCATCAACAGCAAACTCCGCCTAACAATTCCGCAGATGGCAGTTCTCGTATTTTATTCGAAAGATTAATCGTTTCCGAGTAATTTGGATAAGTGTTTGTTACCGAAAAAGAAGTATCACATTACCTCAATGTCCCTATTTCGTTTTCAGTACTGACTGTTATGAGCAATGATTAATTGGACCACGATACGAAAAAAATAAACTAATGTATACATAAGACCGTAAGGTGTACACATAAAAATAAATAAAAAATATTACAATAATTGGTAGCGACCTGTGAATATTTTCCTACTTCCTTCAGGTTTTACGACAATTTTTTTTCAGTATTTGTCATAAATTTTTCGAGTGGCATCATTAAAAAAAAGTTAAAAATGAATCACCCAAGTGTACATTTCGTCTTATGTTTGGTTGAACTGTACCCTACACCTGGAAAAAGTTAGGTCAGGTAATAAGCCTCAAGGGATTGCCATGTAATGAGCATTGATTGCTGGAACTGCAGATTCTTGGGTGAAAATCATTAGGTGTTGTTTGTTCATTCGGTTTAGTCCCTACAGTATACGTTACGAAAATTGCACTGTCAAAGAAATTCGGTGTAGACTTCTATGGAAAATATTTTGGCGTCAATCTAACAGTATCTATGATGCTGAATTTCCGAATTGAGTACAAAAATTGTTCCACAACAGTCGGTACACGAGCGAATATGATCAATTTCAACCCCGCAAATTTTTAGACACCGTGACGTCGTATCGAAAATAAATTCGCATCTAAAACCATTGGATTTGCTACTGATTATAATTAAAGTAGATCAAGAGTCGAATTTTTTCAGCGTTTCAAATTACCCAAGAACCCTAACAATGATTGCGAGTAAAGCGAATATGCACAGAGGAAATGCACAACGCGCGCAGACGCAAGAAAAGTTTTAATTACATAATGGAATACTCGATACTTATTCGCAACCAGACCTTCAAAGTAACGAGTGCGCAAAATAATAACACACCCTTGAACAAGGGTAGGGGCGAGTACAGGCTCGGGTTTTCGACAATGAAAGTCAGCAAGACGTGGCGTGTTTTTTTGTCTCATTCATTCTTCGTTCCTCCCTCCGCGCCATTTCTTTTATGTCCTTCCGCGAGAAACGCCGAGAGGCGAATATCCAGTCATCGTTGTTCTCCGGTTTGTCGTGGTGATACAGAAAGGTAAAAGCACCACGATCCGATTCCTCTGTAATCACAATAGCCAATTAGTCCTTTGATCCGGGGACAACGATGCGGCGACGAGACGTCGCCGGAACTTTCTATACGTCGGCAGAACGTAGGTATGTACATACATAATATGTACATACGTATACCTGTCGCGTTATGTATACGCGGTTATCGACAGAGAGTATCGTCCGGTCTCGGGGCTGGTTCGAGTTTAACACACACTTCCGTGAAGAGAAAGTGGGCTGCTGGTGCATTCACGACGTAAATCTACTTATATTTCCACGGGGCGATGCATCGCTGTAGTTAGTTGGGCGAGTTAGGTTATGTTTTCCTCTTGTCAATCTCACATTAAATTTCATATTCTCATTCCTGTTGTATCTTTAAGAGGTTAATCGCCCGTCTGATCCTCCTCCCAAAAAAAAATATTGACAAGAGTTCGTATTAAAACAAGTAATGTTTGTTAACGAATATCAAGCCCTTACATATTTTCACATTAGCCGTTGTTTTTTACGAACTAACGGCGGTCGGCGCCGGTCATAGAAAACTTTGTTACTTAGAGCGGACGTCTTGTTCCTGTCTAACTTGTCGATCGGTCCTTGTGCCTAACTATTTTCGTATTCAAGTTAAGACATTCCTCTTATCTTATATCTTATATCTTATATACGCGTATGATTGACCACCGTTTTTTCCGCGATTCCGGAAAACCGCGCTAGGCTTAACGCGACGTTGCAATAATCGCGGTCGGATCGTGGATCAACCGTGAGTACGAAGTATACACAGATAGAAAACTCGACGGTGATACTCTGTAGACGGCTGCTGCACGTGAACCGCATTATTGATCATACGCTATCCTCTCTTCGACTCGACTCCGTGCCTCCCTCGCAGATTCGCGTGATGACGTTGTTGTAAAGGGAAGCCGAGCGGTCGGCTGACTATCGGTGAACTCTACTTTCACTGAAAAACGGGGTAGAAAACGTATAAAACGAAAGAAAAGAAGAAAACAAGAAAAAAAAAAAATTAATCCGACAAACGAAATTTCGGTTCGCCCGGGGTCCGTTTTAATCGGCGACAGATACCGACTTCACTCCATGGCTCGAAAATGGGTTAAAAACAAAAAGAAGGGAAAATCGGAAAAGGGTTTTTGGATCCTCTCGTTACGTACATACCATGCACGCATCACGCGGGTGTATGTATATGTATATACATGTAGGAACACAGGCATCGGGCCAAAGCCCGTTGAACGAGCGACGGGTTATTTTGGCGAGTGATTTACGTCGCGAGCCAGAATGTGCCGGTGTGGACTGCTGCATCCATCGGGGTGGTGGTTATACTTATGTACGAATATACGTGCATACATATGCGCAGTTTGAGGCGGTGTTCAGGACGATGCAATGCAGCGATCGCCATCCTCTGACATTATAAGTTAAACACGGACTTCGCGCGCGGCCAATAGTAGACGTATACATAAACGGATGCAACGTATCTCGCGTATAATGTCCAACAAACACGTATAACCCATACATCCATGCATGCGAAAACGTTTTCGTACTATCCATACTCCCGTCTGGAGAATTGTACGCTTGCACACAAGCCTAGTACACGTCGAGGATGCTTGCGGTGTATCTGTATAGTTGCGGTCCTGCACTTATGACCTTGCCAAGCCGTTGCACCGGCATAAACATCTCCCTCTTTTCCTTCGCCAACCGCTCCGACGTATGCGTCCAACACAATTGCGGCTCGATAAGATCGTACGTTATGCGGAGGTAGGTGCAGGCATCCGCCTTATCGCAATTCCTCCATGCGTATAATACGAATGTTGTACACGAACTTTATAGGTATATAAACAATATACACATTTGGTATATACAGTAACGTCGCGAACGAAAGCGGACAAGGTCCGAGCGTCTAACTTTCAGCGTTTCGGAGAAATAAAATTTCGGTAGAACCAATTTGCTGTATTTCCCCTCCCTCCCTCCACCCCTCCATGACTGTTATTTCCACATGCGTGCAGCATTTAGCACATGCATGCGGGTAATACGCCTGCAGCACATGTGATATAATATGACGGAGAGAAATACAACGGTTTACCTAATGATATTGTCATTATTATTATTATTATTGTTGTTATTGTGTATAGTGTAAAACGTTCGTATACGTGATGTATACATATAATAGGTATGTGTGCTGCTGCAGGCGGAGGAAAAGGCGCAAGCAGAGGCCATGGGCTAATCTATACGCTGACCCCAACATGGGGGACGATACAATATCCAGCGTTAGCCAGCTCACGTGATTCCTGTAATCCCAGGGATTCGAGGAATAGAAATAACAACGGATGGATACGTATTTTATACACGTATTCTTATATTTTTAAACGTGATGCAGACACGAGACGTCGAACCTTAATTGTCAGCGTGTCAGTTGGCTGTACGTAATACGTATATTCACATTCCGTGATTGCAATGCAAAAGTATGGACTTTGTGGTGTGTAACCGCAGAGTTTCTAAATTCAATCAATTTCAACAGCACTGACCATCTCGGTAGGTATAAATCATACATGTCATGTATACAACCCATGAAATTAGACGGTGTTTTTTTCTAGTGAATCGGGATAAATCGTGAAGAATTAATTACGTTTGGATACCAGTTCCGGTCAAGATGTTGAAGCTTATATTGGAATTTTGATCGTAAAAATGAGAGATCCTAAAAAAGTGAAGGAATGGTGAAAAATTGTGCCTTCATCTAGCCCCAACCATCGATTTAAATATATTCAGAATGAGAAGACCGACCCGTTCCTCTGCAAGACAGTTGTGCGCAGAAAAATACAACCTTGAAATTCAAACAGCCTGAGGGAGAATACGACGCCATAGTATAAAATCGTGAAACGACTCCCTCCTTCTCTTTCCGTTGAAAGGGAAGCAGGTGGCATATCCGCAAGCCCGATGCCCGGTTATCCGGGGGAAGACTTGCGAGAGTGTCTCACAAGCTTCAGGCGAGGGATGCATCCTGGAGTAGATAGGATCCGCAGGGAAGGAAGGAAAAAGTGGTAGAGAAAGATAGACGGACGACACTGCAATGGGTCGTAGGAAAAAAAATCGGAGGGACGGGAAAGCAGAGGCCATGCACGATAACATTTCGCAAGATAGATGCACACACGTTAGCGCGTGTACATGGGACCCTATATAGATAATGGTTTGTTGCATGTTGTTGCAAGCCTGTATCGGGCGCGACTGTTATATACGCGGCGAATGGCGTCGTAGGTGCAGCCTACGCCTCTTTTCTGCAAACAAACAGGTGATAAACGGCTGCACTGCACATGCAGACGCCCACTAACGCTAATAAGACACGGAGGCGCAATTAGTTATGTAAAGTTCATACCGCTTGCACTCCGCACTCCTACTGTGTCTGGGGACATTGGGTCTGCCATCCGTGATCTGGAACGAGATAGTGAACCAGATTGTTATGCAAACTTTTCATGCCTTAGGTTTTTTTTCTTCTCAGGTTGTTCGAACGGAGACAAGCATCTTACGTGTCGTATATTGTGACCACCGATGATCTCTTCACTAATTGGATGGCTGACTTCTATGCTTTCAGCACATGGCAGCTTCTGCCGATTAGAAGTCCCAAACACTGATACTAGCGTTGCAATGCCCAAACTTAAACCAACGGGTCACGTGGGTGAACCTATCAGAAGCAGATTTATTCGCATGGTTCTGTTACATTAACCAATGACATACACAGTGAACTATGTGATTCGTCAGTTACATCGAGGCTATTGAAGCGCTGGTGTAGATTTAAATTCGTCCGCTTGTAATCGACTCAGGTCGTGAACCATAGTCAGCAATCCGGTTATACTATAGAGATCAGTGATTGTGATTGTGTCAGGAAACTAAACACCCAAACGCATATGCATCAAGTGGCGTTTCCATTCGTAGATTCGAACCATTCGCGCCGAGTTTTTCAGCTCCTTGTTGGGTTGACTAACTCAACTGCAACCCGACACTGACTTTCAAACTTCGCAGGCGTCCCGAGGTTATGTTGCGTTGAGAATTTGAGACAGCCAAAACGTCCACTTAACCTCGGAATGATTTCGTGTTGAGTTGAGAGTTGGCCAGCCTGTACGAACAGAGAAAGAATTTGGCGCATGCGCATTTAGACGTTCAGTTTTCATCTCAGCAGTTCTTCGCAATTTCTCGTGTTGAATATTTTTTTCCCTTAATGAATTATTAACGGTTTCTTCGAATGAAGTGGAATTTCCTTCAAATGTACCACAATCAAATGCTGTGTGCAGGGATCAGGGTTTTCCAATTACATGTCGTTCATCGTTCGAGTGATTGTTTCCGAAAATAACATTCATAAGAACAACAATGAAACGTGTTGCCAAAAATACGTCCATTGAACTTGGATATTATGAAGGTTGCATTTCGCAAAATGAGAGTCACTGTTTTGCAGTACTTTCTGGCTGGTTTCACGTCCATGACGTAAGCCGAGGTCATTCGATCGTTCGAACGCTGGAGAGCAACGATCATTAATTGAGGCATATGCAGTCTCAAGAGATGGAATAAAAACAATTTTTTTTTTTTTCACCGTCTCGCAACTTTGCACGGTCTAAAATCAGACTAACTCCGAAACGAAGGTTATAGGTATATCTGTGCTTGTATAAAATTTACCGTGTGTGAATTCGAAAACTGCAATCTTTCGTAGATTGCACTGGTATGTTATTGCCTACGTCAAGTACATCGTGCGCATACGAATGAGCAAGAGACGGAATGAAAAATAGTTGGTAAAATAACCACGAACGTGGCCCGCCTCCGCGAGTGCTACACGCTCTTCCAAATAGAAATTGGCGACGCAGTGCAGCTGCGGCCTGCATGCAGTAATTTCAGAGAAAAAATCTGACCGCCGTGCACCCGACAGTCGAGTGCGTCACCGTGTTGTTTGGTTCAAGGCTTCCCGGGTCTATCGGGTTTCCCAGATTGCGCTGTAGCGGTGGCGACGAGGACTAGATCGGCTCGCAAAATTTACGGGCTTATACTTAGTCAGGAGGTTGAAAAATGCGATTTTTCAAAGATTTTTCATGAAGAGATATTTCAATTTATTGATATGAAAATTTATGTACATATTGGGGTGGAATTGAACTTCATTCTGATATTTTTTATTTGTAAAAATAATGGGTTTTATAGCTGCTATAGCCGATCCCCGCAAGCACGTCTAATAAAAAGGCGTCTCGCGATGAGCGATATATCTCGGGACTGGATTAACCGAAATGAAAATATTATCCAAAAGACATTTTGTTGACATAAGGTATTATCTGGTTATTGATCGAAGGCATAAGCAAAATATTAATTTTTAACAACACGGCGGGTTCTAAAACAACGTACCATTTTCCATAAAAATTTTCTCCATAGTTTCTTCATAAAATGGAAAATATTTGTTGACGCAAAAAAATCTTCGATCAAGGACTGAAGAATATATTCATAAAGCTTGTGTAAAAATTTGAGACTGATCGGTTCAACCGTTTCCGAGAAATCTTGCTCATCGACTTTGAAAACGTAGTTTTGAGAAAAACGCTTTCAAAGTTTCAAAAGTAGTTTCAAACGCTCCGGGGCGTCTTTGCAAATGTGCGCGTAACTTGGAGAACATTTATCGGATCGACATGAAATTTTTTGTGTATATACTCGGATATATGTGCATTACGAAAATGAAATAAATAAAAAGATCGATTTTTGAAAAATTCTAACTCGGTATAACCTCTTAACCGTACGAACTTATCCTCGCGTATATCGTCTTGTCACGCCGTAAACATATACGCATATACGTAACATGATCCGACGGAATTGCGAGACGGGTAGGTTTACGATTTAGTAGAAGATTTAAGGGAAAGTCTGTTCCCACAGTCAGTCAGGGTCGCGATACAGTCTTTATTGCCAAAAGCATGAGCTGATACCTACAGGTACATGAAAACAAGGTATCTGCTACTAGTGCGTACGCCATATCATTTGAATTGTCTGCATCTTGTTCTGCGAAACAGGGAGACAATTTCCGAAAGATATCATACAATGGAGATCGAGACTGTTCCAAAAGTCGTTAATACCTCGAACGGGTCGTTCCGCCGCTGAGTGCGGAGCACGCGAGAGATGCGACTCGCTAGCAATGAACTGCATCACGGCCAGCTTGCGAATATTTTACGATGACTGGATTAACGCAGAGACGAAGAGTCTCGAGGAAAGAGCGAGGAATTAGCTAAACACAGGTGATCATAGCGCACGCGCTCCAGCTAGGCGGTACGCGTGGTTAAAATTAGTATCTCCGGCATAGACGTTGCAGTGCTACTAGAGCCTCTCTTCATTGGGATTTTCCGTGTCGCTGACGGGTTATGCACCTACATAAAATACGAATGTATACACGGCGGTCTTTTGAGCGCGACACGCACACGAGCGTGCAGGAAACTGACGTGAGTCACTGCAGCTTCGCTGATCGTGCTGACGGCTCTGTGTGGAGATGCATGTGTGCATTTGCGAGTGGCAAGTCGGTGCCGAGGTTTTCAGGTCGTTTAATGCTCCTCGAGGTTTAAAAGCAACGCTTACGTCACCGCCGTCGACCGCATCTCGTGATACACTTGACGATATTGCACTTTTTACGGTAACGAGCGTACTTGTCTCTCATTTTATCCTCGACGAATCGTCCGTTGCTTGCTAGTCACTTCCTCGGAAGGCCGACGCTCCGGGCGGTTTTCAACTACCTGCAAGACGTAGGACACTCTTACTACAATATATGCGCAGTTGTGAATATCGAAGCACGATCATCTTGCCAGGTGAGGGTTTCGTTACCCGTATTTTTATACTCAGTCTGGTGACTAAAAAAACTGGCGATGGAAGTGAGCAATGCACATTAATGTATGTACATCAGGTTACGACTAGAGAATAATCTTTCAATCAGACCAAGTATTTAACTTCTGTACGAAAAAAAAAACCAAGTTCACTGATTGGTCGGCCGATTTTCAACTGGCTTGAGCTAAAATCATTGACGAATAGTACTTGCAAAAGAGTAAAAATAATAACGAAGTGAGTCTAATTTCTTAATATTTTTTTTTTTTTTGTTTCTCGACAAATGTTCTTATTTTCCAAGTCAGACAACGAGACTGAACGGCGTGGCGTAATTATGTTATTGTCAGTAAGATTATCTGAATACCTAAAGTCAAAATATGCCTGTATGACCATATTCAATACAATAATACACTGGGATATTTGAAACGAAGAGATTGAACGTTATTCAAGTATCTTTATCCGACCTTTTTTGTCAATTGGTTATTAAAAGTGCCCGCATGCTGTTGAACTCTTTTCCTTGTGATGTACTTTAGTAGCATGCAACGATCCCAGAGACCCGATAGAGCATGCACTGTGAAAACTTCTGGTCCTAAGATCATACGAACTACCAGACAACAATTTTGACAGGCAAATCGAAATTTCAATATCAAACATGTGTTGGATCGGCACCAAATTACGTTCCATAAACGTCCGTACGCCGTTTACTTAACAGTGTGAGAACTTTGGTAAAGTTTTTAGTGATGGCGTATACCGTGTACTGTGGATGGTGCGAAGAGGGTACCTAATTCAGTTGTTACCGCAGCGGCTCGGAACAAAGGTGAATTTTCAGCGGGTATCTGCAAAGCACCGTAGGATCGAATCTTGGGTTGGTACCGGCGCCGGGGTTGTTAGCCGGGTCCGTGAAAGGATGAGGCGTCTCGACGCACCCGCCTACGCAACAGTCCCCTTCCTTGCACCGCCTTCGAAGCAGCAGTGCCGGCGGTTCCCAATCGTGTTTACGTGAAATTCGCGGCCTCCCGAGGGTCGTGGCGGGGGAGGAATGGCATCGCCGATAAAACGGCTCGGAATTGGGAGAGCGTAAACGCGAGGGTGCGTCGTCCCTGAGCTGGGGATGACGTCGAGGGTTGGGGATGCCTTTTGGAACGGTAATACAAAGCGAACGGCTGTCGATTACAAAGAGCGAGGGGAAGAGAGTGAGAGAGAGGGAGAGAGAGAGGGAGAAAGAGAGAGGCAAGCTGCAACCGCGGTCCGTCCCGCGACACAGGAATGAGTCAGTAGCCCTGGATTGCACGCCATACCGCACCGCTCCGCACCGCGACGGCGGGACCCAGCGAGGGGAGGAAAGAGGCGTCTATGTCTGCGACCTTGGCTGGGGTCGCGCCAAGGTCGCCCCTCGACGGAGGCTCCCCCGGGCGCGACGTGTACGCACCAACACGACGCGCTTCAACACTCGACAACGTCTCGACCATGCAGCAGCAGAAGCAGCAACAGCAGCAGGAGCAGCATCATCGACAGCAGTAGCACCAACACCACCACCACCACCACCACCTCCACCACCACCAGCATCACCACCACCACCATCATCAGCATGGGGTCTGTCGCTGTGCGATGCGCGATGCTCTTGTGTGAGGGGATCAATGCCAGGGTCAATGTCACGCTCCGAGCGTTCGCACCGAATCCCAACGACGAGACAACTTTCCCGTCGACGACATTCGGCACTGAGAAAAGACGCGAGGAAATCGGTACCTACTCGATTGCTCGTTAGTGCTACCACTAGACACCCATCTTCACACTGAGAACCTTCAGAACTGGATCTCCCGAATCGAGACGACATTCTTGGCCCTTGCACCACTTCATCATCCGTTCCAAGCATGAAGTCGTTGTACATTCTGCTCTATAGGTCGATGTCTCAACCGAATGCTTAACTTGGTATCAGCAGTCAAATTCTTTTCTTCGGATCCACTCGCTCGTCTGGAACTGCAATTCTCTCTATCATTCAATGAGAAGTTATTTGCTTCCCAAGTACTGGGAGTAGGTACATATGTACGTGTAAGTTTTCATGGTTGTGCAGCTCGAGTTTTCACTTTTACCCAAGTGAAGAAAGAATGGATCGTGACACCTTCAATTACCCCTAAACCTAACTGGTTACCTTCTTCATTCCGAGATCGGAATGTTGATACCGTATCGGCTATAAACATGAATATCCTTATACGACTTCAATGACTATAGAAACATTGACGTGTATAAGATTGTTTTGCAGAAAGTCGCCTGGCCTCTGCTTATTCGGAATCTTTTTCCATGATGCGGCGTGTATTGAAAATGGAATTCAAACAAGAGATGCAGCCATTGGCCTTAATCAGCTTGGTTATCTTCCGGCGAATCGATCAGCTTCAGAGCTGATGCCTCACAGAATTTCTGAGGATCGAAGTTAGTAACGTTACTGTAACGATGCATTTTCGCATTTTTAGAAATGTCTGCGATTTATCAAACCGTTGTAAACAAAATATACTTTAACTTTGAAAAACCAACTCCATGAAAGTCATTTTTAATTTGCCCAATAATGATGATCTCACCACGTTTTTATTAGCTCATTTTCTTGTCTCTGTATGTTTGCTTGTCTATTCGGTGCAAGTCTTGCAATCGATTTTAAACACCTTTCCCGATGAGCCAGAGACTTGAATCTTCAAACATATCTCAAAACTGGACGACAATGCAACATAATTTGCTGGTTTGTTCGGTAAAAATTTTGCAATCGATTTTACTTTTTACTCTGAGGTTTCGTTACGTTAACGCAACTAACCTCAGCGTGAACAGAATTTCGGGTGCATTGACGCGGATTTCGCTTGAGCTAACGGAGCGTCGAACCAACGCATTCCGTTTCCATACCGAGAGGTTGTTGATCAAGCTGCGTCGACGAATGCACTGCGATTTCCAGGATTGCACTCGTGTCAAAAACAGATAACACTGCATGTATGCCTGCAAACTCGCTTGACCCTGTAAGCTGTTTTATTTATAATCAAACCATGATTCACGCCGCGACTCGCCTCTATATCTTAATCAGTCCCTCGTCCCGTTTGTTGCACCATTCTCTCCACGTGTGTGCGTTGCACGATAATGCGTCCGTGTGTGTGTGTGTGTGTGCATGTGTGTATGAGCGAGTAATACAGCCATGATCCCAACCCACCGCTGAATTGACACCTACGCGTACATATTAAAAGTGCAATTATTTGCCCATGTCGATGTGGATCCGCGGGCGTATCTTCTGCTGCAGCGATTGCACCTTATACCTCTTACTAACATTATCGTACACTTTACCGCAATCATCTCGCTCGCCATGGAAAATATTTACAAGACTAATAGCGATTAATTCGTTATCTGCCATTCGGATGGGTTGGGCGGGATGGCGCAGAGCGGCATTCGTCCAAGTATTAAGACAAGTTGCTTCGCTTTGCTTTATCTAACTGTATATTATTGCGTATGTTTTCTCCACCAAGCAGCTAGTTGATTGTTCGGTGCATGGTTAAGATCGACAGGCTGTGACAATATTATCTATATAATTGGTATTTCAGAATTGCATCGCTCGATGGCTGTTATGTTTTACTTATAGGCATTGACATCACGCGTACGACTGGAAAAGATGATATAGAACGCCATTGCGAAGGCCCATCGGGTACTATATACCGGGGAAAAGAATATCTTCTACAATTTTAGAACCTGTTTCACCACTCGAGCAAAGGCGTTTCGAAAGATTTTTCTGATCGTTTCTGTACGCCCGTTGCAAGGTTGCATATTATTATTTTTTTTTTTTTTTAATTTTATTTTACTTATTTATATTATCATTTCTTGTTGCACAAACACATTCAGTGCTTGAGAAATGTCAGGGTTCCGTCTGCAGTAAAAGAGTCGACATATTTATAGCGCGTACACGAGAGTATAAGTCTGAACTGATTTTCAAACACATCTTAACGCTCTGTCGAGATTTAAACAAATGGGTTTGCTCGAATTTTACGCGCGGAAATTGAAACAGTGCCAGCAAAGTGACAAAAGCTAGAGAGTGAATCACCTTACGCACGATGTGGCGACCGTTCTATGTTTCCGATCGTATATCTCGTACTCCAATAGATTGTTTTTACTACTCTTTACCCGTGGTTGACACATGTTTTACGAAAACTAAGAATGTGTTTTTCGTATTCTGAGGAAATATTCACACCACGGTTCTGGATCGTTAACCGGGTTTCAAATCGAAACCGAGGGGGAAACAACTTCCCGAACTGGCGTGTCAATGGGTTTGTGAATTGATAACAATTCACCTGAATTAATGAGAATTAACACAGAAGTAACTGAATTGTGAAAAATTACGTCAAGTTTATTTGGATTAGTTTGAATTCGTGCCTAAATTATCTGTTTACAGAGAAAAAAAATTAAATTGAAATAAGAAATTAATTTGAATTGAAAAGAATAATAATAATATGAATTAAAAGGAAATACAAAAGAACGAATTCAAATTTTTTCAAACTCACTCGGATCGAGCGCATTATCGAGAAAAAATTGAAATTCATGAATTGGTTGAATTAAAGAAATCGATCTGAATTGAAAAAAATTAGTGTGAAATAATAAAATTAAGTTGAATGACACGAATTAATTTAAATTAATTCGACTCAAAAAATTATTGCGTTACTAAAATCTCAAGTTATTTCCCCCCTCGATGGAAACCAAATAGTTTTATGAAACATAAAATCTATACCGTTTATCCGTATTATATTCGTACACTGTTTATAGTATATTATAATATACTTGTACGTGACAAAGGGGGTTAAATATCCAGTCTGAGTGCGTATGCAATATAACTCTCTCTTTCTCTCTCTAAAGTAGCCTGAATGCAGTGGCACAGAGCACGCGTTTATGAAAATAACTTTCGACTGCGCAGTTGACGTCGTTGCAGTGAGTTACGTATAACTATACTGCGAAAGTACAATACAGGCGTATACAAATGTCCCGCGTTATCTCTTCGCATGCATGCGGTATTTCGACTCTGAAAAGCGTTGTTCCTTCGCTTCGTCGTCAGTTTCAGGAGAGTGCCGCAACGAGCTTATCGCGCCTCGACTGTGTGATAAAACACAATCCTGATTACCGGACAGCACCTTTTCTCGACGCCTTTATACACAGCGTTCCGACAGTCAGCCAAGGCTAAAGTGCTGCGGAATCACACACTCGCGCGTACGATATAACCAACTCTGCAAAAAGTCGGCCGTGAGGATTTGATATCAGGCTTGACGCATCCCCACGCGGATGGGATGGCGATAAACAAAAAAAAAGAAAACAAGATGCACCATTTTTTGATGACGCTGCTTTTCCTCGTAGATTATAACATGCCTCTGACCAAAGACGCGGATGACGGTCCTACGTTATAATCACGTCACGTGAAACCTGAATACCCGGCGTATCACTCCTGTTATTGTTGCTGCAACGTCGGCGGTGAATCGCGGATTTTTTCGTGCGTACGATCCGAAGGAAGAAATCCGAGGAGAAGGAAAGGAGCAGTAATGATGAGAATAAGCCCGGGGAATATTAACCGAATGAAAACAGAAGTAAAAACAAAGAAAAATAGAAAACAAAAAAATTCATATACGGGAGTCGGGAACGGGCGTTAAGAATTGGACGACCTCTGCCGCTCCGGGTTTCTATAAATAGTTTGCGCAAAATTATAATGTACAAGTCGACGAGCCGCGCGATCCATGTATTCGCCTTGTGGGTGAATGCAAGTTCTGTGACTGCAGCTTGAACGAATAATTCCTCTGTCAATAATCTCTTCGTTTATCTATGTATTATATATTGTATAGGTCTACGTAAGCACGTAGGTATAACATATTGCGATGTGCAGAAGCGTGCACGGCAGAACGTTGTTGTAAGAAAGAAGTCATCAATTGAGGCCAAAAAGCATGTGTGGGACTAGTCGATAACTATGTGGATATTTATCTGTACAGTCTCTGTGCGCGGACTGCAGAGATGAATCTCGGTCGTGTTTTGTTGGTCCCAAATTTAATACGCGTCCGTGTGCGTTTGTGTGTTCCTAAAGTCATGCGACATTGACCTTGAGCGTTATCCAGGCTGCGGTGCGCTGATTGTCTGGCGGCACTCGCGGTTTCGTTTAGAAAATAAACTGCTGAATTACGTGTGTAGGTGTCCCATATGTTGCGTATGTGTGTCCCCGGTGTTGGGCGAGTTGCGTGCGGCGACATTGCGGTAGTGTGCAAAACATACACGAGGTTGCGCGGAGGCGGCGGTCGAGCGGCTGTTTGCAAACGGTTGTCGTTCGAAACTTTGGGGACCGGACGAACGCCAAACCACCTTATCAGATAAAATGCCTGACCTATGCACGCGAATCACGCGTATGCTAGGCACCGACTAGACAGTTGGGAGACGGGAGTTTCGCCGCAGGGCCGTACGCGGCGAATTCTCTCCTCCCCCCTCCCTCCCTCTCTCCCTCTCTCCTTCTCTCCTCATCACCCGACTGCGAAAACATTCGGACACTAAAACTTTTACGCTTTCGACGTAAACTCTAGGTGATATAGTATGACCCCGTAACTCAAGTTGGCTGACAACCGGGGTGCAGATATCCTCCGGCATCGTTTCGCTCCTGTCCGTTATTAATAGAAACGATTATTTAAAGGGATCCCGTTAAATGTCCTCAAATGCAGTATCGACGTCGAGGCTTGAAAAATTTTCATCCTTGAAAAGTAGGAAGAAACTTACGTATAGTGTAACGTAATTGCATTGGTGTTACGAAAGTCCTTTGAATCGTCAATTATTGCCAGCTATATGATGGTAATGTCGACGTTAACTGAATTAGTCGTGTACATTATTTATTTAACCTGCTAAATGCTGCGGGCGTTCTGTAAAAAAAAAAAAAAAAGGAGAAAAGAAAAGAGGATATTACATTTTATGAGGAAAATAAAAAAACCGTGCGACTTTAAGCCTTGGAACAATTAGGGGTTCGAGCCGGAGGCGCGCCAACTGGCGGCAACGTCCGGCCTTCTTGGAAACGGTAATCTCGTTGGTGCTGAGATGCTATTGGCCTATTTCGAAGGGTTAATCACTCTTGAAGACCCACGTACAAGAGTTCGAAGTCCCGCGAAATCCTTGAAGATGTCTGATAAAAACGCGGTGAATTTTCGCCTCGTTCAGTGCAATTACAAAACTTAATGCAAGCTATTTTAAAGTTTGTACAATGTTAAAAAAAATTCAACTAAACATAATGTCCCAATATATGTCCCCATAATGTTACTTGTCACATTTCTGTTAGTAAATATGTTGAAAATTTTTGTAATTTCAACATTTAATTTGTACTTTATCTTTCGGTGAAAAAAAAAATACTCGCGAAATCAGTGAAGTCGTCTAGATTTCGGATCAGCATTCATTATATTTTTCGAAATGATTAACGACTGATGGGTGCGTGACCAACTTCGTCCGCGAAAAGTAATTGACCTGTATTAGTTGGCCAGATCATGCCGTGGTAATATTTTCGTCTACAAAGCAGGAGAGCCAACTTACTTGAAACGGGGTATGACATGTCAAAATCTTCAGTCATGAATTGGAGTTGTGTTTTTATGACGATTCGTATCAGTTATGAATCGATAGTAAGGTAAAAATAAAGGCTTGCCAAGCCTTTCCGAATCGCTGCATACCTAACAACTATTTGAGATCTGCTTGACCTAAAAAAAATTACAATGCATACATAACCTCTATTAGCAAAAAAAGTTTAAGGTGGCCAATCTGCATGAAAAACCGACAAAGTTTGCGCATGTGCAGTCTACTAACAATAAGTTTTACCGTTTCCTCTCGATATATACGTCCAATAGTCTGATCCGCAAATGCGTTCGGGAATTATTTCGCTGCATACCACGTATAGCTGGGACGGACGATCGAGCGAGGATTCCGAGTTTCAAGGCTGCTGCAACAGACCGGTCTGATGCGGGGGCGACCGGGAGACCGGGGATCTTCCGGTGGCCGGACTCACACCAGATTTGGCGAACCAGCCGTACCGACCTCCTGGCAGCAGACGGGATTATTGATCGTAGTACCTAGTAATCTAGTTACGTACACTAGAGGTGTGCGCCATTGCGACCTACCCGGTGCAGCCGGTAGCGAGGGGGAAAGTCCTCGATGCCACTAAGTCTTCGGGCTCGACGCCGAAACCACAAAACATCCGGCGGAGCGGCCAGCCGTTGACTCGAAAAGTTGACCGGGTCAAGTCGATTCATGGCCACATGCTGCTGCTGATATCTACTGCACGTTGCTCCCGTCGAGACGAGAAGCTAGAAATACTTTGCAAAAGTGAAATTAAGGAAAGTAAAAATGGTATTGCTGAGCAGAGTTTCGTAACACGTTTTGAAAAGTAGAATTGATCAGCTTGCACGAAACGCCTATAGGCACGGTATTTCAAAAACTTCAATTGGATCAGTTCGCAGGCTCAAATTTGAGTACAACATGCGTTCCATTTATCAGTTGTATCATTGTCTCGAAATGTCGACTTTGCAGGATATAAGAGAATCAAAAGAAGGTGAGAAAATAGCACAGTTGTCGAGTTTCAATGTTGAAACATTAACCGACTGAGGCTAATTGCTGACAATGAGTCACGAGATTGATTGTTGCAGTTGCGAACTCGATTGTGAACTCGAAACACAGCCTTGACAATTTTTGTTTAAATAACACAATCGAAAGTGTTTTATTTTTTTTTCGAGTTCTAAATTTCGTTTTTCAAATGTGCAGCAAACTAATTTCAAAACGATTACGCAAATGGGATTGAATGACAACCGCTGCTCGTCTGGTGAAGTGAAGCGACTGTCTGGAAGGATGGGGGAAGGTTTTGCATAAACGCGTTAGGTCGGGCCACGACTTTGAAAGCAGATTTGAAGCCTGACCAATTGAGACACGTATGTAGGTATATGCGTACGGTAGGTTAAAAATTCTCCTCGTTATTTTCATTTCTTTCAACTCGCTAATGCCGCTATTCATACGCATGGTAATCGCCGGCCAGAGACACAACAGATTACGTATGCAGTGACCCCATTCCCCCTCTTTTTTCCCCGTTCCCCGTTTCACCACCCGTACCACATCTCTCATTTATGTTTATACCAGTAACCCGATGCGCGATCAATCCTCTCCGAGGCGAATCAACATCCATGTACACGATGTCGTTAAACGGAAGAAAACGTCTACCTGTACCAAGGCACATCAATCACATCCGTCTATTAACGCGGGTGAAGGACCGAAGGGTTTCTTTGGTCGATGATTGTCATTACGATGCGAGACAGGCTTCGATCTGTCGCGTTTATCTTTCATCTAGGTTCCAATCTCTCAGGACCGATAACAGCAGGCACGTGGGCGGGAAAAGATTGCCATTAATTTCTTTCACGATGAATGACATATTGTGCCTCGTCGGATAAGTGTGGATTTTGGAACACAAGAAATTTATCCCATCGACCGATGATGATAAAAGATAAGAGCAAAGTGTATGTCTTCTACTTTCTTGCCAGTAGTCATTCGTTCAAATTGCGGACTTCTTGGCTACGCGCGAACTGAGAAGCGCGATAATTATTGTCTAGGGTGGTGAATTCACTGTCAGTGAGCCGTTACCGCAAAGTATTGGAAATGAGAATGAATGTTTGAAGAAGAGACCGCCGATGTTTGTATACACCGATCAATGCGTCTACGCCTCGTGGAGTGTCGAGCATCTGTAGTATCCAAAGAGCATGTTTCCAGTATAGTAGCGGTTCATCTTTACTGACTCAGCCAGTCAGTCATATTTATTTAGCTTGGCTCTTTGTGGCCATTTATTATGTAGAGCTCGCTTTTCAAAACGCTACGCACGCACAATAAGAAATTGAAAACTCACACACCGCACAACTATTCCTGGGGCATTCGTGGCCAGACGCGTAAACGTGACAAGTTGTTGAGTTCAGACGAACGGATGAATGAACTCGGTACTCCGTTTCAACTTTACTGGATTGACTGGAATATAATGAGTTGCTCAACGTTTTCGGACTCGAATTATTACTGCAGGCTTTCATGAGAATTCTGGAATACTGGAATCGTGATGGAATTAGACAAGTAGCCGTAGTGAAAGACCGAAGCACCAGAATATTTCGAGAGTTTTTGCAGCATAGGCCACTATGAAAGTGCTTATTATATCTCAACTGTCTAAACACTAAAATGACTGTGCACCCTTTAATCATCACCAGAACCATTGAGACCAAGTTACGAGCAGCTGGCTGCGTAAGAAGTAAATTGGTTGCATTTGACTTCGTTTCCTGTTGCAGTCACTGAATTGTCTAACAAGCCGTTATGACTCCGCGGTGTGTTACAAATAGCGCACCTGCAAATTAGTAAATATAATGCCAAGTAGTTGCGTGACTTAACGATGTTGCAGATGCCAATCCTCGTGACCCCAAAGACTGGATATTGCCATTTGAAGAAGATAGCCGAGAGGATTTTTGTGTATTTTGGACATGGATTCGACTCGAGGAGGATAAGATAGCATCGAAACAATGTCTCCATTCCCCGACAAGTGCCTTGTGGAACTGTAAAATTAGCACATGTTTATTTTCTCCTTGTAAGTAAATTTGTTAGTTCGAGAAGTTGGTTTTTTCGTAAATAAATCATGTAAAACAATGCACAGTATGAGACAATAGGTCATTTCCTTGAAGCGCCCCGGATGTAGGTTATAACGGCATATAGCGGACCTAAGCGTGAATAATCGGGTACGTATATAAACTTTATACGTACAATACAAGTCGGTGCCAAGTCTGGTTCTTAACCGAGTAAAACACCGACCGCTGCATTATAAGGTACTAGGGGCGTAACTAGGAATTTAGGGGTCCCGGGGCAAGGACCCAAATTGGCCCTGCTCGTTAAATAATGAAACATATTTTTCTAAATAATGCATCTGAAAATCCAGTACGAAAACCAAAAGAGCGAAACATCACGATTACGAATCCTAACGAAATATTACGATTTCATTTTTTACGCAGCCTAGTTACGCCCCTGTAAGTTTATACCGTGTGCGTATCATGTCGGCGAGAATTTCGTTCCCTTTTACGGGAGGAGTTGAGACGGCTCTGCATCACGCGTCTTCGTGAAATTGTCATCTTCGTCGTCGTTGTTACGAGTGTATAAATAATACAGTCGCATATATACGAGACGCTCGAGGCCACGAGTTGTTGCACACAAGCTGCATCGGCCCACACGGTGTACCTACATCAAAGTTGACGATTGACGGTCAACGGTTCTCGAACGCGTTCGACGCGGCGTTTAAAAACGAGGCCGAACTCCTCCCCTACCCCCCCGGCCCTTCTTTGCCTCATTATTCGCCGTCGCTGCAGCCGCTTATCGGAAACGGAACTCGTAGGATAGTCTGCGGCCGAGGCGTCACGCCGAACCTCGACAAGGATGCGCGCTGCATGCACAGTAAGAGTGGAAATTCAGCGAAGCGGACAAGTGCAGCTTCACGGCAAATGGCAACGGCGGGCAGCGGTTCAAGGCCTTAGCTCTAGTCCCAGCCCCAGTCCCGCGCACTATCTCTTTGCATTTACAATGCATGCACAGTAGTTGACTGCACTATCGACCGTCGGCGGCGCGACGAGTTGAGGCGTCCCACAGTTGCAGGCTCCCCCCCTCCATTCCGCTGTCGCGACGGCTTCACTGATGCGACTGATGCCCGACGTTACATAAGCCCCTCTGTTCCGCATCCGTCGTTGTGTACAAGCGGCGCCCCCTTCTCGTTTCTAATTCGAGGTAGACTAACCGCAGGGTTGCAAGCAGGGCACAAGCCGACAGATAAGGCTTGCAAGAATCTAGATTCTAGGTACACCAATTTCCATCGTTTTTCATGGTTCCCTTGACGGAGATGCGAGCATTGGGCTCCGTTGATAGACGTTGCGGTTTACGACGTACTTGTGAGATTCCGTTGCAATGATCGTTCGGGAACCACGAGGGGAATGTTTCAAGGAGATTGTATCCCCGTACCGTCTACTCGTCGTGAAAATGGCGCATGAAATACGGGAGATTACTTTCATCCCATTCGTGCCAAGGCCACAGCTCACCGCAATGCTGCTTGCATTATAGTCTGGTGTTGGGTACGAGTGAGTAACCCGTCGAGGAATTTCGTATCAAGCTCAGGTGATTTAGGAACCTGCTGCATCTGCAGCTGCTACCTCGCTAGCGTCGTACCGATCGGTAAGTCTCGGTCGGTAGCGTCACCCGTGATCGCTCTCTGACGACTCTCTGTATTGAGCGGAGGGCATCTGAACCCTACATGTGCTACCATCTAGTTTGGGTAATTTTCCGCTCGGTAAGTGAGAGACGAGTTCCTCAGGTTCAAAATTCGAACGTGATTACAGCGAGGATTGTAGGTTCCAACGGGAGAAGACGAATTTTCGAAGAAACGTGTAGCCTATACGTTTCGACAAGTGAAACAACTTGGAAACGGTTGAAAAGTGCAATTTTGTTACAATTCTGTACCATCGAAATCTGTAAACGATATTTTGACAACCGATGAATCCGTTATTTTAAAATCCGTTTCGCTCTACAAGATGATATATTATATCGATAATTCCCGGTTAAATAAAAAAAACAAAGGCTCGCAAAAAGGAACTGCAAAAATCGAAAGCCATGCTAGTGACTGAGACGATATGTTGGTAAATTTTTTCCGATTCTTTTTTAGACTTCATCTCGTTTTCTCGTCCATATGGGTCAAGTTTCGTACAGTATCGATGGAAAATTGACATACTTCTCTGTTTGTCTGAAGTGTAATTTTAAACGATCAATTTATCAATATACGTAGAAGTGGGCCACTGCATGATCCGCATAACTGTGGTAAATAATATATAACTTATATATGTATATACTTTACGCATACCTTAGTTTTATCAGATTTACGGAAAATATACACGGGTATGCACATATATTTTCGCTGATGGAAAGTACGATTCAGGAAGGAAACAGCGTGTTCGTTCACCGTTACTCCTTGCTATTCGGGTCCGCGTATAAGCATATGGTATACATACGTGTTCGTATACTTGTATACATATTTATATACACATGCCCCTTAAATTATGACAATAAACGAAGAAAATTAACCAGGCGTCGAAGTGTGTGTGTATACTTATATCCATAGGCGTGTCCTATCTGCGCCAGAACAGGTAATTTAGCATAATTAGATGGAATGACACGCGGTGAAATTCGCCGACAGTGATAAACACAGTGAAACAATACAAACTTGGTTGTTATATGCATGAGACCATTTAAAAGAACAGTAATAGTGATCGAGTTTTTGACAGATGATTCCGTCAAAGTAGTGCACACAACTCGAAAGGTCAGATTGAAAAAAAATGTTGCAGTATAAACTTCAGAAAAATAAAATAATGAGCTGAACTTTTTTTTTCTTGCAAATCTACTCTTGTTTACGGAGAATTGTTACGCTACGATACAGACGACTTGAGTAACGATGATTAGTTCGAAATCCTAGATTTTCTGCAGGTTAAGGATCAACCATGCTGCATTGAAATACTTGTGGGGAATAAATTATTCGGCATCGAGCGCATCACGTGGCTCGAGTTCTATTTTCGAAGAAGAGTCCGTTAAAACAAACGAACCGTAGCTTAGGGAAGAAAAAAAAATGGAAGACGAGCGAGACGCGCATCAAGCAGAGATGGACGAAGAGAGGTTATTAAAATCTCTCGTTGAAGTGCCGTAAATCGTTAATGACTAATATCTGCAAACAATACTAGCACGGAACGCTAATGGCATCTTCGAAAGTATCGTAATACGCATAAGCATATATCTCGACATGTATGCCGTGCCGTATACCTCTCCACTCCGCATAAGTACGTCTGGGAGGTGATATTCATGGGCAATCGAAGGTCATGAACGATTTGCATAATACGAAATGATCGGTAACTAATATTTAGGCTGCTGAATGAATATCAAGTATGTATCTACGCGTGTTTGCATGGCTATCTATAATATCTTAGACCTCATTTTCAGCGCGACACGCGGTTCTCCAACCTCTCTAACACGCGTTAGAACCGCACTACCGATCCAGGTCAATCTTCTGCGAAGAACATGCTGTCTCCGATCATCGATTATCTCGCGTTCAATATTTTCGGCAATATAAATTATAAGCTCCGTATATTGAATTTCTTTTCTTCATCCTCGCTTTTGATTACTTGCGTTTTGCATTTTGCGTATATTTGCATGTAGGTACAGAGTCTGCAAGGTACTCCATACGTGAGAAGTGCGTGAGGCCAAGTGGGTAAGGATATCTAGAAAAAAATTATATGAAAAAAAAAACGAAAGTCGTTTATGATCGCTACTTACCTTCAAGTGAGACGTTTGATTCTAGGTATAACATAAACATAAATGTATAACGAGTCCGTGAAACCAGTCTCGTAGGCCAGTCGTAAGCTTGCGTAATGCAACTTCGTCGTCGTACTTGCCGAGTATGTGCAACAACGTCGATGGTCTTTGAGTAGGTACGCGAATCGTACAGGATGTATAAACTACATTCGTATGCGTATACATACGTAACGTTTACACGTTAATAAGTAAGCGTGCCGTGTAGCATACTTCGCAGGTGTGTAATGTGTGTAATGCACTGATACTCCGAGCCTCAAAATTATAAGTACGTTGTACATACCTGTTCGGAGTCAGGTCATAAAAGCGTTAAGCGCTCTATGTATTTCCCTCGCGTGCATGGTCAATTATGTGACGTATCTACGCGAACACAGCTTTACCTATGAAAGTTCAGTGAAATTTAAGGAAAAGTAACGACAACGACAATGGCCACAGTTTTCATCAGGAAGCATCAGCAATTCTTTTATTGCTTACAGTAGAACAATGGACGAGATTTCTATACGCTGTCGTCATGTGGTATTTCACACAACATCAAAAGGGCGAAAGTACACGCTCCCTGGCTCTACCCTATGAAGCGATAAAAGTAACGCAGCCACGTTTGAAGCCAATACTCCAAAGAAACGAAATGTTCTTTGAAATGTGGTTTATCTAAGAATGTCGAATTGAATATTATATTGTAAACGAAATTGAATACAAGATCTGGAGATGTGTCTGGGGAAAGAGTTGGTTAAAGAGTTAGTGGTGTATCAAAGTGGAGTCGTTCAAAAAAGGTCTTAGCGAAGGAGGGGGTCGCAAATAGCTGAGTAGGTACGTACATTTCAATTATGTACGAGTCCGAGGAGACGTGAAAGATAGACAGGCAAGATAAGAAGTATGAGGTTACAATTAAGAGATAAAAGTAGCAGTCCGGGACACTGCTTGACGTAACATCGCACTACGAAAACTGTCTTGGAGATGATCGCATCGTGGCAGTTGGATACCGCATCGCAGCACTTCCGTATCAGGTCGACACGAAATATAACTAGCTATAAGGGGAAAGAACACCACTTCGACTCTAGATGGACATATGTTTCAACTGCGTTCAGCTGAAAAAATTTCTTTATTGTTTCTTCGTATCGATTGGTGAATTATTTAGGTTGTAAATTCTCACATCTTATTTCTGATTTTCAGAATACTTTCTTTCTTTTCTATCGGATTACAGCTATGCTTTAATATGAAATTTCTGTCACAATCAATACTTTAGTTTCGTAGACATATCGCCTGCGGGATCTTACCTACATCGCTACGCGTATATTGCCCGTCGTTATTTAACTTTGGAGTATTGTTCCATACTGAATAATATTTTTCTCGCTATTTCTATTTTTAATACCCGCTATTGACGTAGTGTGGCCGAACTTCTTACAGTCTTTAATATCCTGTCTTATATTTCTCTTTAATCCCCTTATTAGACCTCTTATGCTTCTTAGGGAGGAAATTAAAACATGGATAAAAACTTTAAAAAACCACGTCTGATGGCGCAGAGAACGAAATTCCTTGTTACGTCGCAAAACATTTTTCGTAAAAAGGAAAACCCCGTACTACGCTTTGCTACTGAGTATTGACTCGTATATAAATGAGCCCCCTGCAGTGATGATCCCGAATTCCCTCTGAATAGTTATATGACCGGTAGCTTTTCTACTTGAGGCGTAAGCCTCTGGCAACCAACAATATTGGTTTCTTTATTTTTCTAGCCGTCAAATTCGAAGTACCGAGCCGTAGGGTAACCAGCAAAATCCCTCGTCTTTCTAGGTTAATTTTATCATAGGTTGCTGGTTAAAACGCATGGTGTTTACAACGTGCGCTTCAAATGCAAAGTTTGAGGACCGGTTCACTTTCCAGTGGAATAGTAAATGCAGTCAAATGTCACTTTACGTATGCCGTACACACCAGAGTCTGAATGCGACAGTAATTTTCTGCACCATGCACTCTCTAAGGAATTTGATTACAAGTGTAAATAATTACAGTATGGATAAGAAATGATGTATGATCAGAGACGGAGAAAAAGAGAGAAGTAAGTGTAAGCCTGATGAACGGTTGCTTCCAAAAGCACATGCACGTGAGTACTGTGTTTACATTGGCCATTGAGAGAGAAAGGGAGAGAGATAGATAGAGAACGCGGAGCGACGGGTTTGATGACGTTAAACGAAGTCAAACGACGTCATCCGGGTAAGTTTTGCTATGGCGTTGTACAACTCTTCACCGAACCGGGTGAAACGAAATTAACCGGATACTTCTCTTCGACGTAACCGCTTCTCGGATTGGATTTTCTTTTTTCTCCCAAGGCGAGCTTTGCACCGGAGAGAGACTGATTATCCGGCATTGCATAACGAGAGCGAGCGGCCGCAGCGAGCACGCTTAGCAGTCCAAAGAAAAATCATGCAGTGGTACTTTCACCAGTTATTGGTTTCAGAAAACGTTCGTGGAATCACCAAATCCTGGTCAACGGCCGGTAAACATGTTCGTCTCCATATATACGTAATTGATTGGTCAACTTGCGGCCGTAAACGCGTTGCGGATACAGCAGAAAAATTGTTGTAGTCTTGGGTGACCTGGTAAAATGGCACTTATTGCGATCACTATCAACGGCTCTGCAAATAACATTCAAAATAAGGGACTATTACTCGGTCGGAAAGGATTTACTATGCGTTCCCTCGATCCTCCTGGATAGCTTGCAATTGCATTCGCCTCACTGCTGCACCGGCATAATTCAAGCCGGGAGATCTGGATCTGTGGCGTCGACAAAGGAGTGCAAGATGGACATCTTTCACTTTCACGTGCCGCTTTAGGCCGAGCGTTACACCTTCCATGTAGCTATAAACCTGGGTGAAGGTGAAAGCCCGAATCCCCGGAATCGCGAGGCTCGATCGAGACGGATTTCGACGGCGATTCCGCCTCTGCAGCCTCTGGGTGATCACGTCGGATATGCTGCAGGCCGACGAACCAACGAGTCGAGTTGTTTACTCCGAAACAAGACCAAACGGGGAAACACCGCCGCGGCGCACGCCAGGCTAACATAACCTAGTCGGTGATGCACTTGCGCGCTTTCTATTCACGAATCCCTCTCGCCACCCCTCGATCGGCGGCTTTCTGCCCGATTCAAGGGTAAACGCATTTCGATCGGTTTGCGAGGCTGCGACACGATTCTTAGTTGTACGGCGGAATGCACAAATGCCTTAATTTTCCGGCTAACTTCTTTTCGGTTACGAAACAAAATGTGACTTCGATTCTATACGAATTATGCGACAATGACTTTCAATCTCTCACGTCGACTGCTTCGCCAGTCATTGTCACATAATTCGTATAGAATTGAATTCGTATTTTGTTTCGGACCGAAAACAAGTTAGCCGAAAGGTACAGGTATGTGTGCATTTTATACAGTAATGTTTATTTATGGGTTCTTAGTGGCTCACTATTTTTTTGAAATCAAAAGTGGAACGAATTTCTTTTCTAACCAAATTTCATGTACCGATGACTAACGTTGCAAGTGACAGGAGAAACGAACGATACGTTGATCGTAGACCCGTAAAATTTCTATACGTTTAAAGAAAACTCGTGTTAAAAAACTCTGCAACTGGGTCATGTCGTTGTAACGGAAGTTTTCCGTCAAATTTGCCACCCAATGTTACAAGAAGGGCAACAGCTCGACGATTTGAAATTTAGCAATACAAATTTGGGTGGGAAGTTTCACAGTAAACTACAGCAAATTTTTCGAATCAGGGTATCGATTCCGTAATTTCACTTGCCACATTTCTCACCATCCAAGCATTCTGTTCGGTTGTCTAAACCTTGCAAATCAATCAGAATGCTTGAACGGTGGGAAATGTGAAAAGTGAAATTACAGAATCGATCCCTAGGTGCAACAATACGAACATTTATCTAGGTAGGCTTGATATTTTTAGTTGAAATTTCGGATGCTTAAACTGCAGGCTTCGCATTCGAAGGAAACATGACGGTATAACGTTTGAATTATTTCAGAGCTTGAAACAGTTCCTTTGCGTACTGCAACGCGGATGTGAATTCGGGTGCGATAAATCACCGTGAAAATAATTCATGCCCAACAGCGCATTGTGAAATTGAAGCATCCGTTCTTAAATGAAGTTCAACTACTACTCTACTTATACAGTCATAGACGCGACGGGCAAGTAAAATTAAAAAGTCTGCTTTCCTACGTGACGTAGGTATATTGGACGCGACGGCGGAGCGGCGTAAGCACAGTAGTAGAAATTCCGGGGATCAAGAGAATAAGAATGAAGCGAAGAAAGGTGAAATTGAATTTTTAACAAATCGAAAAACGCGCGCGTGCCTCCGTCGAGTTTAATGCATTATACCTGATCGTTCACTCCGAATGCCGTGTGCGATTTGATAAAATGGAAATATGCCGGGCAGTCTTGCCGCAGATATGATCGCATAAACCGTCAATTAATTCTTGACTTCATTTCTCGCGTAGTTTGCGTAACGAACCGAAAGTGAATACACGTTTCACACACCTCGCCGTAAATATCGAGTCTGCAAGCAATCAAGGCGCAGGTGCTGAGCATTCACCGTTTTAAACACCTAGATCAAGCTCCTTGCTATTATAATGCAATTACACTTAAACTATACGGTAAAAAGAAGTTCAGCCGAAGAAACGAGCAGCGTATCCCTAAAGCTAAGCTAATTACGTTTATTACGCCAGATCGTTCACGCTATTTTCAGTTTTTGCAATTCTCATCTGAACTCGTTTGCTACGGTCATCGTTACGTACATTCTTCTTCACACTCGGTATTATAACTATCCCGACGTAAGTTGGTACCGCTAATTTCAGGATTTCATACGGTAAAAAAGATGCGCAACGAGAATCTTGAGGTACAGGCAGGTATATTACGAGACGACATCCATTTAACCATGCAAAAGAAAGTTGCAGGCTGCGGTTTTACGGCGGTTGGCTGTTATATACACGTTGCGTGAGCTTGTGTGAGCTGGAACTTGAGACCGGGTTATATCACTATTCATCGTCAAAGAGAGTTACGGATGGGCACGTGGTCGCCTATCGTCAACGATCACGGGGTGTAGTATATTTGTCTATGCGACGATGGAAAAGCCGCGAAACGGATGTTGAAACAAGTTTCCGCCTCGCCGTGCCTGCGACACGCAACTTGCCTTGCAGGCCCTTAACCCAGAAATCGATACTTTTCACTTCAGTATTATCCGATTTCACTTAACAAAGGTTCCTTATAAACGGAAGATTATTTTCTACAAATTCACTGAAACAGATTTCCATTTTTCATTCACCGGTCAATTTAATTGTTTACATTTGTTAATCACAATCAATATCGGACCAATGTTGTAATATCAGATATCTAACGATGCAAACGTAAAAGAATCAAATGTGCGTTGATGCAAATCTTTAGAAAACAATCTTTTGAACAAAATAAGCCATCATAGAGTGAAATGGAACGAGTCTAATCGATTTTTTCAAACGTTTTTGAAGCGAGTTGAAACGAAGTACAGATATCGTAGCTTTTGTTTATAATCTGACTATTATTATTTTTTTTTTTTTTTTATTCTTTATTTTCAAAGAAGTTTTCTCAGCTAGTGGATAAAGTAATGAAATGAATCTCGTAATGAAATTAACAATAAATATTCGCTTTCCAACCAATCTTCTTAAGGAAGGCATACGTAAGTTTTGCTACAGATATAAGTATTTTTCAACTTTTCCTATTCGCCCCGAAAGTTTTCAACATCTTCGAAAAATAGATTGAAATTCACACTTGGCTTCATTATAGATTAGTAAAAATCACAGGCTCATCGTCGGACAAATTATTACAATATTCCTGACGAATCATACTTCTTTTAAACCAATGACGCGATGATTGAAGATAATTCTGACCTCCTGAAATGCCGGTTGGTTTATCGTCGATTGTACCGTTTGATAATGTACTATAGTTACGTAGAAACGAACAATCTAAAATCCGGCTATTATTGAAGTAGCTCGGGCGATTAAGATTCGAGAAAGTGGTATTAGATCGAACCGAGCAGGACTAAGAAATCTTGTATACGGGCAGATCAAATAACGGAACCCTGACAGAAAAAAATTACAGAAAAAAAAGTACGTTGTTTCCGCCCGGGATCGAACCGGGGACCTTGTGCGTGTGAAGCACACGTGATAACCACTACACTACGAAAACAGCGATATAACAGGATGACAAAATAACGTATTTATCTTCTTTCATACCGTGTCAGATCGTCGTTATAGCTATCGTATTGCCATTCGCGTCATTGTCTGACCAATACAAATAATGATATAACAACGTAACAACGGAGTACACACCGTACAGTTTTGAATCTATTTTGCGCGAAGGCGGCCGATAGCCGGTAGACTGCAGCGCATGCGCAGAACGCTCATCTCGAATAAGGCGCGAACTCGTTGCCAGAGGGTTGGAGTTTATCTTGTATTTCTTTCTGAAATTTAATTAAACTCAATTAATAGATCCGAAACCAAAGATGGTCAACTCGAAAGGATGAAAAAATTTCCGCTGCTTATACAGTAATTCATAAAAGATAGTGTTTTAAAATAATTAGGTTATAATTTTTATTTATTTTTTTCTTGTCTTATGTTTCAACTCTAATTCCAAATGCTAGGTGCAAATGTATTTGACTGTTTTCTGAAACCGAAATTTCAAACTACTGTCTCAATTTCAAGCTCTGCCGCAAAACTTGTACGAATGAATATTCTCATTGGAACAACATTATACGATTTTTCGCATTTTCCGATTCATTTTTATCTCCTAACGATGTGTCGAGTAAAAAAATATAGAACCTTGTAGATTTTTTACCCATTTATACAGTCGTAGTTACTATGTAAAAATTAAACAGATTCCAGGGAGACAAAACCGTCATTCAAGCCCTTCAATTTTTCCATTCAAACAACGTTGGATATTCGGTACTATTCAGTTAACTTTTGTACCCAGAAATTTTGAAAACTGTCATCGAAACTTTCCTATTCAATAAAAAGGGCAACGAATCGCCGCAAACGAATATCGCGCGGAAGGGTATAGTTGAAATTTTTATTCATGGAAAAACGAAAAATAATTTTTTTTCAACCAGCATGTTTACTTTCTTTCGCAAAAGGCAATGTAGTTTGAATTTTTTTTTCATAATCCGCCGTCGCCTCGTCCGCAGCCTAATTTCCTCCACGAGAATAAATCGTCCAGCTGAGATAGAAGCGTACAATAAGCACGAACCGTGTAACGTACTAGACCCCCGGACTACTAACATAAGCTTGATACATAATTTGCTCGGAGGATATTCCGTGGCATGCGGAGGTGGGCCGTTCAACTAGCTCGAGTTTAAAAGCAGAGTTGTTGTACATAGGTATTATTGTTATTGTAGAGTCGTCCCGAGGAGCGCGGGCGATCAACTCTAATAACTGTAACAACCAACAACAACTGCATGCTCGGATAATGCGGCTATACGAGCCGTTGCAGATTAACCTTAACTTATAATACGACATTTACACTCAAATCAGATCCGGCGATGAGAAATCTACCGCACATGTGTATAAACAATACGGATTTATTGTGCATAGCTGTTATATGCACAGGATATCCCGTATTTAATTCTAGCTGGACGATTATTTCTTTTTTTCATTTAATATTTTACGTACGAAGATTTAATCTCTATTATTGACGACAATTTTCCGTATTATACTTTGATCGTAAGATATCGCTTCTGTTTACACAAAACCGTAAAAATTCCTTGAGTATACTAACAGTAATAACGTTGGAAATATTTTTTTTGTAATGTTATCCGTACTAGGAAATGAAAGTGTTCGTATATAGATAGATTTAACGGATCCGATACGTTGACACGAAAATATAAAATTTATCACATTACAACGGTTGTATATCTGTATCAGTGTATAAATCTAACAAAAATATATTTTTCGAATAACAATTGTACGTTATATGTGTAGTCCTAAACGCGTATACTCGTAAATAGACACTACATCACGTATTGTAAATACATTTTTCTTACGGAGTAATTTTCCTATACAATCATCTATGTATAAATGAATCGAGAACGAAATCAGATTCTTTATTTCTAATTTTAGTATACATTCAGAAAACAGCTGTTGGACTTTATCGTATTTGAACACGTTAATAGCTTCACAATTTAAATATTCTCGACCAACGCGACATATATTGATATATATTACGCAATAAAAGCGCACGTATTATCTTTTTGGCCTGGAGTTACACGCAATATGCATACGTGTGGTATGCACATACATGTGTACGTATTTATCGTCGGTTCTTAACCGGCCATTATCTCGTTTGTATCTAGATCGGTGTTGCAGGCTGATCAGAGAGATTATTTTTAAACCACTTGAACCGGAAATTCGACGTCGCGCGAGTACCTAGACTTCATTGTGATGGCCCCACCAGCTACGCACACGTCGATTATCGTCATTTTTGTAACACGTATGACGGTCCTTTCACACCGACGTCGACGAACGAATTATACACACCGCTTCAAAACCACCGGCAAATTCCGTCGGGTCAAATTCGCACGAGTGGTAATGTAGGTCGGTTTCGAATCTATCGATCAACAACGACGACTTGTGTTGCAGAACAGCCAATTTCGTAGGGGATATATATATATATATATAGGAATAATAATTCGGAGATCATTTATCACCTGGTCAAAATACAGTGTAATTGATCTTGGATGTGAATTCGATATTGAGTAATCTTACTTCCGAAGAATTAATCGCACGAATAAATTATTATCATATTCTTATTTTTTCACACAAAAATATATTTCAACTCGGACAAAAATAACTCGCTGTACTAGTGGCAAAATTTTACGTGTTGATACACAGATAGCAAAAACTTTTACTTCCATAGCACAGATTTTGCAAGTCCTTGAGACAGGGAGAAAAAAGGAGATCGTGCAAATTTTACGATTAGTGTGATCGTTTTTATGGTAAACTCCAATAAAATAATAGTTTCATCTACAATCATGCAAATTAACACACCAAAAAGCTAGTTATCGTAACAATAAAATGGGAATATCTTTTCAGGCAATTGTATATTTTATTACTGACAATGAGTTCATTATGTGCCAAACGGGTTTTTCAATTCTACAAGTCGGTTAGGCAAGCTGGCCAAAATTCTATAGTTGTTGCAAAAAAATGTTGTACCACCTATGTATCATCATCACAAGACTTGTTGGCCCAAATATATATGCTTTTGCTGATCTTACGATGAATAAATTGACCATTGTAAAATTTATCGACTCATTTTGCAACATTTTCAGGGCGTTATGAGCCTTGGGATGCGAATATTATACATTGAAGCCATGAATGTGGGCCGGAGAAATTCACCCCACGTAATTTGCTGCAGTTACGGATCTCGTTGACAACCGTCGAAGAATTCGAGTGACTAAGAATCGGAGAATTTTGATGAAGACAATTTTCGCGCGAATTCCAGACCAAGGTAGCGTCGTGTCGAATTAGGGTTGATACAGCGAGTGAGCCTTGAGTCTTAATTTATGAATCTTGATTCTGCCGAGATCCTCGCGATTGTCTAAATTTCTTAAAGGCAAACAGTTTCCAGTGCGAATCCAGACGAAACCGTTTATCTCGCGCAAACCAGCCATCCGCCTCCCTGATTCCTAACTTTAATATCACAAACGTGTCATGGTTAAAAAAATATAGCTCCGTACACTTCCCTAATTCTCCCTCAACGAAAAAAGAAATTGGTAACGGAAATGTGGCGCTGCGACATCTGGTGGCAAAAAAGTGCATCACTCTGACTGGTCCATATTTAATTTTAAAAGACATTTTTCGTCGTATTTTTTTCACTATATCGATTCCATGTGGGAAAACTAACTCCTCGCGGCTTGCGCAAGGTTATCCGCACTTTCGTATCTGCATAATTTAGCCTAAAACAATTCGCCGCCAAAAGCCGAGTCATCGCCGCCATTTTACCTTAACCGCGCCCCCGCGTTTCTTTCCTGTATAAAAAAAAAAAAAAAAAAAAAATTTAAAACCAAAAGCAGCACAGTCCTCTGTACGTTACGACGCATTGTAGTCGCGAGTTAAAGTAATAATCCGGATGAACGGCAAAAGGAACGGTTTTTTTCTCCGTTTCCCAAGGCTGTTTTCAAATACGCCGGATGCAACTGACTACACGACAAAGTGACAACTGACCGACTAATTATGGGAATTGCGATTTCATTCTCGTGCCTTGTATCAAATTCGCGCGTGCAATTGTCCGCCATCTTTTTCGTCCAATTTTCTCCCCCCACCTCCTGACCCCCCTATTGGTTTACAACAGTTTTTTGATCCGCTCATCGCGAAAATAGATCCTTCTCTCTTCGTTATCGAGATTCCGATACCGCGAGACATTGCCAAGGTTGGTTTTGATTGAAGTCTTTTAAAAAAACGGTTCAAGGCAAAGCGCGGAAAGTGGGAACGAGAAAATATGTTGTTTATATACTCCCGGTGCATTTTCTTATTGCTCAATGTTCATACTCCGAGTTATCGAAGTCTACTGAAAACAGAGCTGGAAAATTTCAACGCCGTTCGATCCGCCGACTTGCGGAACGCTTCGAGCTATGAATTCTGCAAATGAACTCATCAGTAACGGATCTTTAATGCGGCATATATTGTAGACATATGTATAAATATCGGTGTGTATACAGGTGTCGAAAAGAAGAATGCAACATTTAAATGTAGGCAATTGCATTGAAACGTTACCTTCACAAATCTTTTCACCTTGCACGAAAGATTCAAGACGAAGGGCTTTTTCCTTCTTCCCTCAGCATTGACGACAGTGTCCCTAATTATCTTCTCGACCGAGGGTGCAGGTAAAAAATACTCACACACTGATTTCGGGGCTAAACTTTCGTCAGCCACGCCCTGTCGACTTTTTCACCTGCAGCTGCGTAGGAAAAATCGTTCCACGTATAACTTGAAATAGTAAGATATTTTTTTACCCCTCTTTCAATCCCGTCTCAATTTTTTCCCTACCTCCATTCTTATTTTCCCCGCAATCCCGAGAATCCCAGCCTCTTATTATACGTCATAGCGGAATTTCTTTACCTGAGCAGGTACAACGGGTCCAACCTTCTTTTTCGCCATCGGAAAACCGCCGGGTGGGGAAAACAGACGTAAAAATGACAAATCCTGATAATGGTTAGCATGAAAGAAAAAACAAAAAAATTTGTTTGCTGCAAATTTCGGTACGCGGAGAAATATTTAGCAACGATTTTGTTCACAGTATAAATATTATCAAAGTGTTCCACAACCAGAGGTAAATAATTTTTATCAAATAAGTACGTTTCTTTTTATTTTTTCACTATCTTATATCGAATGATTATTTAAACGTTTGCCTGAGGCAGGTCAGGTTTATAATTATCGTAGTAATTGAATCGAAATTCTTGCATTAATTTCAATCCCGTGGCTAGTTTATATATATAACAAAAAAAAAAATAAGAAATAATAATATTCTGTTCTACAATTCTTTTACATTAATCACGTCAGTGCGATTATACGATTAATGATTTTTCCAACCAATCGATTGATCTACATACCGATAATTTTTTCCGCGATTAATAAATCGATCAGAAATTCCGATTAATCGTCGAGAATATTCATTTCCATACATCACAATTTAAGAGTAGCACGCGGTGTACTTGTAAATTTCGCAAATCAGTTCCAGCGAGAATCGAATGGATGCTGGAAGAATATTAATTGATAAAAATATCTACGTTGACCCCTGCGACCGATTTGCGTATTCGCGATTCTAGGCTGGCCTTTCAATCCGTGACACGAGATGACAAGCCGGAGAACCTGTTTCTTCTTTACGGAGAGAAGCGCGGCGGTGCGTCGCAAGGGCGCTTTACGGTCACTCGCTTCGGGTAAGTGGGTCAGTTTCGACGCCTCGGATTCAGGTGATAGCCGGTGTTCCTAACGGAACCTCCTCGACGAGTTCTCATAACCGCGGTCTCGAGTATCGCTTTATCATTTTAAACCGCAATTAAAAACGTTCTCGAATTCCGAATTCGCGATACACGAGTATACCGATCTCCGTATATTCGCGACTCGGTTGCTCGGTCGAAAAGTAGATTAGTCGGGTGTCTACAATGGATGAAAGCGGACGGAAATTTTCCTCGACGCGAGGTGTTTCGTTTCCGATAAAATTTTACACCGTTTGCGAATATTTTCAGCATTCCTACGATGTCGCAGTTAAAACGGACAATCTACATTTTCGAAACTTATAAATATTCAATCTATGCTCTAGATTCTTTTATGTCTGCGAGAATTTTTTTTTTTTTTTTTTTACGCATCCTCTCACTACACAGACTTCATGCCGCAGATTTTTCATCCCGAATTTTACTCACCTGTTGAAAATTATGTTTGGACGAAAATTGCGGCGTGCTTCGATGCGATTAAATAATGGATGGCAAAAATGTTCGGAAAATTTGATTCCTTAGAGACTACTGTCATTTGGTAAACTAAAAATAATCGATGCATCGATCAATCGAGTCCGTAAAGATAATAGATCGTAACTCGACTGAACCGGTAAAAAGTAATAGATTTTTTTGAAACGGTGCATATGAAACCCAAATTTCGTAAGTATCAGTACGTAGTCTTAATAGCGGAAAAGTTTTTTGATGATTTATAGTTTCGTTCAAAATGTTTTTCAACATTAGGTGAAAATATTCGTTAATTTTTAACTCATTACATGAAATAGGTACCTACTTAGTGAGTAAGACAATGATGATTGATACTCTAACCACATAAATTGATATTGTATTGCATTGTTCATGGGAGTAAAAAACAAAAATCGATTGTGAATAAAAGTAATTGAGTCGGTCGATTAATCGAGTTAGAAAAATAGTCGATATTTTTGGTTATCCTAGTTTCGATCTTCCATTCATTTCAGTATCATTTTATTCGAAAAATGAATTTAGAAATCTTATACTGGCTGAAATCAGAGGGTATGATCCTATAGAATAAATAACAGATATGGTCGAAATGAAAATAAAAAATCTCTGTACAAGCAAATAACTTTTATATTCGTAAACATTCAAACAAGAGTGAATAAAATTGTGAGAAACAAAAAAAAAATATTACTTATATAAATATGATCACGTCACAGATGAAAATGTAGGTAATAACAAAACCTTGCAATCAGGCACCTTGTCAGAATTCCTGAAAATATTACCTGACCCAATTTTTTCTTAAAACTGATTATAGCTTCCCAATTGGAACCGGTAGGAAGAAAATTCGGGGACAAAAAAAAAAGCAATCTGGGGAAACGGGTTCAATTATGTCGGACTGTAGAACGGGAGATGCAGGCGGTTACTTGTCCTTATCGACACTGAGAACCGCGTACGAAATTTTCCTTTCCCTCGGTGTGAAACGGAGAATATAAGCCAACTGCGACCCGTCGAGGCGGGGTGTTCCTCCCCTTTCCACAATTCCTTGCATCGGCTCCCCACCGTGAGTATGAAGTAGCCGGCAAAGTGTGGGCACGCGGACTGGAAGCGGTAAGAGAGTTTTGACACGGGGATACATCGTCAGCTAGGTTATTCCGAAGGCAGAGTTCCGAGCAGAGCTGCCAGTGCGCGACCAGACATCACCGAGCTCAGTACAGCTCCTGGACATCGGTTTGGTACCGAAGCGAGGGTGGTGCGATCGCGGAAGCAAAAAACGAACGGTGAACGAGTATCGAAGAAACCGTAAACGAACCCTAAAATTCAAAGTTTCAATTTTTGACCCAAATCGCCAGTGACGGTGCCCGCTTCTGGTCTTGGTGAAGTTGTTGTGCGGCGAGCCGAACGAAGCCGAGGACACACCGTGGGGAACGCGGATATTGTTCGTCGGTGACGCTTCGACTCACTTAAGATATTCTTCCGGGGTTTTCGGCGCGATCAAGATTCCAGTATGACTACATGTGACCCAAAGACGGACAGGTGACAAACCGTGAATCGTGTCGAGGGTGAAGGTGATCAGTTTCCAGCTATTTCGTGGCCTCGAACTGTCCTCTGCATCAGCTGGGATAAGTGCGTCGCTCGATACACGGGATAAAGTTTTACTCAGCATCGTGAATAAATCATCATCGCGGTGTAGAAAGTTGACGCTGATCGCTGTGTATACTCAGAGAAATCAACGGCGAAATCTAGCCAATATTTAACAGCTTGTGTATAAAGCACCACCTGACAAGGTAGGTCCAAATTTTTTATGTTACTGTTTCTTTTTTTCTCACCAGATTGATCATCGTCAGGAAATGGAATGCAAAAGTCGCGAAGTCGAAGATCCTTCAACGGGTTTGCGACAGTCTTTTACGCGATTTATTCAAATTAGAGAAACGTCTGGATGAGAGTTACGCACTGAGTAGACGACACACTGCAAGACTCGATCCTCAGGTGGATTGTTTCTGGCTAGGTGTTGATAGGTCGAAAAATCATTCCGCCCTGCAGGCCATGTTGCTGGTAAATATAGTGAAAAATCTTTGGGATGCATGTTTGCATTCGCAAAACGTCCGCGACCCGGTTTCTTGGTCTATACGATAAACTCTCGATCTGATACGCGTCAGTGATGAAGTTCCCGTTTAGAAAGCTGAATTCGCGGGAGAGTCTGCAGAGTTTGCGCCCGCCTCCTACGAAAGTAATAAATCGCCGATTAAATAGTCGCTGGGATATATGTAGATCCGGAGTCGTATGGATCACGCGGTGTGTGGAATCGATTTCGTGTGTTTTTATTGATCCATTTGATCCTGACCACCCTCGAATCTTGTGCTCTCACGTGAACGAAGCTCTGCATGCGTTCCGGGGAAAGTAGGATGCTCGTGATTTCTTCGAAGATTGAGCGGACGGAATACCTTGGTAATTTAAATCGGCAAAATTCCGATCGTTAGTGGCTAATGACAGACGTAAGGGCTAATCAATATCCTGACTATCTTCACGACGGGTTGTAAATTACTCAAGTTATGCGCTTTCTTCTATCATTTCGAAAGTCAATTTTACGAGTGTCAACCGCCTGAGCATCGTTAGCTATTGCCAAACGAACCTTACTCGTCCGACAAAACTGAGCATTGAAAAACACTTACGGCATTGGACGGCTGCAATGTGGCAAGTCTAATTGTTTCCATCGAACAAACTAGTCAACGAAGGGTGCCTTGGTCGAATAATCATCATTGCAACGTCTGGAGCGTTGCGTGTGTGAGTGGATGGTTGAAAGCCGGTGAGATTTTACGGCCATCGTTCTTCTCCATCAAGGGATTCGGATGTTGAGCTTGAAACTCTAGGCTCTACATACTAGACGCTTAATAGAACCTACCCAAAGCTGCGGGACCAGTTGCATTCCAGGTATAAACTTAGAGATTTACCTGCAGAGGTGAATCCAGGTATGTTAGCCAGGGTAAGGCCACCTTTGGTCAGTCTCCACCCCGCTGTGAAATCTTATTCTCATCTAGGGCTAGATTCATTTCTGGACCTCTACACAAGCCGCGCATAGAGACGGGAACAACAACAGGTTATGCTCTCCGATGCAATACCTGTTGAGCTGCTCCTTCACCCTGCTCCCCCCCCCCCCTCTCTTTCTCTCTCTCTCTCTTTTCGTCTATTTTATCTCCTTTTTTATTTTCCGAAGATGCATCCATAGTCGTTTTCCGTTCCAAGTTCAGGTCTCTCTGTCTTTGCTGGTTCTTCTTCTGGGAATCGGTGACAAAGTGTGAAAGTTTTGGTAAAATTCTCAGCGTCCTGTTGGTTTATACCTATATATATCGTAGCAGTCGGAGCAACTTTCCAGAGCCTGGAATGAACTTGGGCAGTTTTTAACGTAAACGAAGTTATGTATGTACTAAAAATGTCACGATGATGAACGTGAGTAGATCCGCAATAATTTTACACTCCCGGCCCCCCCAATTATAAGGAAATTTCGAAATCTCACCGTTATGGGAAGACAGGTGAATATGAAATTACACATACCTCGCATGTTTGTAGAAATAATAAATATTCTTAAAGCATTTTACCGCGTGTGAAACTTGTTCTAATTCTTTTATCCTCGGTAATAATTCTTTTATATTTGTCAAAAATTTATCATAATACCAGAGAACAATGAAGACGCGCGTCGTTTTCCATTTGACATGTTGTATGTATACATATGTGAAGGTGTTATTAATTTGAGAAAAATTAAACAGTTCGTCTCGCCGCAACTTCCTTCTCGACAAGTGACAAGTGTGCAGCTGCATGCTACACTTACTGCAATTTCGAAGCAATTGACCTCCGTGACCCAAGCTTCTGTGCGTGGGTGGCAATCGTGCTTTACAAGGCCCTTGAATGCCCCCCTTCGGGAATTATACGGTAATGCGAACGAACCGCTAAATATGATTCCAATCTAGACCTTCCGGAACTCGTTCGTGTCGCTCAAAGCGTTTCTGGTTACAGTTGAAATTAACGTTAGTGAAGAAAGTGACTGTCGGAGAGATTGCAGGAGAAGGGCGAGTACAGTAACGCTGACGATGAATCGAAAGTAGGTAACATTTTAACAGTTTGGTTCGAGTCACCGGTCATTCCTCCTCATAGTGTCCAGAAAATGAACGAATTACGGCAATCACTGTCTTCCACGGTTGCTTAATATATCGTTAAAGGAAATGCCAAAGATTCAGGACTCGTACTGGGTGCTGATCCTTCTGTAGCGTCATAGACGTGCTATCATACTTCGGCATGGCTTGCTGAAAGTAATCGGTATTCACGATAATATTCATCCAAACATTTTTCAGGCATCAGAGTTGTCCCCTGAATAGTCTTCAATGCCACTGACATTTAACAAGGAATACTTAGTGATGCGTGGAGGTGTTTTGTAAACGTCATAACAAGTATTGTATATAAATAGCATTATAGTTAAGACGTTTCGGCTCTATCGTAAAACTCCTATAGTCATTCGACGCATTATGAATGCCTTTATAATGATATCCACCAGGTGTTGAAGGGTCGACTAAACAACGTAATGGTCTCCATCAGAGGCGGTAACCGATTGAGAAGAGGCATCAAAAACAACGCTAAAACGCGAATGGGACTGGATGATTACCCGTCATTTATATCTGTCACGTTTGCCATTTTTAGTTCATTCGGTGATTTCTGACAAGAGTCAATAACGCGAGCAGTTCAAGGCTCGTTCCTTGCACCTGCCTGATCGTGACTTGCATCACTGCGGTTACGATCTTACCTCACTTTTGCGTGAAAAACTGGCCTTTGGCTTTCGGTTGATCCGAAATGATAACAGTTCACGGATCTGTGCAGTAACAAGTTTGGCACGATATAATCATTTCAGTATTTCCAGTACACACATAAGAGAAGTGAAAGGCTCGAATCATTACTATAGTAAAACGAAATTGAATTTGCTATGCAAACAGAACCGGTGAAAGACACTACCGAATCACGCCAAGGAATTCTTTTCCTTGGAAATGACTGCATCGTGTCCGGCCTGAACAACCTTTCGACAGGATATACCTAATAGAGTGCATGCGGGTGGTGGATCTCACGAATATTGCTGCACAGTATCGCTCACAGACCACCCAAGTACGTGTTGAAGTTTGACGGAATATTCGATCGTTAAAGTAAAAACGGTATCGGTTACGCAATCCGGTTCCACCCACGGCAGGCTGTCGAGTGATCTGATTTCTAATTGCAGCGCTCTAAGGATTTCACGCTATTTGCAGTAATTCGTGACCAAGTGAAATCGCAAGGTCAATCGCTCGGAGCAGCTATTGTCAGGGCGGTGTTGTTTGCGTCACGTAATCGATGAGATTTTATCCTGTGTTGGTTCGTCACGCTAGCATAATTTTTTTCTTAATTTTTTTCCCATCATTCATCCCATAGACCGTCACAAAATGGATTCTGTATTGTTAGTGGTACAGTACAACGCAAAATACTGGTTATTTGAAATAGTTCCAAGTTCAGAAATCCGACGACCAAGCTTGGGCATGAAATAAAAAATAATTACACAAGTTGTACGACCTCTTTGAATGACTATGCGTTATGACCCCGGACGATGTCAAAAAAAAAAAAAAAAAAAACATGGTAGAACTATACACTTGGCAGGAATGTTCCTTTTGTTCCGTTTCACTTAAATCATGTTTTATCCATTAATTTCGAGTTCTAATATGTCCACGACAAGGAAATAGCAGGATATACTTTTTGGCACGATTTTCAGCAAGTTGTACCTAGATCTCAGTCAGAGCTAGAACAGAAATGATCTAGTAGTGTGTACATACAATTGTAAACTCGCTTCCTATTGATATTGAGATTTTTCGCAGACTTTCTGGAATCAGGTTTCTCATGCTGTTGCACACTGGTATTAGCCTGACGGAAAATAGTTAGTCATCGGGCTATTTGAAGTGAAATTTTTCAAGATGCGTCAAATACCGAGCGTTTCCTCCGCTTCATCTCGTTATTTTATGGTTCGAATTCCTGGCAGAGCGAAAATATCAACTCTGGCGAAGCTAATTGATGAGTGAAAAACACGATGATGGGTACACGGTGGTAGGGGACAGTGGATTGGGCAGCTGAATAAGTTAAGCACTTTGATTAACCACCTACGTGACAGTATAGGCGACGTGCCTGCACGTGCAAAACGTACCGGTAAGGATCGCACGTCGATTGCGTGATTATACAACGCCGACTGAGTGTTCTCGCACCGAGGTTGCGCTAGATTCGGTAATCATCGCCGTCGATATGCCTGGACATGTTTGTAATTACAGGTACTGACCGCGTTATAGCATCAGAAAAATATAACTTGTCGATCGGATGATTTTCCTCAGAGCTAAAGAGGTATTCGATTACTGAACCTCTTCGACATCCTTGCACTCTATCTGGAGATCAATGACAATAGATGATTATTGTAAACAGGCTTTAAAAAGACGACCTAGCGATTGGAAAAGTAACGTTGTATTCATTCGAATTTGATATTGTATTACGCATGCGTAGGTACATAAGCGTAAATCATTCGTGAATATATTTGCATGTACGAAGGTGCTGGCTGACGTACGCAGTGTATAGGCGTGAAAAAATAATCGTGGTTGAAATAACAATTCATCAGTCACACGGATAGTACAAATGTTCTTTGTTACAGCGGTAAAGGTTCGTCTGACAAATTTTTGCATTTTTGCATTGTGATCTGCACGACGTAGAAACGCGCTCGTCAACTTAGGTATTCGTATAATTTACGCTGATTTTCTTCTCCGGATGCGTGACAGGCCGATGAGTTACGTCCGAGATGTTACGCCAGCGTTTCGGGATTCAATTCTTAACTACCCGTTCGTTGAGGCTTGTAAAGATACCTTGTCACCCGGATTATATATGCAACGTCGTTCATGTTAGTTGTACCAGTAAAGAAGGCCAAGGTTACGCTTCGCCCTCGCTCCTCCGAGAGATTCTCTCTCGCCGTGGCCAACTCATGAATGAACCACAAGCCGTGTGTAAGCCGCAGGCCGCTCCTTTAAAATCGATCCACATTCCAAAAATTCATTCCCACTGTTTCCAATAGTTGCAGGTAGTTGATACGTTTCAGAACTCCCCGAAATACCGTTCTCATCATCTCCTGAGATCAGCACCATGATCAATTGATCAACTTTAGTGACCATAACTTGGTGTAGATCTCTCCGTTTTTTATCAATCCCTCCAAAGTTTCGGGTGTAATAAGAACCGATCGAATTGCATTCCAGATGTCTTGTGGCCTGACTTGCGTCGACGACTTTCTGAACAGGGCGTTTTACCGCGTTGGTTTGGTCGTCGGACGGCATCCCGGCTATTTCGTTATAATCCCCGTGCTTCTGGCTGGCATATGCATAACCGGATACCAGCAGATTCGTTACGAAATCGACCCCGAGTATCTTTTCTCGCCGATCAATGGACCCGGAAAATCTGAGCGCGTTATCGTCGAGAGCTTCTTTAAGGTGAACTACACTAGCCGATTCAGCGTTGGCCGTATCACCCGTCCAGGTATGTTAGAAACGTGTGTATACTTTAGTAAGAAAAATATCCGCAAAGGAGGTTTTTTAAACTCTATTCCTGTTTCAGGGCGATTCGGACATGTGATTGTGGTGCCTAAGGATGGGGATGACAACATGCTTCGGGCCGTTATATGGAAGGAACTCCTCCTGCTCGACGGAATAATCAGGAACGCGACCCTGGAATACGAGGGGGAAACATACTCGTACGAAAACATATGCGCAAGATGGTTGGATCAGTGTTTTATGAACGACATTTTGAACCTCCATCACGTTATCGAGTACGTTGACCATTTAAATTGACCAAATATCTATGTAAACGAGGTCGTGTAAGAATTGTAAGAGTCATCCTTCAACACTTTAAGAGATAGTATTCGTGGAAAATAAATTCGAGGCGATGTTCGCCTTCGCCACCGGAAGTTGCATCATTGACGAGTAATCAAGAGAGCGGGTTTTCGGCGTTAGCTTAGAGAAAAGATGTTTGCCGGCTGCGCGGCGACGTCTGCACAAGTTTATTCTCTCATTATCCAATTTTCAGCGACGTGGAGAGCCGAGAGTTGAACCTGACGTTTCCGGTAATGTTCAATCCGGTTACGTGGGACGCCCACGCGTTCCCTGTCTACTTTGGCGGTAGCATCATCAACGATGACTCGACCATCGAGACCGTTCCTTCGATCCAACTGGCGTACTTCGTTACCGCTGACACCAAGCGCCAAGACGCCATGTAAGTAGCACTCGATGATCGGAAGATGAAGACCACTCACGAAGCACTAGAACGGCGATGTCAACGATGCAATGATCCTCTCGTTTTAGCGGAGCCCTTTGGGAAGAAGCGTTCCTCAATATTATCGGCAAGGCCGAAGATGACGGGATCTTCAAGCACATCAGCACAGCCAGGTTCGCTTCGCGAACCCTGGAACTGGAGCTGGAAGCGAACACGCGAACGGTGGTACCGTACTTCTCCAGCACCTTCGCGATTATGGCCATCTTCTCCGTGGTGACGTGCATGATGGCGGACTGGGTACGGAGCAAACCTTGGCTCGGACTGTTGGGCAACGTGTCTGCAGCAATGGCAACCGTCTCGGCATTCGGTCTCTGCATGTACCTTGGGATCGAGTTTATCGGGATCAACCTCGCCGCGCCTTTCCTCATGATCGGTAATTGCTCGAATTTTTTCTAGTCTCATAGTTTCTGTCCCCGTTCGCTCACCGAGAAAACTCGCTAAGGAGTACCCAGAGTAAAATGGAAAGCCGACCGCGTCGTCATTGGCGTGCATAACTGATGCGGGTTAAACGTATTCGTGACGTCATCGGGGCAACACTTGCACCGGTGAATACAAATCATCGATCGCCGATCGTCAGTGGAACTCTAAACTACCCGATCAAGGCTGTGCGGTAATAAAGTCTCTCTAATGTAACCTACCAACTCCCAACGTGCGGGCAGGCAGAATATTTCGTACAGTAATACGATCGCCGGATATGGTAACATAGGTATTATACGCAGGCTATACCGTAACGTAACGTATGCATGCGAAATCCTGGTTTGCACCGTATGCACGCGATTCCGAAGGAATGGTGAAACTGCTGCAATGGCCACGGTTGAGTAACAGCCTAGAACACATCGCCGATGTCTGTAATCTTTCAGAGTTCATACCGATTGATCTTAGACGGTACGGCGATTCTGCACCTTTTGCCGTGCTGCACTTCTACTCTCCGATCGTCATCATGCTTCAGATTTTACCCGCTACATCGATAGTAATTCTAAAATAGTACATTCGTAAACCGGTGGTATGGTTTAGGTGTCCAGCTCACACTACTTTACAATTGCGAGTGTAGGATAGAAAGTTTTTCAGTAAGTGCAGAGCTAGATGAGACTTTAACACGACAATTCTTGATTATAATCTAGGAATTTTAATCGCGATTTGTGCCCATGTGCGGTATCATACACGTGAAAGCGTATAGACTCTGCAGGCCTTTAAGATGTGTGTACAAGCAAAATCCGTACCCTGAAGTGGAAAATGATTTTCGAATTTCACATCTGGATTACCCATATCGAACATGTAGTCACAATTTTAGAAAGCGAGCATTTCTAATCACCGAAATCTTTTCGACTGACGACGGTAGCTCGATGTAAAGTCGGATTACCGTTGAGCAACTCATAGGAACATACCTATGCGTATATAGGTATGTATTTTGCAATTATAATTCGCACCGCATAATTGTAGAAACTTTGGGATTCTTGTGAGGACGATTATGTTTGGGACTCAATTCTCATCTTCTCTCACCAAATGAATTGTTGAATTTTTTTTCAGGTATCGGCATCGATGACACTTTTGTGGTGCTGGCTGCTTGGAGAAGATCCAACATCCTGGCACCGGTTCCGGAGCGGATGGCGGTCACCCTGAGCGAGGCAGCCGTTTCCATAACGATAACTTCGCTCACTGACATGATATCCTTTTTTATCGGTATCATGTCACCGTTTCCCTCTGTCCAAATCTTCTGCATCTATTCAGGTAAACTACGAGTCAACAAGGATCTAGATCGCTGATTAGTTTGTCGATTAATTTTGCACGATTTGTGATCGTTGAAATGAATTTTTACAGGTTTCGCGGTGATATTCACCTTCTTCTTCCACTTGACCTTCTTCAGCGGATGTGTAGCCATCAGCGGTTACTGCGAGCAGAAGAATCTTCACAGTGTCGTCTGCTGCAAGGTGCAGCCCGTTTCAAAGTCGAGTAAGTTTCTTCTGCCCACCATAGAGGTTTCTATACATCGATTTCCTTCTCCCCAATCTCGTTCTCCGATTTTCGTAAGAAGTTCAGAGTTTCGTCATAGTCATTTAATAGATCAAGGTGAAGCCTGAATAATGATGAAGAGAGCCGTCTGGCGTACCTACTTTCGTTCAAGCACAAACAGAGCGGGGCCAGACTAACGCCGTAGGAATACGTAATGGAGTGCAAAAGACGCGTCTCGAGTATCAATAACTTTGTTCGTTATCCAAAAATGATATTAGTATAAATGATGACTTCCGGAACAAACGATCGGGACTCAGCGTTAAGTTACCATATGCGGTCTCTTCTCGCTCTCCGTAAAGACGAAATTTACGGGTATACAAAGTCCATAATTGCTCAAGAGTAGCTTTCGCCGTTGCCGCTTACTGAGAACTACCTATTTTGTTACTATACCATTAATATTATTATTGTTGTTATTATTTTTTTTCTTTTTTGCATTAGATATTAGTATGTGCTCAATGAATCGCGACTGCATGTTAACGCATTAGTGAACAAATTCGGATTGTTTCAAAGTAGGTTACACTGTACATGTATGTGTTTGTCTGTTTTTTTTTTCTTCTTTGAATATTCGTTAGCTTCGCAGTACAAATAATTGTCAATTGTCGCTATAGATATTCATAATGTGTCGAAGAAGTTATTCCGAGAGGTGCGTTAACCAGGAAGTCGGAATTCCCGTTTTTGTTTCCGTTGCATTTCATTCGGTTCATGTGGTTACACGTGTATGTATACAGCTGACGCAGCGAACGTAGTTATAACAGGTACCGTATAACGCAAACCGACACTTACGCGTTTGATTGTACCCCTCTATAGTCGAATGTCGTAAAATCGTTCGGAATTATATAATTGCGCAATGAATTTATAACTTTCTCTATGTCTTATGTCCGCGTTATAGGTTCGCCTATAATGCGGAGAGTTTGCCCGACGGCATGCAGGCTTGCAGGTTGCAAATAATTGTGCTGTCCACCCGATTTTTATCTGAATAAATTTGCATTTTCACACACGATGACTAAAATTGGCAAATCGTGTATCATAGGCTCGGCGTCGTTTCTTATCGCCCAGTAATTTAACGTTAAGCGCGCTTTGATTATATACCTGGTAGAACATAAAGGCGCAAGTGATTCGGTTGTGCGAACGCATAGTAATTACACATGATACCAACAATTAATCACTAAATTACATTCACGTATTTCCGATTATGGTGAGGTCAATGTCAGCCGTATAAATGCGTCAGCCGAAACAATTGACGGCAACGACGACTTCGCACCATGGGAATAATAGAAGATCGTTTTGTCGTTAATCATCGCTCATACGCGACGAACAATATGACTGTACGATTCTTTGGAAAGCGTGAAAATACATTAGGCTGATGACAGGCTGAATTGCATTGTCCGTTGACTACGCCTTATACTGCTTAAATATATAGACACAAATGAATGTGCATTCTATAAACGATTGTGCCCGTTATGTACTAGGACGTAAAAATTTTACCGGGAAATACCGAGTAGCCAAACAAACAAATATATAAACAATCATACGAATGGGACTTCGTGGTTACCGAACCTCCGCGTATGGGTAGAGAACGTGCTTGTGCATAAGATAGAAACACTTCATGTATGTGATTAACACCGAAGATTGAATTATAGATGCGGAAAATAAGATTGAGATTGAGGCGGTAGTTGCTCATCGCAAACAATGAGGTGCACCTCAAATTACTAACTAAACGTAGAAATCTTCTTTTTTCAATATGCTGTTTTTTTTACATGATTAATTATGAAAAATTATGAAATTATCATAACGGCCTCAATCAACAACGCAATTGTTACGTATTTTCAGCTCACCGTTCTTGGTTATACCGGATATTGTGTACTGGGGGAGTGGACCCTGCTGACCCCGACAACCCCTTAGATAATCCGGAACATGGATGTATGGTTTGGTTCCGCGATTACCTCGCTGTAGTCTTGAACAACCGTTTTGTCAAAGCTCTCGTCATCGTTATCTTCACACTCTACTTGTGTGGAGCACTTTACGGTCTCACAACTCTCGAAGAAGGCCTGGACAGACGGAAGCTCTCCAAGGAGGATTCATATTCTGTCGCATTTTACGATAAAGAGGACTTTTACTTTCGGGAATTTCCGTACAGGATTCAGGTCAGTCAGGGCTCAGATTCTCATTCAACCAGTCTTATTCCTGAGCGATCCTCAGTTCCTAAAAATATCAGTATTTACATAAACCGTTTGAAAATGATGTCTGACTATATATGAACCTTTACGCAATAACTGTAAGAATTCTTGTTGTGCCGAGCGAATAACTTACTTTTAACTTATAATGAAAATTGCAACTTAACAATGAACAATAATGCTGCTAAGTCACGTACGCACTTTCTCCCGTGATCGGACGTTGAATAAAATTGTAAACAAGTTACGTCAATTCGAGGGGAACTGCAGCTGAGGCACGCACCGTGTACAATAACCGGACGATGTATTCCGCCTCGTCTTGCGTCACATAGTCAATTCCTTATTTTTGTAACAGCGATTTTTAATCCCGTGTCAAGCAGTAATTACGTAGTTCAGTAAATTGTCATCAAGAACTCTATGACTTAGATGGCAAAAAATTCTCTAAACCAGCCATGCACTAATCCCATTTGTCTTCTGCTCTCAGGTAATCGTAAGTGGCCAGGAGAACTACAGCGACCCTGTCGTCCAGCAGCAGTTTGAGAACTTGACTAGAGCTCTGGAGGCCTCCTCTTACATCAGTAGCCCGATTTATACGGAAAGTTGGATTCGAAGTTTCCTGAGCTACGTGACCCGTAACCAGGACTACCTTAACGTGACCATTGACACAGAGGCTAGTTTCATAAAGGCATTAAAGGACATATGGCTCTTCCCAGCAAATCCGTTTTCACTTGACGTAAAATTCGACGAAACGGGACAGAAGATTCTGGCCAGCAGATTCCTGATCCAAGCTGTGAACATAAGCGGCACAAACGAGGAAAAGGCGATGGTCAAGGAGCTCCGACGTATCTGCAATGAGTCTCCCCTCAACGCGAGTGTCTTCCATCCTTACTTCGTGTTCTTCGATCAGTTTGAACTCGTTCGACCTACGAGTATTCAGTGCATGGTATACGGAGCGCTGATAATGATGCTGATCTCGTTCATCTTCATACCTAACGCTTTGTGCTGTTTGTGGGTGGCCTTTTGCATCGTGTCCATAGAGCTAGGGGTTGGCGGTTACATGGCATTGTGGGGTGTGAACCTGGACAGTATATCGATGATAAACTTGATAATGTGCATCGGATTTAGCGTCGACTTCACGGCCCACATATGCTACGCGTACATGAGCTCGAAGAAGAAGCATCCGGACGACCGTGTCAAAGAGTGTCTCTATAGCCTGGGCCTACCAATAGTCCAGGGTGCCGCGTCGACGATCCTGGGTCTGGGGGCTCTCCTCCTCGCCAACACCTATATCTTCCTGGTCTTCTTCAAAATGGTCTTCCTGGTGATATTCATTGGCGCTATGCACGGTCTTTTCCTCCTGCCAGTTCTCCTCTCCATATTCGGACCTGGATCTTGTTCCTCCCACGAGCCAGAAAGCAAAGAGGCCGCCCTGGACCCTGAGGGAAAGCCCCATCGCGTCTTCGTCATTCCCCATCCGTCTCTCCTTTACCCGCCGGGACCCAAAAAACCAGGCCAAGGCGGGAGTCCAGTGACGAGTCTCACAGCTTTGGAAGACCGAGATCCTGGCCTGGGAACCAGCGAGGACAGTAATTCCACCGAGAGCGGTTCGTCCCAAAGCCGAAGGCGCCAACAGCAGCAGCAGCAGACGGAGGCACCTGACGCCGACGTCCAGCGTCGGTACCTCGGATGGCGACGGTCCGTCGGCGTGCCGAACGGTCTGACGAACCTTCAGCCGGCTCCAGCGACTCCGGCTCCGCCACCCGATTACCCCGGAGCCACGCTGGATCGCCCTCTCAGAGTCAGCCTCGGCGAAAATCTTTACTTCGGGCGTTCGAATCCTGGACCAGACTTCCCGTCGCGCCGGGAATACAGACGTAGCAGGTCCCACTCTCACCATAACCTCCAATATCCACCGACCAGGTATCAGCCGGATCCTCGCTACCCTTGACACCGACGCATTGTGTGAACTAGGAAAGGTGTCGCCTTTGTCGGTTATACCGGGGTTCGTTTGGTCTGCAGACAAACGACGCCCCTGCTCGTAGACTTCTCCGTTTGTACCGGATATGGGAACGCGTCGGGCTGATCGAGTCTTCTTGATTCTCAGATACGTGTAGGCTTCCGCTCAACGTGAATCAAAAAAACTGCATCATCTTTACGAGATAATTAGATTAACGTATCTGTCCTCTGTGCCACGCGTGACGGATAATTGTCTTCGTAGAAATCCTCTTCGCCGTGGCACGACGTTTACACATATATCGTGCCTTTCATGAGGCCATGTTTGTTTATCAACGACAATTATATTACTTTAAGAATATTATACATTTATCGTCTAATAGTGCCTGAAGTCAGTATCGTCCAACCGAACAATTACCTCCAAGAATATATGTATATATATTTAGGGAGTAATCAAATTGTATTCTCGCCCCTAGAACCATAAAATGTGTACGAGTTTTTATATATTGTACAAGTTACGTTGTTCGTTATTTTACGTTATCATAGATTAGTAAGTATGATTGTGTATTTATGAATGTGTATGATTATTCAACGACGTGAACGTCCAAAGGGAGATAATAATACTTTTGGGTGATATGCTGCCGTTGGAAAATAAACAAAATAGTTCAAATATTGTAGTAGTGTAATTTCCCCCTTTACCTTTTTCCAGTTTTCTCCTATAGCATTGCAGCGATCGTAAGGTTCAAGTCTGATCGATCACAAAAGGCTGCAAACGTTTAATTGGGCATTTCCACTTACGCTTCCCAACAAACAGCCACAACTCTAGCTGACAATAATGCGATAATCCGTATTTCAAACTCCAGTTGGTATCCAGTTGGATTTTTCAGCCCTCGGTTAAATGGTTCAAATCTACAGTCGACAAAGAGGAGAATAACTCAGGATAATATCTGGAACTACTGCAACTGGCTGATAATAAATTTGCACAATAGTATACTTGCAGCTCTCTGCACAGTCGGCTGAAAGTACGAATTCCCAGTCGATAATATCACAAGAACGTTGAGTTAACTTGCGATGGTTGAAAGTTTTCAGTAGTAACAACACAGAATACAGACAATCCTTGTTGATGGAATGAGACTCTATCCTTCTTACTTGGATGTGCAGAATTTGGCACAGCGTTAGTCCCAACACTGTAAAAAGTGCATTGTGAGCTGCAATCCGACGCCCGATATTGTCGTGATTTTGACGACGTCTGAGCTTCTTAAGGGAGGCGACAGCGTCGACGGCGTGGGGTAGAAATGGGGTAGCGCAATCCGGCGCACCCTCGCGCCAGCGGGTCATTGGGCGTCGAGACGCCGAGACGCACGCGAAACACACCGCGCAGGATTTGGCGCGCCGCGGTCCGACGTCGGGTGTTGAACAGACGTCGCCGAGTTCGGCGTCGTCGAGGAGAGGAGAGCACAGCGCAGTGCGGTGTATCGCTTGATAGGGTAATTTTGTCGCACGGAAATCAGTGAATCGCGGAAAGTGTCGCGATCCGGTTTTGCGATATAATTGTGCGCGAAGTCGAGAGCTAGGAAAAATAGTGAGATGAGGTTTGACCCTACGGCAAGAAGGGGCCCTGTGATTAATCCGACGGAATAAGAGCCACCGACACCGTCGCCGACGGTAGAATGAACTCTTGAACCGGTTCATTGGAATCCAGAAAAGAACGGAAGAGGGACTCGGGACCGAAGACAACATGTCACGTGTCGAAACTCGCGTCGCGCGGACGGCGATTATCGCGGCCACTTTCATCTGGGCCTACTCAATGGGCAGCGAATTTCCAGAGAGAGAATGCTGCGATCCAGTTTACCCGATACCCGAACCAACCAGCAGGGCACCGTCGGCCCCAACACCGACCGGAAGAAGCGGTGAGATTCTGTTTTGCACCAGAAAGTTTTCGTTATGATTTGGGGTGGATCGTTGCTTTTTCAACCGCTGCTCATTCTTTCCATTCGTCTTTTGTCACATTGCCAGCGATCGTTCACGTCACTCTCAATGTCAGTGTGTCTTCCTGTAACGAATAAGCTTGTACGTTTACATCTCCTCGACATTATTTATTACCGCGCTACGAATGTGGAACTGAGACCAATTCAATCCCAACTCTTTTCATAAATATATCAAAGCACAGTCAGTAGAAAAAGAATGGAAAATCGGGTCACCTTCTTGCTTCTTGCATTTCATTTTTAATATCATGTGCCCTGGCACCTACCCTGCAGGTTCAGGTCTTGTGTTTTCCATAGACGAAGGTGGGAGCTATAGAAGCTAGAAACGGATCGAACGTCAAAATCGTAGATAGGTCCGACACCTGTCGTGCACGGAATTTAAAGGCAAACGATTGTGTACACCCCGACTCCCAAACAGACATGGGTTCGCGGATGGCATTCTCCTACGGACACGGGTTTCCACTTGACACTGTTTTGCACCGTGTTGGATGTGTTTCTGCCCTCGGGGAAACCAGACCGCTTAACCCAGTCGAGGAAGAGAGAAACAACCGGTGCATTGCATGAAAGTCATAGTAGCGAACTTAAATCGGACTAAGAGATCACGTATTTAGTAAGTAAGAAAAAATAAAAGAACAGAGTGGTTAACCTGGAAGTTATCAAACATACGTGATGACTTTTGATGGGAACAACTTTTTCCGTTTTACTTTCTTCATAGCTCCTCTGTTTTGTCTTTAGTTTTTCGTTGGCTCACCTCCCCTTTCCGTTTTTTTCTTCCTCCTCGAGGTAATTATCGATTCTGGGCGGCCCCTCCGCAAAGGCGACGCGGGTGCAATCGACGGTGGCGTCGCCTTGTTTTTTGCGATCCCAAGCGATTACAGAGCCGACGAACGATCTGTGGCACGCGATACGTGTTGTGCGTAGAACACACCGAGTTTTCCTCGGATACCATGGACAAAACACAGGGTGGAATGGGGATCCGATTGAGGAGAGGAGATCAGGATCTGTGTCGCTTTGCTCGGAAAGCAAGGATCCAGCTTATCCGAAAACGCGCGGGGAGCCCGCCACAAATCCGGGCGAATTTAATAGACGCTGAAACTGTCTTTCTTGAATCCCTCCTTACTCGGAATCCGAACTTTAATCGAGAAGCGACAACTCTTCTTTTTCGATCAGCGGCAAGAATACAATCGATATTACGTGCACTAAGGTACGGTGGAACTGAACACGATACATTGTTAATACACAGACTGTCTATGGTGGGTAAATTTTTCGGCGATGTCACGGGGCGATGATATACAATCGGGGTTAACAATGAGAGCACCGGATGAAATTGGATTCTCGCCGATTCCGACCTGGCCATTTACCACGCAACGATTTGCGCGATTCAGTTTTGGTTGCATTAATTTTTTTTTTTCATACATATATTTTTCATCATCTCTTTCTCTTCAAATAAATTTTCCGACTGGCTTCCGCACGATCGGGGATCAATCGGACAGATCGTCTGCCTGACGAATTACGCCCGCTATATCATGCATGAAAAAACTTGGCTAAAGGGCAACGCGGAGGCTGAGCCGGTCGAGGGTGATGGCGACGGTGATAATGACCGCCCAGGTCGCAGGGGGGGCTTCAGATTTGATTGTTGCTGGTGCTAAGTGTCGCGTCGATTGCTAGCTGACCGGTCGACAGCCGGCTGGGTCACGATGTAGGCGGTTCTCAATCCTGGCACGAAAACCAGTCGCTTATCACCAGGTGCCTACCTTGGACTTGCGATCTAATCGCACGGAGTTTTACTACCATGCCACCGAACCACGGTAGATTGGGTACGTATGTACATGAGCGGAAAAGTTATAGCTCCAGAGTTGTATAATAGAAACTCTCTTGCCCCGCGTGCCACATTGCGGCAAAGTACCCCACCAATCCATGACATGCGAACAAATTTATTGCAAGTTTTCATTCGGAGGGAATCCAGATTCAAGTACGTCATTGTAGCCCAAACATCACCGGCTTGTAATTACCGTCCAATGATCGGACGTACAGTGCTTTTGGAGGCATGCAAATTTAATGACTTTTATGAAGAAAGGGATTATGAGCGAGGAAAGGTTAATGTGAAATTAATCACAGTGGTATTATTCTTATGGTAAATCAGTACTACTGTATTATAATGTTATCAAATATTCGAAATCATTAAAAGTATAAATTGACGCCCACGTATAGTAGTGAATAAAAATGAGTGTTGGACAGAATGTATTTTTGTTTTTACCTGAGCAAAGAAAGTGTGCAGGAAGTACAGTTAAGGACCGAAGAATTTATCACACGGTAAACGTAATAGGTTCATTCGCGGGCACGTGATACCTCTATTTACCGTGCGATGGATAAGATACGCCCGAGGTGTGAAGTGCTCATCTCAAACGGATCAAAGTTGATCATCAAATCTCCAAGGTGCCCTAGGGTGCGAGGGAAATGAGGTGGAAGTGATGGATAATGGAAGGTTGAAATGGATTCTCCACCATAATATGCCTTCCATCGTTCTCGTATTATTTATACAGTAGGTTGAACTGCATAGGAATATCAAAGGACTACAGGTTCAAAAGAATCTCTCTGGAATACGGATGTTATTTGACCTGAGTTCTTTCGCTATAGTCGTACTTTGAATTACATTATTCCCCTCAGAGAAAGAGTGCTTCCATACTTTATTCCGGGGATCATTGACTTAGCGCAAAATAAACTTGTACCCAAGAATTGGATGGAGGTATACGTTTAAGGAAAGAATAATTTTACCGCCGTGACATGTATGTATGTGCTGAGTTTCACCGCATGAGTACGATGCGACGGATGAAGACTAGATCCGATTTTGCAGCTGTCTAGAATCCCCCGAAAGCTGCCCAAGGAGAGGAAGAGGAGTTTGCTGTTCCCAAGCACTATAGAGGTCATTAGCGACGACAGTAAAACAACGAGATCTAAGACGATAGCAGCTTGTGCTTTTGTTTCAAGCCTCGTGGCGCTAATATGAGTAGGACAAGTAGATGGTATGTAGATGGTGCAGGGTATGTGCGTTGGGCGGGGCGTAGACACGATGCATATTTCATAGGTCCTTTTGGGGTTAAGTCAACCAGCTCGAAAGGAGGGAGTCGTGGGCCTCGCCACCCCAAGTCGTCAAGAGACTGGCTGGGATAAGGGACACAGAATTAACGTGCCCGGAGTAGTACTAATGCAGTCTGGCTCACCCCGTTTCGACTTCAAACTTTCCTGGGAGACGTATGGGTGTCGCAAGCCGCCGGAGAACCGCATGCAGGGTGAGGAAAACTCACATGCCGCTGAAGAAAGGGGTCACCTTGAAGAGTGGCTTGCGGAGGTGGAAAAATCGTGAGGGCAGACCGACTCCCGGTACTTGTCGTGAGTGGCTTTCGATTTTCTCGCACTGTCTGGAGTGGCGGGACTTGATGAAGACGATTGTTCGATGTTGAAGAGAGTGCGGACGGTCATATTGATGACTGTTGCACTGGTGATATCATCGGATGCACGAATGGCACGTTGGTTATTTTCGTTTACGGTTGAAAAAGTTTTGACATGGTTGCAAAAATTGTTGTGAAAAATTGCACGGCATGTGAGAAGCACGTGTACGTGCATAATGAAAAAGACCGATGTTGCACATATTCGCATCAATGGAATGGCAGGGTTCGTGCATCGGATGTTAGGGTTCGACTCCCAAGAGAGCGAGTCGATATCCTTGAATAATATAAAAAGTTTTCTTGACCCATGGGATACCGTTACTCTGAATCTTCACCAGACTCGGCGATCCCGCTGGCGCAATGGGTAAATTTTGAGGTAGCAGAAAATTTATACTTGCCGAGTAAATTCCCACGTGTCTCGACAGACATCCACCGTTTGATCCCGTCAAGTTAGCATTAGCACAAACCCGCAGAGATGAAAGGTGCACCAAACACTCCAAGATTCAAGACGGGAGTCGCAAGATCAGAATCCAAGACAACAGAAGCTCGGCCTACGACTTGGGGCTGGACACTTGAACGATCGATTGCGTGTCTTGAGCTAACTCCGAATTTAACGAGGCGTATTCCACTCCCCGAAGGAGCGATGAATGCGAAGCTTGATCAAACCTCACTACGACGACCCCTAGACACGGTTTACTTTCATCTTGACTGCATAAGCTCTCGCGACATGATAGAAGAGACTGAGAGAGTGAGTTTCCCTTACCGAGCTGTGATTTGGTATTTAAATGAGTTAATGCGAATGGAATTTCCGCCGGGTGATGCTCACGACCCGAGAGTGTAAAGTGGTTAGGGAGTACTGAGAACATCGCGCAGTTTCATCAATTCTCGAAACCGCTACATGCACCCTAACGATTCGCTCCCTCGACTGGTGACAGATCTGCGATTGAAAACGTATACTGTAGGGTGAGTGGCGAAGTCTGTCGTTGCACTTTACCGATAGACACTTGTCTCACGTCCGTGAAAAGACGGTGATACTGCAATCCACATGCCCCACGCTACGCCAGGAGAATGTCAGGTTACGAGGGACCCCGAGTGTCCGTAGGGCTGGTGGCAAAAAAGACTTCAAGACGCAACATGAGGCGGCGGAGAGAATCGATATCACTGCATTCTAAGCGCAACAATGACCTGTCTAACGTGGAGTACGCTTGTCTGAGTATGCTAAGGAGCACCTACGCTGCACAGTAGATTGTCTTCTTGTAGCCTGAACTCGGGAGAAAGAGGAAGGAGCGACATTGTTTATTAATGCGGCGTGTTCTTCCTTTGAGAGGAAGCTACTATCAAATCAATCGGCATGTTCGGTGGAATATGCATGCAGTTAGATTGCATGCATATTTCAACCAATATGCATGCAGTTGGTGCTGTGTCTTGTTTCTTTTGCGTTTGGTCATTTTGTGAGGGCTGAATGCCCAGCAAAATTTACTACAGAACGGATTATGTGTAGACAAGGCAAAGTGTATACTAACAATTCACATTTCTTATAGTAACAGATGAATTTGATGTTATAATGTCAAAATTAGTTTCATGCTGCATCAAACTTTGATGGTTTTCATTTATGAGTATATTTCGTTGCTTGTACATGAAAATACCAAAGCTTTCTCGGATAATGGGCAGTCTTGAGTTTGTTGATAATAGTATGTGACGTTGAGAAACTAATTTTGATTATCCGAAACAAGTGAGCACCCTCTAATTATTAATGCATAACCTTGTCAGCAGCCGGAACGAATAATTTTCCTCAGGCAATACGAGAAAGTAAACATTGCTCGTGTATGGGTCCCTTGGAAACCCATTGATTAAAAGTAAGTTAGGGTTAAAATAGGGTGTTACGAAAATATAAATAGATTGTTCGACTCGAATCGGAGGTATTTCATAATTTTTAGTTTCTTCTTCTAACAAACGAAGGTCCTTGACGGCCCTGGAGCAGTAGGTACGTACGTTACTTCGTTAAACAAACCCGCAATAACTGGAGTTGGATAGTAAATTATTGGCATTGAAGAGAAGTCAGGTCTGGTATTCTGGTACCGTCTGCTATCTATCCTGTTCTCGCTGCTCTGCTTAGACAAACAACAAATTGTCTGCGGAAGTAGATTCGGGTTCGGTCCAGCGTATAACGCCAAACATCAGAGCTCCATGCGTTACGCGGGAGGATGCTGAATTGCGGTTTGATATTAGGAGAGATAAAGAGATAGTGATGGATGAAGATCGTAGTGCGGCCTTGGCAACGGTCCCTTCGCCTGCAGAAACGTGTTAAGCTAATAAGGCAACGGAGATAATTTCACCCTGATAATAAGAAACCTCTCGCAAGGCGTCAAAGCCCGGGACGCAACAAGTGCCAAATCCTGGTCAAGGCTGACCGTCTAAGGTCATCCCAGGCTGTGACGTGGTTGCGACTTCTTCACACTCCAGCAAGTTCTGAGATTCGAAACCGGAGCATCACGGTGTGAAGATTTAGTTATACTGACGAGAGCATAAAGCCGGATATAGATGATCGCGTTTCTAGTGGTTCCTTTCCGCGCAGTATACATTTTCATGCTTGAAATTCTGTTAGCACCCACTTCCGCGCCCTAAACAAACTGATATATCTTGTTTGGAAACGCCATACGAGAACCCGGAATACCGGATAAAAAATGCTCCTCTGACGGCCCGCGACGGGTTGGGATATTACAAAAGTGCCAGACACCTGCATCCCCGCTTCTCAACTAACCCCAACGTCTCCCTCGGCCTAGCCGTTGTCTTCGTACATCATTGAACACTCTCCTGGCATTTCAGTCACTGTCACTCCTTACCAGGAGTGAGCACCCCATTTCAGGAAATTGCAGGTTTAAAACAATTACGACTCAATCTGGTACTTTATTAAGGTAGGACTCTTCACTGGTGGGAGGAATTTGTTTAGGTTGTAACAGATCCTGAAACTTTTGATGCGATTCCGTCACATTACTGCTATCCTCTCAAAATGCCGTTGTTCGAAATATAATTTCGGGCAAACGTCGCAGCTGTTTCTCTGGTGTCACCACCGTCGTATGATTGGTCAGGATTTTGCGCATTCCAACAGCTGCAATTACAGAGAAATCTAAACAGAGTTTTCGTCCCCGTAGTCGAAGTTGGCGTGATAAACCCGCGTTTCATTTTCGTCATTGTAAAATATTTGCGATATTCGTGAGCGTGTCGAAGAAGGGCTCGAGCCAGAAACATGGTATAAGAAACAAGCAAACGAGTGGCTTTTACGTTACAACTCTTGTCAGGCTTACTTTTCCAGCTTTAGTGAAGTTGAAGTTGTACCTACACGTCTTCAGATTTGCTAGACCACATCGATGGAATCCAAGGGTGTAAAAAAGACGAGACGAGAGTCGAGCAATATTTGGCACAAATACATTGCAGAGGTGATATCGAAGACTGGGAGAAGATGGACGGGGAAAAAAATTCGCAGCAAAGATGGATTTGGAAAGATGGTGGAGAGGGGTGATCTCCGAAGTGCGGGACGAGGATAAGGCTGAAAGACAAACGACGTCGGGATTTAGCAAACTGTCTAAAATCGTGACGACTACGTCTTGTTCGTTGATCTCTTAGGCCCGAGATTTCCGACCTTCTCGATGACTTGGTTCAAGTTGAACGGAAGCCGCGATGCGAGGTGCGGCAAGGGTCGCTAACGTTTCTCCCAAGGATTCTTAAGGCGGAAGCCGGTGAGCCGAACCGTGGCGTAGCAGAGCAGCACACCGTGTTCCCTGAGAATGGGTTCCGCCGAAAATTAAGGGCTCGCCAAACTCGGGCAATCAACTCGCAAGTACTGACCAAGTCCCATTCCTTCGCCGTCAAAGTCGCGCTACATAGATTTAGCGGGCTCTTGCCTCGCTTTGCAAACTCGCCTTCGCTCCCTCTAAACGTCCCGCGCTTTCGCGCGTACAGCGTTGTTCAACAAAAGTTGCGTCACCTCGAATATCGGGGTTAATGCCGTTGGTATGCGGCACAGCGGGATATCGCACCATCGTTCCCATAATATCCGCACCGCGTATGCGATTCCGAACAACTCCTCGGCACCGAGCCAATAATAATCTGAGAAACTGACACACATGGTAACACACAACGAACGATCCGTATTCCGGTGCTACTGCAGCCGTATCATAGTGGGTTTATTTTTTTCTATTATTAGCATCACATTCGTGCATCGTTTCACGATTAGCACTTTGACTGCAGAAATGAGACTGATCGATCGGTAAACTTGGGCAACCTTTTCACCCCTCTGTTATTCTTTCTTGAAATGAACCTGCACGCGAGGTGATCGGTGAAGTCCACATTGCACAGACAGTTTGTAGACGATCGATCGAACCTTGTGTTGGCTAGATCAGTAATCATTGCAGTTCTGAGCAAATACCATCAACGTCAACTATGGTTTACAACAGCACCAGTCGTGCAGGGCGTGGATATTGATTGTCAACACTGTACTGAAGTAAGCAGTGTGGCTTTCGAGTATCAATGGTAGAAATTAGTTGAAATTTTATATGAAGCAATTTAGAAATACCGAGATCACATCCACCATAAAGTAATTCCATGATGAGGCGGGTCGTTATCACTGTCACCAATACCATTTTCACTTGTTACCGGTTCCCAAGAAGAGGTCAGTTACGAATTACAATAAGTCACTTCACCTATCAGTTGTCATAAAGATTCGAGTTCTTACAGGTCGCGTGCGACAATCGCAGCTTCCGGGAAGGAAAGAAGAAGATGATAAGATGGCAAGGAGAAAGAGCAAAGGGAAAGGAGAAAGTAAAAGGAGGAACGCGATTTCCTGCCACAGATACCGTTGTATCGAGAAAAAGTTACCGGCGTGGGGGGAGCGATAATGCTCTACCTGGTTATCGGCGGGGACTCGGAGAGTTGATTGATAGGTGGGTCGCGTGAGTACCGAGAAAAAGGTTCAGCGAAAAGGCCGGCTGATAATGCTCTCCAAGTAACTCAGGTCCGCCTCGCTCGATGCCGGTTGAAAGTCCCGTGAGCCTCCCAACAACCTCCGGCAATTGGATCACACGCAGACGCGATAATCACGGGGGTTCCAAAGCTTTGAAATGTAAATTTTACAAACATTTCGCGTTTGGTCCGAACCAGATTAACCCTGTTTATATCATGCTCGATCGAACTCTGCAAGTCGCCCGGCATTTCAAATGGAATGAAGCACCGAGGAATAAAACTCGGGTTACCGGGGTTGGACGATACTTTCCCTGCACAGTCGCAGTCTTCTTCTCTGTAATCAACGTCGATCCTTCCCGCGGGAATCTAGAACGAGGACTCGGCGCTCCGGTGCTCTTGCACACGAAATCCCCAGTCTCAAACGATCGAGTCGGATGCTGCTACGATTAGATGTGGAACGATTTCGATTAAAAAAAAATTGTACATACTCTTGGGAGAAATGAGAAGATCCGTATTTCGATGTTTCACATGAAGGGGCAATTGTTGGCAGAAAAAAAATATCGAAAACTTGTTTTTGTTATACTCTGAGCAACATTGTATTTTTATGAAAGCCTTTTCAAAACGCGCTTGTCATTTTTCTCAACTACCCCGTACACGCATTTTCCAAATATTTTACACTCGACGTAGAAACTTTGATATAAGTGTAAATGCTATTAGTACTTATGTATTACCTATAGACTAAAAAAATTTCTTTCCAATGGTAACATTACTCGAAACACTTAAAGTGCAAGATTGAAGATTTCAACATTGAGCAAAGTTATCTGTAAAGAAGTAATATTTTTTTCTCGCCATCAAATGTGAATCCAGTGATACTCCGAAACTCGGGTCTCTTTATTTCTGACCAAGAGTGTGTCGAGTTTTTCGTTTTTTCTTTCGTTCAAATCAGCCTGTCCTACGGCGTGACCTTTCCTTGATAGCCTCGCAGCGCAACACTCTCCCTTTCTCTGCTGCACTGCAGCCGCGTTGGGGATCGATCGATCCTGCAGCAAACCGGTGCCGCCAGATACCTTGGGTAATTTTCTAATTTCCACGCGACCCAGACCCCGACTTCTCCTCCTCACACCTCCCTTCCTCCCTAATCCCCGTTAATCTCCCATTAAGCGAGTCTCGTACCGTAGACTAATAACTCATCAGCGTCGGCCATAAGCAACGGACGCGTCGTCTGAACCAGGAATTTTTCCGCGCGAGTTTGAGAAACGAATCCACCTTGGGATAGCGGGAAAAGATAAACGGGAGGAAAACAGTTGGCGCTCTTTTAGATCATTGGAGGGGTGCAATTAACGCTTCTCCACATATATATACGTACATACGTCCAATGTGAAAAATGGTCTCTATCTAATTGCTCCTCTTGACCTCTTCACTTGCATGCTAATGTCCTCGAGCGTGCATCTGGCACTGGAATATCTCTCGAGCGGTCATGGTTCGAGGTCAGCGGCGTGCCGAGTCCTGGAAATCCCGGCGTATTATAATCTGAGGAAGGATATCCGGCGTGTAGGTACGGACTTGGATCCGTCACGACAATATTACATTGGGAGGACCGGTGCCCAGAAATGCGTACGGAGCTCGGGATGATCATTTGCAGGCGTATTTGTATGTATGGAGAGACTCGGGTATCCCGATCGAGGATATCTGGTATTGGAACCGGGTCACCGTGGGCCAATTTTCTCACCGTGAATAGTCCGGAATTCAAAAATCTTCGCCCATAAATAGAAGGATAGACTTCACCGATCGAGTCACCTTGCGTTTCGTTTGTATTTAAAAGTCTGGTCATGGGCTAAAGAGATGTAAAACCAGGTCGTAAGCTTGCGGCTCGGTAAGAGTATAAAGCTTGAAAAGAAGCCACCCTTAACCGTCCAAAGTGCCGGGGCTATTTGTAAGTAAAGTACGTACGAAACTCAGACGCGCAATGTTCGCACGGCTTTCAGGTGTTCTGTAGGATTTGTCAGAGTAAGCGCAATGCGAATTTGTCTTCCTGTTTAAGAACGTCGTTCTTAAGATATGCTTTGCACAACATTCGAATTAGTGTTAGCACGGTTGGGTCCTTAAAAAAAGTATCGATCCGGTTGATTTATACGAGTTGGATTGCCGCCACGGCAATTTGCGGTTTAATATACAGCCGTTAATCACAAGTAGCTGTACCCTCCCGCCTATATAACATTCCTCCACTTGACGATATGAGCTTTTCATAAACCTGGAAACAGTTTTATAAGGGCCGACGTATTTACTGCGTCTGCTCACGTTATACGTGTGGAATTTTAATGCGCTCGTATAGTATGCATATTGCACGGCATTAAAAGCTCTCCGACTCTCGGTTGATGTGAGTTTTGCGTGCCACTTTGAAAACTGACATACCCCTAGTTCACGGTAAACACGGAGGCAAACACGTACAGCGCCACCTCCGGAGCGCGGGTATCTCCGACAGCTCCCAGCTTCCTCGGTTTGAAACTTGCAGAGAGATCCGTTCCTCTGGCCCTAAGGTCGAACCTTCCGTGACCTCGGCCCCGTGACCGCGGTTGAGTAATTATTGACTCCGAGCTTTTGGACGTCCCTGCACTCTGTGCTCTCCTGGTGCGTGTTCATCTCCAGTTTGCTCCGTTGCAAACAACGTCGGCGTGTGGATATCCGGTCATCCTCGATTGGTTCGAGCCAGAAGGTCCGGGAATGAGAGGGGCGGAACAAGCGTCTTGAGAGACGCACACACATGCTTGGCTTTTTGGCCATAGATCTTCTCTCTTTGAGGGGAGAATCCTGCCCCCTTTTCACCCGATGTAGAGGAAGATGAGGATGACTAAGAGTTAGGAGAGAGACGACCGCCGCGACAGGATGAGAAATCTTAGTTTCATAGTTGCGGGGGGTTTGGAAAATTGGGCCGATCTAGCGTGAAAAATGCCTGATAAGTCCTCTCCTTCATCTTCCTGGACGTCCTCCTTCTCCACCACCACCACTCACAGCTCGCTGAAAGGCAAACTTTGAATAATTATTGGAAGTATCGGTTTTACTCGTCTCTTATAGGTATAATGTATCCCCTTAGCCGCGAGTTTGCTGAGAAAATTGAAATCGAACCGACATGCAAAATTCGTGTGCGTGTGTGTGTGTGTGTACGAAGGAGGCGAAACAGAGTCGGGAAAATATTCTACAAGTCATCTCTGGAGGTTTAAAACGACCAAAGTATTCACCGTGTCATAAAACCAAAATTGTTACCGTTAATATAGTGTGTCTATTCGGTTCAGTAGCACCCTTAACAAGGGTTATTGGATAATTTGAAATTATTAATATTTTAGTGAGAACATTGAGTTCGACTTTTGATAGTCGCGAATAATTGGTACCAAATCCAATGGTTTTAGACGCGAATCAACTTTCCATGTGACGCAGGGTGCGACTAAACCGGATAAACGAAACTGTACACGATTAAAAAATTGAGGTAACTGCGCTCTGCACATCCTGGGTAGAATTATCCCTCGCATAAACCAGAGGCTCGAGTATCAAGATGTAAAGAATCCGCATACAAATGGGAACGGCCGAATTGAATAGATGATTACACATTGAATTCCCGTGAAAGAGTGAAACGGTCCTTGGTGCGTTGACGAGGTTGCCGTCCAATTAACCGGTATTCTTCCGGCGCCCCCCCCCCTCCTCCTGCAACCCCCGAGGCCATGGAAAAGGTCTGAGAATAAAAGATGGGGTCGAAAAAAAGGGATGGCCGTCGGGCGTTCGGCCGTCGAGGAACTGTAGCGATTGTTCCGGAACGTTAATATTTCGATTCTCTTCTGCGAAAAACTGCCCCCGAAACCCCCGAAACTCGTAACTCAAAGTTTCGCCGCACGTCGAGGACGAAAGTCAATCGAGGACGTTCTGTTGTTTGACCGAGAAAATAGGGGTAGTTCGTTCCTCTCGCCGTTCTCCTACCGCGATCCATATAAATCCATAAACTCGGCGCTGTGGGGGAGGGGAAAATTGGGGCATATAAATATTGCCGAAGAGTCCCTTCCCGTATGGCGTAAGGATTCGGCTGCGATGAGGAGAAAGAGAAAGAGAGAGAGAGAGAGAGAGATAGAGAGACCCACCCGAGTCCCGTACGGGATGAACCCAAATCTAGGGGAAAATTTTATCGTATATTCAAGACGTGTCTGGACTCGGGATACCCGCACCCACCTCTCCTCGTCGGAGAGGAGGAGCTTAAGCGTCGGAGTTTCCCCGACAAAAAGTACCCGTTTTATTGCCGTTTTAAACGGTTTACAACCGAACCTCCAAGCCCAATTCCCTCGTTCCCTCGTTCTCTCCTCTTATTTTCCCGCTGGAGCGAGCAGAGGCTCGATCCGAAGATCGATCGATAGTCGATTACAATTACTACCGCGCATCCACACCGCGGGCACGAGAGAACAGGAAAGGCAACCGATTTTGTACGACAGCTTACCCGTCGGCGAATAAATATCCTCGATACTTTGCCAGTGGGTATTTATCATCAACCTCGACCTCTGGGCTGAAATTGCGGTGAAAATAACAATCAACAAAGTTTTTCCCCCTTGATTTACAGATAGGTGAATTTATTGTTTCACTCTTAATTTACTCTGTATTAGGTGAATAATACCAAAGCTGAAATAATGGAGATACACGATTACCATTTTACGTTAATGCACAAGTTGACCCTTAAATCAGGATATCGGTCGCTGGATGGCGCTGCATCCTCGAATTTTGTAAAATTGAATGCTAAGTTCCCAGGTATCCGACGAAGTTGACATCATTGTCAAGCTATCCTTGCCATCATTCTTTATAGCGCAAGATTACGCAGGTCGACTGGTAAGCCGTAGAAATAATTACACGATTGAAATAAAACTTCAAGTGTGTGAACGACGGCCATATTTATTTCGGTTTATCGTTTCAATCCGCCTGCCAGATAGTTGACGATACATGCTTTGTTTTTGTGTGATAAGATTTAGAAAAATTTGCAACTGGACGAGCATGTTTCGTTATTCAATTCACTTTGCGCTTTGGAATTAACGAGCAAACAAAGCGAGTTTTAGAATTTAGTGTTTGACTCGGACTGACCGCGATGGCCTGCGCACGTATAGTCACGCGAGACTACCAGTGTGATCATAAAAAATGTACATGAAAGTGAGAAAAAAGTAACATTAAAAAATATAAAACAACGTTAGAAACTGTACAACGTATACGTCACAGAGTGCAAAATAAAGCTTTGCCGAAAAAGGCACACTTACGTGTGTGTGTGTATATAGATTATACATATATATATATGTATGTATAACCGAGTCGTTTACATCCTCTGGGATTGAAACAGTTTTAGACCCGAACCCGAAAGTACCTACATACGTCAGACACCTTGTAGTAAAGTTTTAGAAAATTTTTCAGGTCAAATATACATATGTGTGCATCGTACAATATGCGGCAACTCGCCGATTCTTCGAAATTTCGCATTTCATAGGCACGCGGATTGTACAGGCATAATACAATTTGGACTTATTGTGTACGCTTGTACCTGTAGCAAGCTCCGCGGGTTAGATTCTGCATTGAAGAGGTTAGAGGCAAAACTGTGTAGCGCGGCACAAATGAGCGGGTTGAGCCAAAGTGTGGGAGTAGTGGGGGGGTAAAGAGGGAGAGGGATGATGTATGAGGGAAGCGGAGTAGCGAGAAGGGGGGGGGGGGCACCAAACTCGGCGGGAAAATCTGTCAAATTAGCGCGCGTGTCAACGACAAACGGTACACGCTTTATCAATTAAACTTTGTGCCTAATCCGATGGCGATAGCAAAGCAGGTTTGTATTCGCCGTTTGCTGATCGTCCCCCGAGTGCGGGGACCACGGTTTATTTATCCATTTATTTGTTCTTTTATTCGTATTGCATTTCGTCGTTTGCGAGGAATTTAATGGGAATTGCGTATTCCGGGAGTTATCTGCGAAACTGGCCGCTCAACATCGGAAAACAGACGACCGGAACTTCACATTGCATCGTTACATATCGAATATGTAGCCTCGGTTGCCTATCTTCTGGCGTTAAAGGGTTATATCCAGTTGGGATTTATCAAAAATCCATTTTTTTTATTTCATTTTTGCAATGTACGTATATTCAAGTATATACGCAGAAAATTTTACGTCGATCCGACAAATATTGTCGAAGTTACGCGCACATTTGCAAAGAAGATCTGGAGCGTAGAAAGTGCTTTTGAAACTCTGAACGCGTTTTTCTCAAAATTATGTTTTCAAAATCGGTGAGCAAGATTTCTCGGAAGCGGCTGAACCGATCAGTCTCAAATTTTTACACAAGCTTTGTGAATATATTTTTCAGTCCTTGATCCAAGGTTTTTTCTCGCCGATAAATGTTTTCCATTTTATAAACAAATTAAGGAGAAATTTGAGAAGGAAAGGCGATTTTTTTTTTCATTAAGTAGCCACCGTTTTGTTAAAAATTATTATTTTGCTTATTCCTTCGATTCAATACCTTGTATTAACTAAACATTTTTTTATTTTTTCATTTTGGATGATCCGGTCCAGAGATATCTCGTTTACCGCAAGACTCCTTTTTTTTTAGAGGTACTCCCGAAGATCGGCTCTAGCAGCTATAAAATCCATTATTATTACAAATAAAAAATGTCAGAATGAATTTCAATGTTACCCCAGCATCTACGTAATTTTTTATACGAATAAATTGAAATGTCTCTTCATGAAAAATCCTTGCAAAATTGCTTTTTTCGGCCTCCTGACTGGGTATAAACCCTTAAGCGGCAAGTTTCAAACAAACCTCCCGATCTCCTGTTTCTAGTTTTTCTACTATCCGATTCACTTTCGCCGTTCTTGAATCCGTGCGCAAATCGTTTATAGACAAAACAAAAGATGACGGTATTTCACGGAGGTGCAAAGAAGGCGAGGAGAACGTATTCCAGCGAGCTTACTCCTCACGACCCTTAATCGACACGATGCAGAAGAAATTGGATCGAGTTAAGCGGAGGATCGCTGGAGAGGCGTTTCAACGTGATAAGAGAAACCGCGGCGAAGACGTTGACGCGAAAATCTACGAGTCAACTCCCACCGTCTTTTTCCATCATTTTTGTTTTTTTGCGACTCCCCCCTCTCTCTCTCTCGCTCTCTCTTCTCTTCTGTTTCCGTTTGCTCCCTTGGCACCTTTTTTCTTGACGTATACCGCGAATGACGGATGAGGCTGTTGGAATAAATTTTAAAAGGAGAGAAAACGCTCGACGCTCAACGCAACCGGACAGCATTTGTTTGATTAATTATCCGCACTATTCTCTACCCGATTCGAATCTGCGATAATATCGCCACGGTGCACCGTTCAACCACGGTTCGAAAATTTATCACACAGACGCCGCGTGAACATGTGAAAATTTGAATAAACGAATACGGAAAATCTTTGTGCACCTGGAGCACGATCGCTCAAGCGGCGAGGAGAAGGGCGTTAAGGTCAGAATATAATTCCGTAATTGACACGAAAAAATAGTTGAGTGTGGAATGGCGGGTCCTTTTTAGCCCCGTAAATCCCTGTTTCAAAATGATGCAAGTCGGAGTTGAACCGTGCGCGGTAACCAAAGGTTCATTTCCGTTTCATACATATAATTATTCGACAACCGCGGGGCAAATTAATTACGCGTTAGAGGAACTTTGCAGGGTGCGTACATTAAATTATAAATTCGAGATGCACGTGCGGGCAGTAAGTTAATTTTTCACGTGAGAGGGGCGAGAGGCGAAACCGGCTCGCCGCCGCTAAAAGTTGCGGAAAAGTTTAACGCTGGCCTGCTCAGTTCGGCTCGGATATCTCGTGGGAGGAATTCGTTACTGCATAAATCGAGGGTCGAGAGGACCTGAAAGTTGGGAATATATTTTACAATTTTTTCATCTCCCACCACGTGACAAATTTTACCCCCGCCCTCTCGCTTCTTTGCAAAATTTTTATCTTGTTTCTATTTTATTCTCCACGCCTCGAGTCGACCTTTCTTTGCCGTACTGTTTCACCTAACTCCTTAGTTATCCTGCACAGCTTCTATTGTTCGTCCTTACGGCCATGATACACAATGCCGCTGATTGTTTGTTTACCCGAAAACAAACCCCCAAAGCCACGAGGTAAAGGCTCGCTCGAGACTTCGAACCCGAGATCTAACCCACCAGCCGAAATTCACCTCTCATCCGCGGATTTCTATAACCGGCCGGATAATCTTCACCGATTAATCTCCGCTTTCCTTTGCATAAGAAATTTCCTCATGGGTATTCTCTGCAGCTCTTTAATAACCATAATTATACCTCGGATACTCCAACTTGCTGCTGAAACTTACCTGATCCTTGGATGATGCTCGTAATACTCTTGAGCAACTTCTCAATCCGCAACCATCAAGAATTAGCTCAGTTATCGACTGATCCGGGAGGTGGCAGTTGTTAATTCTTGGGACTGTATAAAGGACCGAAATTTTCGGAAATGAAAGCGAAATCTGACGAAACAGAAACAAGCAGCTTTTACCGACAGGAAATCGTGAGACTTACCGGACTGAATGATCGACTGCGCGTGCGCAAAATAATCGAACTCTACTAGTCGGTGAGATCGTACAGCGGCAATATTTTCGTCTGTAAAACAGGTCAGCCAACTTACCCAAAACGAGACATAAGTGTCAAACTTTTCAGCTTGGAATGGCGATTTGAAATTACGTCGTCACGATGAGTCCTACAACAGTCAACAGCCGTCAGTCGGTTGACAGAAAAAAGTTTGCCGAGCCTTCCCGAACCGCAAAATCGCCTATTCGAGATCTGTTTAGGCTAAAAAAGTTCACGTCACTTACATAACCTCCGCAGGGCTCCGAGTTTGACAGTTGAAGCTCGAGGTTGGTTAGCCTGCACGAAAATCCGACTAATTGCTAAAAGCCCGCGCATGCGCAGTCGGCTGTTAAATCTGCAAAGTTTCACCGTTTCCTCGTGGTATAAACAGGGTCTGAGTATGTGAAAAATTTGTTAATGTTTCGACGCTTCGGAGTTTCGACCATTCGGACTGCTAAAATCCTACGCTTCGGTCAGGAATTGGGGTTTGGGATTGAAGTGGACGCGTTACGGCGTGGCAAAGTGGAACAATTTCGCGTGTAATATCCAGCCCGATCCCCAGATCTGGCAGGTTGTAATTGTGGCTTTGGGTCAGGAAGGCAGTTGGACACAGTGATGTACATACTGATTGTGTAGCATAAGCTGTCGGAGGGTCTAGAAACCGGCTTGTTACGGAGCCTATCGATTAAGGCGATTAGGGTGTCGCGTGGCCGGAAAATTTCTAATCGGTCTTCTCGGTGACACCCGACAGCCCCTCAACTCGGCTCTGTCTTCCGCATCCCGAGGCTCTCGGCTCCCCTTCCGCATTGCTGTCGGCCGGTTTTATTCACGCTTCAGTTCACGTCGGGTCAACGTTATCTGTACCCGCCAGCATCACACCGCGGGGAGCAGCTCGAGTGTCGTTTCGTAATGCTTTTTCCAACGGGTTTTCGGGGACGAGACGTCACTTTCGATCTTCTTCCACGTCCTTACACCCCGCGTAGAAAGCTTCGAGGATGCGGAGGGATCTCCTCTCCGTATTTCCACCTGTGCGCATCGCTATGAATACCCGATTAAAAGCTGCATCTATAATCGCGTGTCTGGAAAGCAGCGTCGTCGGTAATAAATGGATGATACATCGTCGCGGAGACAAAGACGATGCTTATAAGCGTATCGAGTCTATATTTATTTATGCATTCATTTCACATCGACGGGACACGCCCAATTAAACAATATATAATATAAACTAAAGTAGCCAACGCGTTTAGTTGCCATTAATGGTATTACAATGACGGGCGTAATGCTTTAAATTCTACACTCGACTTGGCAAAGCCTCGCCGACGTTTAGATTTTGTCTTGACGTGGTAAAGATTTGAATTATATACATCAAGCTATTCAGTGTGTTTGTTACAAGCATTCTGTTAGGCATCTATTAGGAACATGAAAGTTGAATGTTGATAACAGTTCCCTGTATTCAATAAGTTTAATCCGCTATTGTATTTGTCATTACAGAAACAATGACATCGAAAATTAAAATTTAAAAAGATAGGATTTTTGTTTTTACTCTAATGCAAAAACTTTCTGTATCGCGGCAATCGGACACTTTACTATTACTTATTGTTAGACAGTACTTTTCAACCTCGTTAAAAAATTCTTTCAACGATTGGAATCGCGTGCTTTTATTCAAAGCATTTACCAACACAGCGGTATTTTATCCCTCTACTAAATTGAAAAACCGCACGTGTAACAGATACCATTTCGCATCCGAGCTCGAGGCTTGTTTTTTCGGTGAGAAGGGAAAGAATGAAACACGACGGATGAATTGGAAAGGGGCGGTAACGTAATTAAGCGAAGTTAGCCAACTTGATCAAGTGTCCAAGTTTTTTTCTCCTCCCAGTGTCTCCTCGTTCTGTCAGATCTTGATTCCCTCGTTGATCATTTTCCCGCGGGATAAATTTTATTGTCAACCATCTTTGTTTCTCTCCACTCTCAACCAATCTCTCCCGCGTCCAATTGAAATAACGCGATAAAGATCTTCTTGACTCGAAAAAATTCGTGACGCCTACGTAATCTCTACGAGCCGAGTTTGACAGATAAATCTTAAGGTGGCCAACCTGTACGAACACAAGTTCGCGCATGCGCAGTTGCAGGCTCGATCTACCGTCGCGAGTTTCGCCGTTTCCTGCCGGTTCTCACCTCGAGAATCGTTCAATTTCTACCCTCGACTACCGTGCGAGACTCAAGTAAATGTATCGTAAGCGGAATAGACCGTCTTGAGCCGATGAATTTTTCAACGACACGCGCAAGACTGCAAAGACTCGTTCGTGGGTAATCGTAATTGTCCCTGAAGGAAATAACCTCGGTTTAGTAATATTCAGTGTGTGGGGGAGAGGGGGGGGGGGGGGGGTGGTAAATTTCGTCGGCACTTTTTTAAATATTCATCGACGCAGATGTACATTCTTACCTCGAGGCGCTTACCGTCTCCTCTGCCATCAACTATCATTTTCTCAATCTCTGTCATGCATTTTTCTTCCCCTCGTTATACTTTTTTCTTATCATCCTACAATATTTTCAAAACTTATCTGCGTTACGTTAGTTCAAATTTTGATTTCAAGTTCTCTCGTTGTTTCGTCTCGTTACACCGTACATTTTTCGTCCCATTGTACGTATTTGAAACTTTCCGTACCGCCCGAGGGGACTCGTCCTTTCAGGGTGAATGAACGCTCTATTATATTATACCCCATCAAGATAAACCCAACTTTCATGATCACGGCTGCTTCCGGCATGAATCTCTGCATGCCATAATTGCCTGCATACCTAAATACATCGCCCCGCACTGACAAAGGACGGATTGATCATTACTGTAATATGCACGCGGCGGGATTCAACCCCGTTGCAGTTATACCGCAGGATCGATTTTCCTCCTGCAGACTTATAATGCTGTATTTATAAGAGTCCCTTGCTCGCGCCAGCGATAGCTAGGCACGTTCAGTTTACACTGCTGCATGATGCAGGCTTATCGCCCGCGTTCATGGTGAATTTTCGGACAAGTATAAACGCTGCGGAAGTTCACGTGTGCGGATATAAAAAATTTCCATTTCGTACATCGATTGATAAGACGTAAATCACGCCGCGTGTTCGTTAAAAATAGAAGCTGCGAGAGAATTCTCATCTCACAAGCCTCGGAGTTACTACGTAACTGCAGATGTTCGCCATATTGTGCCAACTGACCGAAACGCCGAAGGTTCCTCGTTATTGGCGTTGATGGGTATTACCGGATTAGCAGATTACGAGATCCGTAACTCTCGAAGCGAGTTGAGAAAGAGTGAGAGAGACGTATAGCCGGGGCCAATAATCCTGGGAAAACTTTGGCTTACCAGATCCATATAATATAATTACACCCGCTGCAGGGCTCGCGGCAGCGTAAAATGGCGTAGAAAAATCCAGTCAAGTATATTTTTCCTCTTGCATCCCGGACACGAACGGATAGATATATATTTAATTATATCCTCCATGGCTAAGGTAGGTATACGAGGTATGGTACAGAGAAACCCTTGCGAAGTCTGTACTCCCCCCCTCAACCCATCGGAAAATGGAAAAGCGGTGGAAATAGAGCGAAAAACAAAGCATAACTTCATCGCGATCCGAGGACACACACACGTGTGGAATATCGCTGGGTTTGCAGTATCGTAGGGAAGTGATCGAATCGGATAGAATGAAAATAGGGCCGCTGGGGGCTCCTTGCGGTTTAAAGAGAATCGGAGAATACGAGAAAATTATTAAACGCTCCGGCGGTTTTCGTTACGCTCACAGCGACCGCCTTGACGCATCTGCTGTCTTTTCGCCCGGAAAGTATAGAAAAGGTTCGTGAAATCGACTTTCCGATTGCGGAAACGGGCCAGACGTAGAAATTCAATGGGACATATGTGCTCGTTACAGAATACTTCAGATTGGGGCAATATTTTTTTTCTCTGTTTCGTTGGAAGAAGGTCCTAACGTTATCTATCGTCAATGTAAGAATACTAACTAACAAAGTATAGAATTTTTATCTCAAGTCCAGGAGGTGTCTCATACCCTGTGAATACTTCCTTTTAAATTAAGTGTGAAAATGTTTAATCACTGCTCAGCTTCTTTACGGAATTTTACAAAAATCATCGTGCTGTAACATATTTCTTATCGCGTAGACCTTGAAAGATCGGCATCGTGTCGCCGTTTTGGCCAACAGACGCAAAAAGTTCAAATTTAGATAACGTCTAGTTTCCGGTTGCTTCGAAGTAAAAAGGAAGCTAGCGGCGTTTTTTTTAACACAACTTCACCGTCCACGCGATTGTATTTACTTAAGACCGTATGTTACGATTATTTTGTAAAATTCTACCGTAAAAATAACAAAAAGAAATGTCAACTCAATTTAAAACAGTCCGCCTTCTGTCAAGAGGTTTACTTCGCCTCGACTTGAAGGACGAATCACCTCAACGAAATTGAATTCTCATGAGAATTAATTTATTGTTAGAGCTTTAAAGCTTCGGGAGACGATACTGCGCTGCTCATTATTATTATTATTATTATTATTATTATTATTATTATTATTATTATTATGCTTTATTTCAATTTCTGCGAGGAGAATATTCGCTGTGATTGATTGCGACAGTTTTAGACGAGACTGTAGATAGGCTTGAAGGGTAACTGCAGGAAACGCGAGACAAACACAGTTGTGGAATTCCATTCAACTAATGGAAACTCTCTCAAGCGTATAATTTTCCGGACATCTGCAATATGCCATTCGGACGAGTTAAGTTTGTTTCTTCAAATCGATCAGTCTAGCCATTTCTCCAAGTTTTCAGCATTTGGTATTTAAAATAAATAATCGTTTCACCTGGTTGTAATCGAGAAAAAAAAAAAAAAAAATGGACGATGCGAAATTTTTCGTCAAATATTGCCAGAGAAATTCGAGGCAAGAAAATGAGGGGAAGCGGCTTGAAGCTGACGCCATTTTGTGTCCTGTTTCAGGACCGAACATTAAGACGGCTGTGGCGATTTTGAACTGCCTTCTGGCGCGGCAGCTGTGCTTCGAGGATCCATCCTGCAGCGCCATTTTGGAAATCATACCGAGGGTCTGCGGTCCGGAATTGGGTGAGTATAATAGACGGCTAGACGATATAACCTCTTTAATAAACCTCACCACCCGCGATGCAGGATCCGGTAGGAGCGATTTTCTTTTCTTTTTTTTTTCCCCATCACAGACGCAGCCTCCTCGCAAAATTAAGATTGTTTTAACGCGTCGTTGTGATCGGTGAATGGATTTCTTCGATAAAAAATGCATTTTCAAAGCTCGGTCATTTCATAAGTTTCATCAACGGTAATGATCACTGTTCGTGAAATGATGTATCGAGCAATTCTTTAGACTTTATCTCACGTCGCTGCGTCTCTTGTTCTTTCTACTGAAAAATCTCAAACACCGACACTTGACAACAAACGAATGATTCCGAGTGATTCAATGTTACAAGAAAAATTACGCGGACGTTTTTGTATCACTTTTCTCCTCACCAGGCACGGCACGAATTTTTATCCGCACTGCAGGTCGGATTCTGATCGCACTGCTCTTCATTGTTTTTTTTTTTTTGTTTTTGTGTTTTTTCTTGTCTTTTTTCTTGGCAACTTGGCCCTAATTACAGCGGCATGAGACTGAAACGCGCCTGCAATAATACCGAGAAAAATGTCAAGTTTTTTTTTTTTTTTACTATACATACAGTCGTCGTAACTATTTTCATTTCCTACGATAGGCAGAAAAAATGTACGAGACATTCCACCCGAAAACCACCTACGTCTGACCTTCGCCATATTCGATTTTATTTATTTTCAAGTATAGTATCGATCGTAGCAATTAATTGGGCAAGTCGATCGAGACAAAACAAAGAAAAATACACGACTTTGATCAAAAATATTTCATTCAATTC